>NC_064859.1:98151610-98516085 GCF_024139225.1 Suncus etruscus | reverse complement strand
TTTCTCTCTCTCTTCTTTCTATCTCTCTCTTCTTTCTTCTCTTCTTCTTTCTTTTTTCTTTCTTCTTTCCTTATTTCTTTCTCTTCTTCTATCTTTCTTTCTTCTTCTTCTTTCTGAAGCCCTTGTTATCTACAAAGTCCTTCATAGTTGAATTTCATATATACAGTGAATCAGGGCCATTCCCTCCATCAGTCTTAACCTCCCTCCACCAAGGATCCCAGAGTACATCCTATACCACCACCCTTTGCCCACCAGAAATAATTTCAGAGCACAGAGCCAAGAGTAATCCTGAGCACAGCTGTGTGGCCCAAGTCCCTACCGGCTTCCCATGTGCTTTTAACAACCCTCATGATTGTTTGGTTATTGTTTGGTTTGCAGGGTGTGTGTGTGTTCATGCAAATCATTAAAATGTTTATTCTAGGTCCCTGAAGAATGTTAATGAATTTGTGATAGGAATTACACTGAAATTGCATATAATTTTGAGTCAATGATTCATCCTAACAAATTTGATCCTTCCAGTTCAAAAGCAAGGAAGCTGTTGAACTTTAATTATGAAATCCAGAAGAATATAAAGGTTCCTGTAAAGGAAGAAAAAGGAGAATTTGAAGAAACAACCTTGGAAATGAGCTTGTCTGTTATACAGAATCAGAATCTCTTTCTTTAGGAGGGAGAATGATTCTGCATGATGAACCCTGAAGTCCTGCAGTAAAGACTTTAAGGCACAGCAGGGACGGGTCTTGCCTTGCCTGTGACAGATCCAGGTTTGATTCCCAGCATCCTATATGGGCCCCTTTATGGGCCAGGAGCGATTGCTGAGTGCAGAGCAGGAGTTAGCCCTGAACACCACAGCAATGCTCAAAACAAACAAAATAAAAACAAAAACAAAGCAAAAATAACTTAAAGCAGCAGAACTTCACCAGACTAAGGAGCTGCTGAGTCAACTGTGTTCTTTCCTCCCAGTATTGCTTCCTTCCTTCCTTTCTCTTGGAAAGGCAGCACCCACCCCCAATTCCAAACACTTCCTCACTCTGTTCCTGCGGGCTCATCTCCCTTCGCTTCTGCAGTCCCCACAAAACAGACTGCCAGACTGCAGCTGCTTTAGGATGGGACAGAGAAGAGTGTGACTTGGCACCCAGCTGAGCTGTGGTGGCAGCTCTGGGGAACAGCTTGGCTTGGCTTGGGGATAAAAACAACATTCCAGACACGCCCCAGGAGGCTCTGGCATGTGGGAGTTCAGAGCTCAGAGGCTTCAGGGATGAAGGTTGGAAGGATGCCAGAGAAAGGCCATAGACTCAACCAAGGAAGAAGAAGGGGTCTAGAAGGAGTGGTGTTTGGGGGGGGGGGGCTTCTCCCCAACTTGCCTGCAGCCTGGTGTAGGTAGCACTGCATTTGCTTCAGCTCTTGTTGGTTCCTCCCAAAACAGTGCTCTTTCAGGAGCTTGGAGGATGTGAAGCAGGTTTGAGTGGGACAAGGACAGGCCACAAAGAAAGCTGGGGTGTGTTGGTATAAACCCTGATTCCTCCAGCTCTGCTATTGGCTAGAAAATCCTGCCTCCCTCCCTAGGGGTGCCCAGTTCAGTAAGCAGCTCATGTGGAGTATATAAACCCAGATCTTCTTTTTTTGTTTTGTTTTTTTGAGTCACACCCAGCAGCGTTCTGGGGTTCCTCCTGGCTCTAGGCTCAGAAATCACTCCTGGCATGCTGGGGGGACCATATGGGATGCCAGGATTCGAACCACTGTCCTTCTGCATGCAAGGCAAATGCCCTACTGCCATGCTATCTCTCCGGCCCTAGAGCTTCTATCTTAGCTCATCACTAAGATTCTGACTTCCAAAAATTGTGGTTCAGCCAGTAGGATATTCGGACCCAGACTCTTCTGTTTGGTCCAGGCAAGTTTCTTCTCTCTCCTTCCCCAGGGTCAATTCCAAGGGGGCGCCCCTTGGGGATTTCCTGTGCTCACTTTTGAGCCAAATCCTGCTTCCTGGAAAAAAAAAAAAAAACCCAACCCCCCTTCTGGGGCAGAACATTCTTGGGACACCTGGTGAAATTGGAATATGAACGCTGATTAGAGAAGCAGAGAGAGTCTGCGCTCAAGTGGCTGGTTTGTTTTTATTATTAATTTTGTTTGTTTTGGAGTCACACCTGGCAATGCTTATTTGGGTGCAGTCTGAACCATCAGTGATGGTTTAGTACAGGGGTCTTCAAACTTTTTAAAGTGGGGGCTGGATTATGGTCCCTTAGAGAGCTGGAGGGCCGGACTAGATGAGCTACTAATTCCTACTCACACTGCACATATCTTATATAAATAAAATGAAAACCATTTATAAATAAACAGATCACGCACCAGTATTTCAATAGGAACTGTGGGCCTGCTTTTGGCTAATGAGATGGTCAATGTCCGGTTCCATATCTGTCACTGCCAGCCATAACAAGTGATGCAAGTGGGCATCAGTTAATCTTAATCTGGTTGGAGATTTCAGATGTTTCATTCTTGAAAAAGTCTGTTCACAGGCATAAGGGCTACCAAAGATGGTTACCATTTTGAGTGCATGGTTCCTGATATTTGGATATGTCTCAGAGGGGAGAGATGCATAGAAATTCAAAAGGTTACTTGACTTAAATGCGTCTTTCAGAGAGTCGCAATTCTGCAGTTCAGCCAGTTCCATTTGGTAAATTGTAAGGGCATTTTCAATCTCAACAGAAAATGGGTTGCGAAAAAGCTGTATGTCCTGTTCATGGAGATGAAGCTCTTTGAATCTAAATTGAAACTCCTTTTGCAACAATTCTAGTGAAGCCAGACATGTTTCCTTTGGGAATGCAACCAATGGTTTGTCCGCTGACAGGTTTTGAGTTGTTGGGAGATGACTGAAGTTTTCCTCCTGTACTTGTTTGATAAGAAGGCCTAATTTTACTTCAAATGCTTTCACATGCGATGCCATATCACAGATGAACTTCCCCTTGCCTTGAAGTTGCAGATTGAAACTGTTGAGTAGCTCTGTTCTATCTGTCAGAAAGGCAAGGTGCCATTTCCATTCTGCATCATTGAGCTCTGGTACTTCTTGGTTTTTTGAAAGTAGAAAAGCTGTAATCTGTGGAAGTAAGTCATAGAAACGTTTCAAAACTCTCCCTCTACTCAGCCAATGGACTTCTGTGTGGTACAGAACATCTTCATGGGCAACATTTACCTCAGATAGAAATTCCTGAAATTGTCTGTGGTTTAGTGCATGAGTTCTAATGTAATTAACACAAGATACCACAATTTTCATAACAGAGTCCCACTTCAGTGATTTGCAACACAGCGCTTGTTGGTGGATGAGGCAGTGTATGGCAATTGGATGAGGATGGTTATGTTTGTCCATCTTTTGTGTAATGTGAGCAATTACTCCTCTCTTAGACCCCACCATGCTAGGAGCACCATGAGTTGTTACACTGACTAGTTTAACCCAGTCCAACTCCAAACCATTCACGGTTTGGCAAACCTTTTCAAATATATCCACTCCTATGGTTGTACCTTTGATACTTTGCAGTGCAGCAAGCTCTTCTGTGACTTCAAAATACTCATTTGTCCCACACATATAAATGAGAAGTTGGGCAGAATCACGAACATCATTGCTTTCGTCAAGTGCCAAGGAAAAATAGCAAAGTTTCTTTGCAGAGTTTTGCAAATGGTGCAGCAAATTTTCTCCCATTTCTTCAATCCTTCGTGTCATTGTAACTCCTGAAAGGCTCACTGTACTAAATAAATCGGCCTTCTCTGGACACATCTCTTTGGCAACAGAAATAAGGCATTCTTTAACAAATTCTCCCTCCACAAATGGTTTGCCATTGCACGCTATTAGCTTGGCAACTTGAAAACTTGCCCGCAGTGAGGAAGTATTTAACTGCTTCTGCTTCACAAAAGTATTTTGCTGAGTCATCAGTGTATGTTTCCGTTGTAATATTTTATCTTTTCTCACTTCTCCAACCAAACAATCATATTTATCTTTATGTTGAGTTTGATAGTGGTGTCACAAATTGTATTCTTTGAATACAGCAACTATATTCTGGCATATCAGACACACAGCTTTCTCTTTGTACCGCATAAAAAAAGTAATTGTAAGTCCACTGTTCTTTGAATATCCTACACTCGTCATCAATTTTTCTTTTTCTTGACATCATTGTTTCCTAGGGATTCCAAACTGATATTAGTGAAATACAAATATGTGTGTATATATACACACAGTGTATGAACCCCCATTAGTCCCTGATGTGAACACTTACCCCTTGCAGGCTTTTCTAAGCAGACCAGCTCAGTCCCTGATAGTTCAGTTATAACTCCCTATATAATGCCCAAATTGATATGTTCAGAATCAGCATGTGAACACTGAAAAGGAATTGCAAAATGCATATAAAATTTTCAATGTAACCCCTTTAAAATGCTTCAGCATCGAACCCCTAATTTTCTACATGGGCAATTCAGCACCGAGCCCCTAACCTCCCAACCACCGCCCACCCCCTAACTTTGATTTCAGCACTGAACGTCTCACCACCCCCAAAGGGGAATTTTCATATGAGTCACCCATAGCCCAATCGGGCAGAAACCCCCATCTGACAAAAATTTATTTCTATGGCACTTTTGACTGGCCTTTGGCAGTGGAGGGAGTGGAGGAAAACCTCACTGACAGGCAGGCACAGCACACAGACACCACGTTGCCTGGGGGTGGAGCAGGCGCCTTTTTACATCATATAGTCACCCACATGTGGTACTCCTCGCCACGCGGCGTCCGGCGCCCTCCAGTGACATCATCAGCAATGCATGGGCCAGGTGCAAGGGCGCATCAGTGTCCCTCTCAACACCGCCCTCACGCCCACCCTCCCAGAACACAACATGCCATGGGCGGAGGCAGTTGACGTCATCCCTGAAAAACTGTGACACTGAGTGTATATGCTGGCAGGTATGTTGGCAGCCAAACAGCGCTCACTGCTGGCGGGCCTGATCAGACTCCTTGCGGGCTGCATGTGACCCACGGCCGTAGTTTAAAGACCCCTGGTTTAGTATTTCCAACGTAGGGTCTTGCAACTGATGTTGGGCACAGACCTGTGGACAGAGGGACCGTCAGCTCATCGTCTGACCTACTGCTCTGCTTCCCATCTCTGAGCTGGAGGTGGGTCGTGTTCAGCTTTGCAGTCCTGGAGTGGTTTCATCCTGCATTGGCCTTCCACTCCGGCCCTCCCCTCGCCTGGCAGAACTCACCTATGGTTCCTGAACTGGGGGAGGCCTTTCGGAACTGGGTAGGGACCAGGCCCCCTGGACTTCCCAGACCATAGTGTGGGAACAATGCCAGGTAGTGTCCTGTGAGTCTCAGGGCCTGGCTGTGTGTGGACAGGGATGGGTGGGCTCTGTTCTCTGTCTCTAAGCTCTGGGTTCTGAGCTCTGTCTTCTGTGCTCTGAGCTCTGGATTCTGAACTCTAGGTTCTGGATTCTCTGCCCTGGGTTCTGGGCTCTAGGTTTTAGGCTCTGACCTCTGGATTTTGGGCCCAGGTTCCAAGTTCTGGGCCCTGTCTTCTGTGCTATGAGTTCTGTGTTCTGAGCTCTGGGTTCTAGGTTCTGGGCCCTGTCTTCTGTACTCTGAGCTATGGGTTCTGGGTTCTGAGTTTTGTGCTCTGTCTTCTGAGTTCTGGTCTGAGCTCTGGGTTCTTGGTTCTGTGCACTAAACTATGGATTCTAGGTTCTAAGCTCTGGGTTCTGGGATATGAGTTTTAGGTTCTGTCTTCTTCTGGGATCTGTACTCTGGATTCTGATCTCTGTCTTCTGGCTCTGAGCTCTGGATTTTGAGCTCGGTCTCTGTCTGCCGTCTTCTGGGCTTGTGCGCTGTACTCTGTGCTCTGAGCTCTTGGTTCTAGATTCGGAGCTGTGTTCTGGGCTCTGTCTCTGAGCTCTGGGTTCTAGGCACCGTTCTGTGGGCTTTGGGCTCTGTCTTCCATATTCTAGCTTCTGTGCATTGTACTCTGTGCTCTGAGCTCCTGATTGTGGGCTCGAGGTTTGGGTTTTAAGCTCTGAGCTTTGTGCTCTCTAGTCATGGCTTGGAGGCAGAGCCTGATGCAAGCCTCAACACAAGATTCCTGCTCAGCATCGTAACTAATCGTGAAGGTCCAAGGAATCCTGGTCCAGGACTCTAGCATGGGCAGAGCTGCAACTTCAGACTTCAGTTCCCTGGAATTCCACTGCCTGCTTCCTTCAGAAGAGAGTTTGGGGGTGGCAGGAATCAGTGCTCAGAGCTTCCCTTGGCTCTGTTCTCAGGAATCACTCCTCGTGGATCCGAGTGAGGTTGAGAGAGGAACAGACAAAATCATCTTTCCTGAGTAGGCAATAAAGAAACAAAACAGGGGAACAAGTACCCCAAGGCACCAGAACTGGAAAACTGATGTATAGTAGGAAGCTTCCCACAGGAGGATTAGGATGAGGAGGGATCCTGGGACAGTGATGGAGGGAAAAAAAACTTTGGGGAAGGCTGCGTTGAGGGACTGTTTGCATATTTGCATATATTAATATTTGTCCTAACATCAACAGCATTGTAAGCCTGGTGCCTAAAGGCAAAGAGTTTCTGGAGGGCTCATTCAAACAGCACTGTGGACTCCTTGGTTTCTGGACCAATAGGTTTGGGGTCGAGTTGGGACCTTGTGTTTCCTTTTTAAATGTCATTTTAAATGTCTTCAGTTTCCCTCCCAGCCTCCCCACTGCCTGCCTCTGGAGCAGACATTCTCTCTCTCTCTCTCTCTCTCTCTCTCTCTCTCTCTCTCTCTCTCTCTCTCTCTCTCTCTCTCTCTCTCTCTCTCTCTTTCTCTCTCTCTCTCTCCCTCCCCCCTTCTTTCTTTTCCCTCTTTAAGAAATAGTGCAAATAGTGGTTTGCACTATTATTAATAAAAGGATACCATGCGTATAACTTTCCCTCCGTTCAGTACCCACTTCTTGTCCAGAGTGACCATTCCCAGCTCTCACTGTCCTTGTGGTCCCTTCTCTGCCCTCACTGCACTCTCCGCTCTCTGTGACAAGCTTCCTACCATGGACTGGTCCTCCTGGCCCTCGTCTCTATTGTTTCTGGATATTATGACCATACAAGCTTTTCTTATAACCCACAAATGAGTGAGATCATTCCATGTCTGTTTCTCTCCCTGACTCATTTCATTCTGCATAATACTCTCCAGATCCATCCATGTATCAGCAAATTTCATAACTTAATTTTTCCTCTCTCTTGCCCACATCTCTTTTTCCTTCTTGTGCTTGATCACTTCATACCACTCGGATCTGAAAACACACTTTTTGTTTTCTTTGAGAGCATAAATCCCTGTGCTCAAGATTTGTCTCGTGTCCACATTTTGGCCTTGAGGACATCGTGAGCTTGTCCCAGGAACATATACTGTGGCGTGGGGAGGGGGGGCTCTCATCTCATGTGTCCCCGTTTTTTATTTTGTTTCATTTTGGGGCTACATTCACCTACTGGCACTCAGGAATCACTCCTGGCAGGCTCAGGAGACCCTATGCCTAGTCAGCCGTATGTAAGGCAAGTGCCCATTCTGCTGTCCTTCTGCTCTGGACCCTTATATGTCCTTTAAAACTCCTGGTTCCAGCTGACTTGATGCCGGGGGAACTGCCTTGGCCCTGTTGGTGCTGAGTTTCCCTGCAGTCATTCTGTTGTTGTCAGCCTTTCCCTTTGTAGACTGCTTAGCACATGCCAGGCAATTTGGTTGACAAGTTGGGAGCATAAGCACCAATACTCCATGGCATCTGCCTCTATATTGATTCTCTATGGTTGGTAGCATCCTACTTACCTCTGTGGGTTAGGAACCTATTTGCTGTGATATGAAAGCTCCAACCTTTTCTATTTTTATTTTTGGACCATTCCTAGCCATGCTCAAAGGTTACTCCTGGCTCTGCACTCCAGAATCACTCCTGGCAGGGTTGGAGGACCCTCTGGGATGCTGGGGATCGAACTCAGGTCAGCCACATGCAAGGCAAATGTCCTCCCCACTGTGCTTTTACTCCAGCCCCACCAACCTTTTCTATTAGCAGAACACTTCCGGCCTTTGACATTCCCCCTGAACTTGACATCCATTTCCCCTCTCCTTGCTTGTTAGCTGGTTATCTTCACGGTTGGAGTGTCGCAGAGATAATATAGTTGTTTTTGCTTTTCCAAGCACTTCTTTTTTTAATGATATTTGGACCCTACTTCGTGATGCTCAGGGGTTACTCCTGGCTCTACACTCAAAGATCATTCCTGATAGTGCCGGGGGAACCTTATGGGATGCCAGAGATTGAACCCAGGTCAGCACTCGAGGCAAACACCCTCCCTGTTGTCCTATCACTATCATTCCAGACCCATTCTGTATTTGAGACCCATTTGAAGGATGAGTTTGGTTCTTATACATTATTACACCATACATTATCTTATTATTTGTATTTGAGGCCCCACCATTGCCATTTCTCTTGTTTTCTGGTTCTATTTAATTGCCTTAAGTTCTTTTTTTTATTTAACCACCTTTCTTTTTCCTTCCTTCCTTCCTTCCTTCCTTCCTTCCTTCCTTCCTTCCTTCCTTCCTTCCTTCCTTCCTTCCTTTCTTCTTTCTTTCTCTCTCTCTCTTTCTCTCTTTCTCTTTCTTTTTCTGAGGCGCGGGGACTTTCAATACTGTTATATATTTCCTGTAAACATCACTCTAACACCACACCCATCACCAATGTTCACTTCTCTCCACCAATGTCCCAAGAGCCTCTCCCCATTGTAACTCAATTCTATACAGTTCCGATAACTTCGGCCTGCTTTGTCATGTTTAGGCATCTAACTCTCAATACACATACACAAATTAATTTGAGAAGATAAACACACCCTATCTTCAGTCACGCTTTGTATGATAGCCAATAGTGTGTGTGTGTGTGTGTGTGTGTGTGTGTGTGTGTGTGTGTGTGTGTGTGGCAGGGGGGACCGTAAATAAGCAATGACAGAGGGAGAAATAAAGAAGTTGTTTGGGGGGAGGCAGAGAGCTAGCATGGAGGTTGGGCATTTGCCTTGCATGCAGAAGGATAGCGATTTGAATCCTGGCATCCCATATGGTCCCCCGAGCCTGCCAGGAGCGATTTCCGAGCATACAGCCAGGAGAGTAACTCCTGAACATTGCCAGGTGTGACCCCCCCCCCAAAAAAAAGAAGTTGTTTGGGGGAGACACCCAACAAACAAACAAAGTTGTTTTAAGTCTATACTTCTGGAATCGTGTAGGACTTGGATGGACCTGGAGGGTCTCTCCAATCTAGAAGGAAATCAGAGGCAGGAGGACAAATGCCACCTGCTGTCATCTGTGTGGGAGAAACATGTTCAGGGGATAAATAGTATCAGTGTATCCTAAATTCTAAGCACTGGGGTACAGAGCTGAGAATACCAGGTTGGGGTGACGACAAGATGGACTGAAAGGAGCATAGCTGGAAGAGCTATTGGCATGTAGGTGAGGAAGGGTCAGGTCCGCACCAAAACCATAACTGTCAGTCAACCAACAGTGGGAGGGACAACTGGACTCAGAGGTCCTGGGGTCCAAGGCCATGCTAGGGTGCTATTGGGCAGTAACTTCATACATCAACACAATAAACTTCCACACTGTAGGAAACAACTAAAGTAGGGTAAGAGATTTGTGTCATGGACACAAAAGATTACATTATCAGAGGAGCATTAGTGAGAAAGAAGAGTAGGAAGGACAATTACTCTCAGATCAAAGTTTTTTTTTTTAAAAAAAGGTGATTTATTTTGCTTTAAGGTACAAAGGCAAGTATATGGGGATTCCACTTTCAAACAGAATTTGCTGGGTTTTTTACAACAGCAACAATGGACGCTTATGGGTGACTTGGGCTTTATTTCAATGCAGGGGGTACCAGAGAGGCCCCCTAGTGGCTTGGTTAAGAAGAAGACATTAAAACCAAACAAGTAAAACACAGGACAGAGAGATAATCCTTTTCTTCAAATTGTATAAAAACGGGGAAGTAGAAACCAGAGCAATAGCACAGCGGGGTGGGCGTTTGCTGTGCATATGACCCACGTGGGTTCGATCCACGGCATCTCATAGGGTCCCCCGAGCTTGCCAGGAGTGATTCCTGAGTGCAGAGCCAGGAGGAACCCCTGAGCACCGCCGGGTGTGGCCCGAAACCCAAAAACCAAAACAAAATAAGCAAAAATAAAAAAGTGGAGAAATAAAACTATGGCCTGTTCCACAGGACAGACAATTTGGATTATTAAGATGTCCCTGATCTTCTCAAAAGTATCAGGTGGTGGAATAATACATATATCACTTCATAACACCTTACTCAAGTCTTTTGCTTTTGAAATTATGTTTCAAAACAAAACAAAACAAAACAAAAAACTAAATAACTAAACAACCGAGGAAATGCCCCGCCCCTAAATGAAAATTATATCAAACATGGCCACTGCTATGTAAATGCCAAATTTAATCAAGCAAGAGTAAAAAAACAAAACAAAACAAAACAAACAAAAACAAAAATCGAAACCCAAACCAACCAATATCAAAATACAACCTTCTGTTTAAAATAACAGCGCTGACTAACTCCCTTAATTTTACATATGAACAGACTATATAAAGGCCGCCTTCGCCTTCCAGGGGACTGTCCCATGGCTGTCGAGGCTGTCACACACTAACTCCTCTCTCCCCGGGACACTCAGCCTCCGGGTGGGGTGACTTTGCCTAGCACCCACATGCTGGGGTAGGTGTGAAGCCTCAGGTCACAAGTAGCTTCTGGGTCCTTCTCAGCTAAGGGCAGAGTCCAGGGGGGCCAGTCACTCCAGGTCACTGTCCCTCTCCCGGCTGATGGCAGTACAGTAATTGGGCTTGTCGGAGGTCACGTAGCCGGGCAGACACAAGCACCTGTAGGAGCCTTCGGTGTTAACACACTTGGCGTTCTTGCACAGGGACATCCGGTTGTTGAGTTCGTCACACTCGTTGACATCTGTGGGGGCCCAGTGGGGTCCATTTAGTAAAGAGTCATCATTGATAAAGGGGGAGGGGAAGGGAATCCAAAGCCTTCTCCTGATGCTGGGCTATGGCTCCAGTTCTGGTCACCTCATAGCTCCCACACAAACTGGGCTGTGAGAAGGTTCTCTAAAGTTCTATTTTTGTCCCCCTCCCCCTCAGTGGTGTAAACAAAGCATTCAGGATCAACATTGATGTATCTAGAGGCCTTGGGCTCGACTGGGGTGTAGGTAGAGGTGAGGGGGTCTGTCTGTGTTCGTCTGTCTGTTCATATCTGTCTGTTTGTGTCTGCCTCACCAGCCCCAACACTGCTCTGACACTAATGCAAAGAATGTGTCCATGAGGAGGCCCAAGATGGCAGCCCAAGTCTCTGGTGGTATGAGGTGCTGGCATGGGAGGGGGGAATAGGGCATTCCTGAACCCCCACTATAAATGGCTTTGTGTTGTATCTACATTTAAAAAATAAATACATTTTAAAAAGGAGGCCTAAGCAAGCGGGAGGGTGTTTGCCTTGCATGTGGCCAACCCCTGGCTCGATCCCTGGCATCCCATCAGGTCCCCAGGAGCCTCTCAGGGATAATTTCTGAGTGCAGAGCCAGAAGTAATCCCTGAACTCTGGGTGTGCCCCCAAACCCAAAACAAACAAACAAACAAATTTGAGGGACTGAAATAAGAAATTTTGCCTTACACACCAACCCAGGTTTGATCCCTGACATCTCATACAGTTCCGAAGAACCCACCAGGAGTGAGCACTGGGCACCCTGGGTGTGGGTCCCCCACAAAATAATAAACAAACAAACAAACAAATAAATAGAGTCGGTGGAAGGAGCAGAGAGATAGTTCAGCAAAGGCACTTGCTTTTCAAAAGCTGACCTGGATTTAATCCCTCACACTGTTTAGGGTCCTCAGGGCCCACCCAGAAAAATCCTTGAATATCTGAGAGTGTGACCCTGAAACCAAACCTCAAAGAAGGCCACAAGGGTGACCTGGGCTGTCTTAGCCCTGTCCTCTTCCAGGGGAAAGTGAGCCTGTGCACCCCACAGTACCCCCCTCAGACACCGGGGACCCCTGGAAGGGGAACCCAGCCCTCCAGGCCTCTCACCCACACACGTCATCTTGGCCATATCCAGGTGGAAGCCGTCGAAGCAGTCACAGGTGTAGCCTTCGGGGACGCGCACACAGCGGCCATTCTCACAGCCCGTCAAGATGCCACACTCCTCAGCCTGTAACTCCTCGAAGCTGTTGAGGTAGCCTGGAGGAGCGGGGTGTCAGGGGGTGTCAGGGCAGTGCAGGACACTCCCTTCCACACACACCCCCATAGTGGCCTTCATGGCCATCCAGTCTCTTATGCTCCAGCAGCTGTGAAAGGCTCCAAACACTCCCTGCTCATCCTGGGCTACTGGGGTGAGAGCCATAGGGAAACTGGGGGGTGGGGAGCAAGACTTTAGGGACCCTTCATCAGGCAAAGTAATCTTTTTTGGGTTTTGAGCCACACCCAGTAGTGCTCAGGGCTTCATCCTGGCTCTGCACTCAGGAATCACTCCTGGTAAGTTTGGGGGACCTGGTGGGATACCAGGGATCAAACCTGGGTGCAAGGCACCAGATCCCCGTGATCTCACTCTGGCCCCTGGATATAGGTCTTATTCCCACAGGCCAGAGACTAGGGAAACTGCCCAGGGTCATTCGTGAGTGGGTTCATGTCTGAGGCCATATGAGATCCCCCCCCACATCAAGTCTGGGAGGGCTGAGAAAAGGAACTCATAACACCCAAGCCGGCCAATGACAAAGTGTGTGGTCCTCCTTCTGCTTAGAGGACAGTCTGTTGTTTGGGCTATGCTCAGGGGTTACTTCTGGCTCTATGCTCAGGGATCACTCCTGGCAGTGCTTGGGAGATCATCGGGAATCCAGGGATCGAACCCAGGCTAGCTGTGTGCAAGGCTTTACGTGCTGTGCTATCGCTCTTGCCCTCGAATCTTTCATTTAAAGTTCTAGTTCTATAATCTTTATCCTTATGTAAAGGAAAACAAGCTGGTTAATGGGGCAGATGGAGTCTTTAAGCTCCTTTCTGAGAGAGGAAAGTGATGAGAACGACCCACTCACTCAACTCCCCCCCCCCCCCACCCAGTCTTGAATAAAAAACATCGTTGAGTCTGAACACTTAGGAGTCAATCCCCAGTGGAACTGTAGGGGGCAGCAACACGCCAGCACTCAGGCAAGGTCTTTGCTAAGGTTGATTTTGACCTTGACTCCTCGAGGTCATGACAGGGTCCCTTTAAAACAACTGAAGGAGAGGCTGGAGCAACAAATCTGTGGGTAGGACACTTGCCTTGCACACATCTGACCCAGGTTCAAATCCCAACATCCCATCTGGTCCCCTGAACCCCACCAGGAGTGACTCCTGAGAGCACAGAGCCATGAGTTAGTAACCCCCGAGCACTGTTCAGTGTGACCCCAAAACAAACTGAACAGAAAAATAAAATCAACAAACCCCACAGCCCACCCTGGGATCCAATGGTTCTAGAAATTGCAGCCTGGCTGGAAGTAGGGTCCTCTTTGGGGCCTGCACAGCTGGATGAGGAGGAGATCACAGGGGCTAACTGGAGAAATTGGACTAGCCTGCACCCACATCAGGTGCTATACCCCCCAAATCTGCTTACGCTCCTGGAGGAAGTAGGGGTCTGCATCGGGTGTGTACTGCTCACTGAAGTCCACCAAAGCGTCTCGGCCGTAGGGGTGTCGGCGGCCGGCCAGGGGGATATTGCAGAGCTGGGCGTAGTCATCTGGGGATGAGAGAAGGGGTGAGTCAAACCGTCCGGGTACACCCAAGCTCCATCGTGGGCTCCCCAGAACATCTCTGAGCAATGATACATAATGCACCTGCAGAAAGGACTTTGGGAGGGATGCAGGTCTAATGGGGGAGGCTGGTGCAGTGTCTGGTATCTGAGCCCTGGGATTTCACTCCCCGGGTGGAATCGAGACCATGGACCCACTCAAGTATATTGGGACAGTTAGAAGGAAGCACTGCACCGGGACCTTGAGAATGACTGGAGTTGGATAGACTGGTATGCCTGGAACCCAGAGTCTGTCTTATGCCAATAAACTTCTGGGGTGAGGCCTTTTTGTAATCAGGTCAAGGACTTTTTTTCCATTTTCTCCATTTTTCTGGACCTATGCAAACATTGGCGATTGCCACAATCACACCTTTACTATATTTTTTTACTCTTATCCTTTAAGCAAAAAAAAAAAAATACAACTTACTGAACTTAAAAACAAATTACTGTAGTAAATATGTACCTAAAATAATATTGTCAACAATATGTAAGCCACGATGATCAAAATAAAAATCATATTAAAAAAATTACTGTAGTAGAATGCCTATCTCGAATACAGGTAGGGGATGGGAAGGGGGGAGGGGGTAGTGTTGCACTGGTGAAGGGGGGTGTTCTGGTTATGACTGTAACCCAAATATGATCATGTTACTTAAATAAAAATATATTTAATTAAAAAAAAAAGAAGGAAGCAGTGCAAATAGCAGCAGGGAAAGGGGTGTAGCAGGGATTCCTGGCACAATGAGGGTGGGTGGTGGGTGGGACCCAGTACCCACGAGGTGAGTTGCACCGACATGCTCTGAGGCAGGAGAGGCTCATTACCCTTTTCTTTCTTTCTTTCTTTCTTTCTTTCTTTCTTTCTTTCTTTCTTTCTTTCTTTCTTTCTTTCTTTCTTTCTTTCTTTCTTTCTTTCTTTCTTTCTTTCTTTCTTTCTTTCTTTCTTTCTTTCTTTCTTTCTTTCTTTCTTTCTGGTTTTGGGGTCACACCCAATAGTGCTCAGGGGTTACTTCTGGCAAGCTTGAAGGACCATATGGGATGGCTGGTATCAAAACTGGGTGAGCTAACATATAAGGCAAATGCCATTCTGGCTGTTCTATAGTTCTGATCTCTTTTTCTCTTTTGGGGTGAGGGGACAAAGTTTGGGTCATGTCCAGTGGTGCACAAGGGTTACTCCTGGCTCTGCACTCAGGCATCACTCCTGACTGGCTCATCATCATATGGGGTGCTGGGGATAGAGCCCAGTTGGTTGTACTCAAGGCAGGTATCCGACCCTAGTCTTTGTGGTTTCTTTTTTTCCCCCTTTCTTTTATTTGGGGGGGGGGTCACATCTAGCAATGCTGTTTTATTCCCTTGGGTGGTCCCTGTCATCTCTGCACAGAACTAGAACAGCTATGTTTCCTCTTGTAAGCACCCCCAAACCGAGTAACAAGTGAGGCTGCAATCCCCACCCCCCAAATACCCTCAACACACAAAATCCAGAATCCAAGGTTCTTAGAAGTGACGAACCATAGGGATAATGAGACTTTGTTTTAAGGGAGCCAAGCCTCCCTCTTTCCTCTCAGTGACTGGCTCGTTTTCTAGTGGTCCAGGCTGCATGTCACAGGTGGCCATAGAGGAAAGTGACAATTTAAGGATACCCCAAGTGGTGATGACTCAGGTAAGCCTACAAGGGCTGGGGAAGGTTCCGCAGGGAGGAGACTCAGCCCAGGCACCAGAGAGAGGCCCAAGAGATGTTTGAGAAGAAAGCATCTAGACTGGCCAGGTGAAGAACAGTGGCTCAAGCCAGGAGCAAATGTTCCAGAAGGTTCCCGGCTGGCTGTAACTCCACCCTGGATTTAGGTGTATCTACCCGCCCATTTCTGGGAAGGGTCTTGAGAGGTTATATAAGGGCTTTGATGCAGGGGATGAGGTTTTTGGGTCTTTGCCAGCATGGAGGTCAGAGGGAAGATGGCCGAAAGGCGTTAAGACGCAGGGCAAGCTAAGAATGGCATGCATAAATGGTTAGCAGCCACATCTGTTGGCTAGGGCTGAATAAAGATGTTATCTCTCTGGAAGCCTGCCTGTGAGTGAGTTCAATACCCGTCGTTTTCCTGGACCCAGATACCCGCCGGCTGAAGGGGGTTGCAGAGCCACGTGGCCTGGGATGGCAAACAGAGGCCTCCATCTCCATCCACCATCCAAGTCCATCCTAAGGGCTTAATGCAACATCTGGCCTCACTCGGGGCCTTTTGTTTCTGATGAGTTTCTTTGCATCCATGTCCCCGTGCAGACCCAGGCAAGACCGAATATGCCAAGTCATGTTCTTTCCACACTTTTCATTGGTCCATATCAAGAACTTTCAATGTGCCACCCAGACCATGCACATCAGGCTTTTTTGGAACTTACCAGAATCAAGAGTAGAGGGAGCACTATTCTGATTCTGTGGGGAGGACTCACTGTGGGTGAGATCACTGTGGGTGATCCTTAACAGGATAGATACTTAGGGAATTGGCTCAATTCATGGGCGGAAGAGATCAAGTTAATTAAATAGTACTTGTTGCGGATGGGAAAGTAATGAAATTGAAAGTCTTGGCCAGAACTCTCGGGTATCGGAGCGATGATTTAAGTGATGGGGAGAAAGTTTAAGGATGGGCTCTGGGCCAGATCCCCCACATCCCCAGGCGTAACACTACCCACACATCTGGCTTTTAGCAGACTGGCCATACTTCAAGTGTGGGAATATATGGTGTATCTGAATAAGGAAGGAAGGAAGGAAGGAAGGAAGGAAGGAAGGAAGGAAGGAAGGAAGGAAGGAAGGAAGGAAGGAAGGAAGGAAGGAAGGAAGGAAGGAAGGAAGGAAGGAAGGAGGGAAGGAGGGAAGGAGGGAAGGAGGGAAGGAGGGAAGGAGGGAAGGAGGGAAGGAGGGAAGGAAGGAAGGAAGGAAGGAAGGAAGGAAGGAGGGAAGGAGGGAAGGAGGGAAGGAGGGAGGGAGGGAGGGAGGGAGGGAGGGAGGGAGGGAAGAAGGAAGAAAAGTTCCCGTGCTTTCTACACCTAGATTCAAAAGTATTCTCTTGCGGGGGGCCTTAAAAAATAATCACTTGCAAACCTAACAAATGATGTAGCCCTTTGCCTGAAACCTTCAAGGAATTCCTGATAACTCAGGAGTCTTGCAGAGATTACAAGATTGATTACTTCACTGATTTCTAAATATCTGGGGCTTTGCTAATCTGCCATTTAAGTCTTACAGGCAGACCGTGGCAGAGGAAACTGGGAATGAAGTCATTGCAGACAGCTGATAAGAGGTGAGACTCAGCACCCCGAAAGTGGGGGAGCCCCAGGAGGGCCGTGGGACCTGCTCATTTCTTCCCCCCTCATCGCACCATCATTCCCCGACATCAAGGGTCGGCTCCGCCGTGTCATTTCCTCCTCTCCTCCCCTCTAAGTGCTACCCCCAAAGCACTCGTTAGAGAAGCCCACAATTTGGAAAATCACTAATATGTGTAAGAAATATGTGCTTCTCCTCCTCTTTCTGTACTAGCTAAGGAAGAATTACTTACAGAAAGAAGCTATTAAAAATGTAACACGACAATTGTTACCAAGAGACTCTGAATTTTTCACTTTCAATATAATGCATCCTTTTAGGAGCAGTTCCTATTACGATAAATAAAATCCTTCCAGTTTTAGCTGAGAACCATATAGATGTAATGGTTCTATATAGTAAGTCTGAAGTCCTACATTTTTAATGTGACTTTTTTTTTGTTGTTTGGGGGCCACACTCAGCAGTGCTCAGGGCTTACTTCTGGCTCTGTACTCTGTGATCACTCCTGGAGGTGCCCAAGGGATCTTATGGGGTGCCTGAACTGAACCTGGATCAGCTATGTGCAAGGCAAGCAGCCTTCCCTCTGTACTATGAATCTGGCCCCTAATGTAAATACTGTACAGATCCTAGACATGTCCCTAGAGTCTAGGATCCCAACAGAAAGAAACCAATTACGTTTCTTTATTTTCTTTTTAGGCCAAACCTGGTGGCACTCAGAAATTACTCCTGGCAGGCTCAGGGGACCATATGGGACGTGGTGGATCAAACTCGGTCGATTGCACAAGGCAAACACCCTCCCTGCTGTGCTATCTATTGGGTTATGTTCCTTTTATTGTTTGATTTTTGGGGGTCACACCTGGCAGCAGAAATCAGGTATGGCATTTGCCTTGCATGCAGAAGGACAGTGGTTTGAATTCCGGCATCTCATATGGTCCCCCAAGCTTGCCAGGAGCGATTTCTGAGCGTAGAACCAGGAGTAACCCCTGGGCTCTGCTGGGTGTGACCCAAAAACCGTAACATAAAACATAAAAATTAAATCACTCCTGGGTCAGCCATGTGCAAGGCAAATGCCTTGCCACTGTGCTATCTCTCTGGCTCCAAAGTTATTTATTATCAAATGTCCCAACACCAATCTCTTTAGTAGTGTCTACTTCCCTTCACCACTGTCCCAAGGTTTCCTCCCAACTCCTTCTTCCCACTTTCCATTGTCCCAGTGTCCTGCGACATGCACCCCATCCACCACCACCACCACCACCACCCCACCCCAGTGTCAAATTTCCTACTGATGTCAGGCCCTTTGTTGGTTTTGGGGTTATAACTGGCAATCAGGGGTTACTCCTGAATCTGCGCTCAGAAATCGTTCCTGGCAGACTTAAGAAACATATGGGAAGTTGGGAATCGAACTCAGGTCCATCCGAGATTGGCCGCTATCGCTCAGGCCCCCTGCAACATCCTTGCAGACCAGGCCGAGGCATTGTGCCTTTAGTGCGCGGCCACTGCCTCTAGGGGGCGTCTGGAGGGTATCCCAACTGGTGGTGTTTCTGACCAGGTGAATTATATTCTTGTTGGCCCACACCTGTCTATGGGACTTATTCTTGGCTCTGTCCGCACTCAGGAATCACACCTGGCCAAGCTCAAGGGACCATAAGGGGTGCTGGGGATTGAACCTGGGTCAGCCGTATATGAAGCAAATCCTGCTGTCAGATCTCTCCAGCCTCTGCTATGTTCTTCATGCCCACCTGTTTCCTGGCTCAGTAAACCGTGTTCTATGTATGAAGAAAATCATGGCAGACATGACAAAATCCAGGCTTTAACACTCATGAGGAATCAGTGGGGAAGGACTAGCTCAACCGGTCCCTGGGACAGAATTTACCCTGTTTCAAGGCTCCACTCATGAGCACCTGCCTCGAAGGACTCCCCAGTCCTTCTAACACACCAGGAAACTGTGCCATTGCCCACATCACACTCACAACACACATATCCCAGCTTCATGGGTGCACTTCACAGTGAAACTCCTGATATTCCTTTGCAACTGTTTTCACCCTAATGAGCTTTTGCGACCAGAAAATGTCTTAGTCCAACGCACACATGTGGCCTCTGAGCCCAGGAGCTGTTAATGCTTTTTGGTTTGTTTGTTTTGGGGCCACACCTGGTGATAGCTCAGGGATCCCTCCTGGTGATGCATAGGGGGCTCTTTGGGAAGCTGGGATCGAACCTGATCACACAGACACCCTCCTTGCTGTGCTATCTCTCTGGTCCCCGCTGCCTCCCCCTGTTAATTTTTTACACAACTCAATTCCTAAGATACGATTATCACTCCCTGGTACAACCACATGAAAACGTTCAACGAGCTCTTCAGAAATTAAAAAAAAATGTCCTTTCATAGCAAGAAGAACAGAGTAAGTAAGCAAACTGTCCTTTCTCCATCTGAGTGACATGGTGTTGACATAAAGTCTACAATTCTCTGCCAACTGCCCACAGGCTCATTTCCAGCTATTTGACTTGGTTTCCTGCAGACCCCAAGCGTCCAACTCTCAGAGATCCATGCTTAATGCACAGCAGGTGCTCATTGAAGAAATAAAGCCAAACCAGGGTGCATCATGGAACTAAAACCCTAAGGAGTAATTCAGGCTGCCTTGGAGATCTAGCTTTGCCTTTCAAAGCTACAAAACACTCATAGCTTCCAGGCAGTGAGAATCATTGATCCAAGCAGATCCAGAGGGCCAGGAACAACCCTACATATATTCCTCCCAGGATACATCACACCAGCCTCACCGCATAACTGGGACGTGTGGTCCCAGAGACACTCAGAAGCAGGTTGACCATGGGCTCATCTCTTTCCAAACAAACCTGCGACTTCCCTCCTGAGCCCCATTTACACAGCAAAGGAGGTGAGGCTGAGTCCCTACACCCTGTCCTCAGGTTTTGATCTTATCACTCTTGGGAAAATGAGCAAATGAGGGTACAGGAGACCGGGACACAAGCGAACTCAGATCCAGACAGGCCATCCTATCTCTGCATCCTTCCTGGCCATCCAAAGCCAGCGTTGACACCAAGTAGCATGAGCTATGCAATAGGAAAGACTTTAAGTTGCAGGGAGGAGGGTTGCCATGGTGCCAATCTTGTTCCATGGGCCCCTAAGAACATGAATTGCAGATAGTGACAGGGTACATTCCGTGTCTTATGTGGACATCATGAATGGCCTCTCTTGGTTCATGACTCTGCACCTCCCATCAACCCTGCAATCAAAACAACTCCAGATTCTCTCCCTGGCATGCAGAGCAAGGATTATCTGCAGGATTATCCTATATTGTGAGGTTCTTCAATTGAGCCCCAAAGCTTTCTCCCTGCAAAACCAACAGGATTTGTGTGTCCACTCATGGTCTTTTGAGCCATATAAAGTTTCTATTAGTGTGGTGTGTGTGTGTGTGTGTGTGTGTGTGTGTGTGTGTTGAGGACATATCTAGTGGTGCTCCAGGCTTACTCTTGGCTCTGCACTCACGCGTCATTACTGGTAGTGCTTGGGGGATCATATGGGATCCCGGGGATTGAACCAGGTTGGCCCTATGCCAGGCACATATTCTGCCCCCTGTGCTAATGCTCCGGCCCATTTTTTTTAAAAACATTTGCCAATTCCTTGTTGGATCCTCTTCCCCCTATGTTCTTTTTGTTTTGTTTTGTTTTGTTTTTCCTTCATTGAAGACACCAAACATGGTCTTTGCACTCGGGGTCAGGTGATAGTTCCCCTGCTGCAGTGCATCATGTCACCAATAGGTGTCACTCTCCCAACACAGTAGGTCAAAATGTCTTCCAAGTTTTGGGGGAAGTCTTAATTTCTTTCTAGAAATGTACTTTTAGTGAGTACTTGAATAATTCACTGGAGTTCAACTCTCTTGAGATCCTACTCATGAGAAGAGATTAAGTTTGGCAAGACTTATGGGATACTGAGATCCCTGGGCATGTGAGATGCCAGAGACAGAAAGAATTATGGATCTGAGAAGTCATAGATACATTCTCCTGAAAATGTAAGCTTAAACTTGTGAATCTAGTAATACAGAAAAACCCTAAAAATTTACTTTAGTGGACAGAGGTATAGTATAGCAGTTAAGGACCTTGCCTTGAATGGGTTCAATTCCCAGAATTTCATATGGTCCTCCATCCATGCCAGGAATTATCTCTGAGCATAAAGCCAAGATTAAACAGTGAGCACTTTGAGTAGGGCCTCAAAACCAAAGAAATCACTTTAGATTCGTGTTGGCTTCACCGACTCTTTAGTTTCTTGAGAATGATGGGCCTAACTAGATTCACAAAACTGTGATCTTTATCCTGCTGTGCACACTGTTTATCAGCATGTTGAAGTCACCTCTTTCTCCCTTCTTAGTCTCCATTTTCCCATTTCCTTGACAAAAAACATAGAGACTTGGATCTCCAAAGGTGTTCTGATCTCCCATACATTCTTCTCTGAGGCAAAACTCATTAAAAATGAGAAGGGTGATCAGCTATGAAGATGGAACAAGAGATAGAAATTCTCAAGGCTCACATCATCAACTGGCTAAGCTCTATACTGTTGCTTTGCTTTCTTTCTCATTCTTGGGCGAAATGGCGCAAATGCTTCCAAGAGTAATGACAGGGTCTAGGTTGGAAGGAATGGGAAGCCAGATGTGGAGTTAATCCTGCCTTCTCTATATACGAGTAAACAAAATGTGCAGTGAGGAATGTACATTTACAAGCATACATGTGCTCGCATGCACACACACACACTAGTGAAAGAAAGAGTCAGAGTGAAGATAAGTGTTCTGGGGGAAGGATGGAGAAGGCATGTCTGCTTGTCCCCAAGGGCAAGATTCTGCTGAAAGAAGCTTACCTGAGTCCTTCATGGGACACAGGGCACACTGCATGCCCCAAGCCTCTCCATACAGACAGCAGCACTCAGTGTAGGTTGTTTGCTTGCCCACCAATGGCCTGCTGCACACATACTCCTCACTCAGGTGCTCCCAGCACAGGTCCTGGTAGACATCGGTGTCTTCGACTTGCTCTGTAGGGAAGGCAGAGCCCAGGACAGCTGCATCATCTATTCTTTCCAGACCACGCAGACCCTACTTTGTAGGGAGCCCCTTAGAACAGGCAGAACACTTAGCTAAAAAGTAGGGCCTGTGACAAATACAAGCTAATATGCAGGGCTGAAATGCAGGCAGACTTGAGAATTGAATGTTAACCATTTAAGACTTAAGGGCACCAAACAGAGAGCCATAATCAAAGCAAGTAGCCTTGAGAATTAAATGTAAACATTTAAGATCCCTTTATCTGTATATTCCACCTGCCGGAGATAGGTTCCATTATCAGTACATCCCCGACCTAATGAAGACAGAGTTCAATATCTGCACATTCCATCTCACCTGCCAATGGATCCTGTTATTCGTCCTGTTCAATATGTCTACCTCTTATTGACATATTTCCGAGTGGAGCTGTGCCCACAAAAAAGTATTTAAGCTGGGCCTTAAGTTTCAATAAATGGAATTGGATTTGGATCCAAAATCCTTTTCCCACTTTAGTCTGTCTCCGTGTCTGTCTTTGTCTGTCTGTCATGTCTGTCTTTGTGTCTTTGTGTTTGCGTCTCCCTCCAAGAAAGAATAACCACATCTTAATAACCACATCCTTGCAGGCAGGGGCACCCACAACACTTTCACCCAAATTTCTACCCTCCCTTTCTAGTCTGTGGCTAGCCTGAGTCTGACCTGTCTTCTCCAATGGGGATGCCACTGGAGCTGCTGAAATTCAACCCACCCATTGTGTCCCCCTGATATTCTCCTCTCCATGGCCACCATCATTTCAGGCACTAGGCAAGTGGCCATCCCATGCTTAGTCCTGGACCAGGTGTTCTCATCATCTCTGCTCTTTCACATCCACCCCTCCATCTCCTCCCACTGTGTCTTTCCACATATCTGTGTGGATTCCTGTGTTTTCATCAATTTGAACTCTGGAAGCCTCTGAACCAGTGACACTCTAGTTGACTGTCCAAACTCTTCTACCTTTCAGTGAATTTGGACCAAAGGAACCTCTTAAATGAGGTACTCATCAATATGTATATTTTTGTGCTGTTCATCAGGGACAGCTAGAATTCCTATTTATGGGTCCCTCCACTGGCTGGTTGAATGCCCACTGGCCTGCCAATTACCGCCTTCAGGTCCAGTCAATAAAATGGAATTTTCTTTCCCTGACCTGTCTTCTTGTCCTGCCTCAGCTGCGGAAGATATCTCAACACTCAGGCATGGGTCAGGACTATTATCTGCTCAGCTGCCTGCTCTTCTGTTGTTTCTTAAGCCAGCATCTTTGAGTGTTTGTGGGAAAACATCCCCCTAATAAAAATCCCAAGGTCAAGATAGTTTTCTGGGCAAAACAGTTCAGGTATTGTGGAATAAAATAAGGCAGAAAAGTGCACCCACAAAAGGTCAAAATAAAATAGGTTAGGGTCTTGCTGATGGAACAACATGGACAAAGTTAGAAGAGGAAATTGTCATTATGTGACTCTACTTCCAGGGTCCCTGCTCACTGGTTCTGTGACATCTTCCCGTCTCTGCTCTCAACATACCCACTGAATCCTAATGTACTTATTAATTGTCCTTATTGTCTCTGTAAACTTAAGCAATGGCTCATGAAAACCAGGGTGCAGAGCACTACTGTATTGAATAAATAACCTGTCTGTGAGCTCACTCACAGCTGTGCAAGAGACCCCAAAGTCTGGACAGTCCTTCTGTGTTTTTTATTTGTCTCATTTTTTTTTATAACTGGCCCTTGTTAAACCAAGATTTGAGATGCCAAGTCGACTGGCTTCATTTTGGTACATCTTTGGGTATGCATTTGATAATTTCTCCGTAGCATCCCATTGGAAAGCTTTCACAAACACCAAAAGCGCTCGTTTCCCAACTTTCCAAACACTCAAATTCCAGTCCCAAGAAAAATCTGAAAAATATGGGCTTGAACAGACCCAGTCTTGCCTCCAAACCTACCTTGTGACTCAGTGGGTCGCACACATCTCTTTTCAGAAGAATCCAGAACCAGAGGGAGGGTACAGAAGCAGCTGTATGAGCCTTCTGTGTTTACACACTGGCCGTCAATACAACTGTTGGGGTCCTGACATTCATCCAGATCTTAAAAGAATGGAACACGATCAAAACCAAACAAACCAGCCACTAGTCCATTGCCTACTCTTCCTCAAGCTCCAATCTCAGGAGCCACGCCGCTGAATTACATGCATATACCTTGAACAATAAAGGCTGGTTGGAAAAACAAAAATCGCTCCTGACTGACATTCAGTAAGGAAAGCAAACATCTACCAAGAGGCATGCTGAGGCAGTTAAGATAAAAATGCCTCTTTCAGGGAGCTTTTAAATTATTTCCTTTGGCTCTGTGTCCAGTCTACTGTATACGGTTTTCAGCTGAAGCATGAATGTCTGGGTCAGACTCCGAAAATGCCATTCACTTGCAGGGTAGAAGGAACAAGCGTTCTAGTTCCATCCCTAATTCAGCGACTGGCATTTAGAAGTCCATGTTCTAGAATCTCTCCCAGTTGTGGCAAGGACTTGGGGCTCCTTTATTAATTTTTTAAAATCATATTTGAACATCTTGCTCAAGAAAGTTGCATCAAACATGCTTCAACACCATGAGTTAAGAGTCAAAGAAACCAGTTTCCTTTCCCCCAGGATGCCTTGATTCCTTGGCGTCTAGACATAGCACAGTGTGGAGCCCTCAGGACGTACCGAAACACTGCAGCTGGACGGGGTCATAGTAGGTGCCCTGTTTACAGTAACACTCATAGCCAGGCTGAGTGTTGAGGCAGAAGCCATTTTTGCAGATCTCCTGGCCAAAGAGGAGACATTCATTTGCATCTGTAGTGGGAAAAGGAGAAAGAGAAAAGAGGAGCTGACTTGGGCTTTTGGGTGAAAGAACATAGGTGCTGAATAAACACAGTTTTTCCAGTTAGGCAGTGTGGTCCCTCCTGTCTTCTGGAGTCTGAGAGACAAAGCAGCAAACTCTGAGAGCAGGGCCCAGTCACAGATATGGAAATAAAATCGGGTCTTTCTTGCTATGACAGGTGAGAAATAGTGCCCAAAATCTTACTAGAAAAAGTATATTTGTAATAAAAAAAAAATAAAAAAAGGAGCACCGGAGTGATGGCACAACAGAGAGGGTGTTTGCCTTGCATGTGGCCAACCCAGGTTCAATCCCCGACATCAGTCCCTCAAGCTTGCTAGGAAATTTTTTTTTGTTTTGTTTTTTTGTTTGTTTTTGGGTCACACCTGACAGAGCTCAGGGATTACTCCTGGCTCCATGCTCAGAAATCACTCCTGGCAGGCTCGGGGGACCATATGGGATGCCGGGATTCTAACCAATGACCTTCTGCGTGAAAGACAAACGCCTTACCTCCATGCTATCTCTCCAGCCCCAACTAGGAAAAATTTTTGAGCCAGGAGTAAGCCCAGGTATGCCCAAAAAAACAAACAAACAAAAATTTCTGAAAAATATCTTTGTAGGGCCTGGAGAAAAATAGCCAGGAGCTATTTCTGAGCAGACAGCAAGGAGTAACCCCTGAGCACCACTGGGTGTGGCCCAAAAACCAAAAAAAAAAATAAAAATAAAAAATAAAAATTTTTGTATTTGATGAAATAATGTACAGATTAAAAACAGCTCCAGGGCCCGGAGAGACAGCACAGTGGCATTTGCCTTGCAAGCAGTCGATCCAGGACCAAAGGTGGTTGGTTCGAATCCTGGTGTCCCATATGGTCCCCCGTGCCTGCCAGGAGCTATTTCTGAGCAGACAGCCAGGAGTAACCCCTGAGCATCACCAGGTGTGGCCCAAAAACCAAAAACCAAAAAAAAAAAAAAAAAAAAAAAAAAGCTCCAAATATATTCTTTATAAGAAAAAAGTAAGTTTTATTTTTTTGTTTTTTGGGGACCACACACAGTGACGCTCAAGGGTTATTCCTAGCTATGTGCTCAGAAATCACTCCTGGCTTGGGGGACCATATGGGGCGCCAGGAGGACTCGAACGCAGTCCAGCCTGGGGCAGCCGCATGCAAAGCAAACGCCCTACCACTGCACCATCGCTCCAGCCCCTAGAAGAAAATATTTTTAAGAAGTATCACTTTTTCTAAACTATCAACATCTTTGTTTTGTCTTTTGGGTGGTGCTCAGGAGACTATATGGGAAGCAGGGATGGAACATAGATCAGCCGTGTGCGCTACAAGTGCCTTACCCGCTGTACTAAACTCTGAGTGAAAATACTGTAACACATCACCAAGACTTTATACCATCCAGCTACTGAACACTACCACGGTATTCAAACACTAGTTTTACAAAAATAAATGGACAATAAGTGGTGTTAAGTCTGTTTTTCAATATCAAAGCCACTTAGCAGTTTTTCAGCTTTATGCATAACAGAAAGCCTCATCATGTCATGAACAAAGTACTGATATTTCTGTGAGGAAAATATCAGAATTGAGTGGCTCATAAAACCAACATATACAAGTGAGTTAAATATTTTCCAAATCAAAATTGTTGCACATTTATTTTATAACCACAGACTAACCACATTTTATAAAATCCACACGTTTCTTTTCTTCTTTTTCATGGTTTTTATTATGCATGTGGCCCTCTGTAACAGTTCCCACAATTAGTTGTCATACAATGGATTGTATGTGGGCAACCCCAACTCTATTCCCAGCAACCCAAAAGGTCTTCTAAGCATCTACAGGAGTGATCCTTATCTATACCCAGAACCAGGAGTAATCCTTGAGCATGGCTGGGTATGGCCCCAAACAAAAACAAACAAAAAGATCATAGAATTAGAGTAGGAACAGTAAAAAAGAAACAAAAACAAAACAAAACAACAATCCAGAATCTTAGCTTTGTTGCTGGCTACAAAGAGATTGACATCCTCTCTCATACAATCTCTTAAGAAGCTTCTAGAACAAGGGACTAGGTTTGTGAATTGGGGCCAAAAGGAAGAATTCTGTGTGTAATATGTTTGTGGATGGGATCTCAGCGAGTCCTCAGAAGTGACAACTTACTGCCACTTACTCTACCTATGCATCTAACTTTTTTTATTTTTATCATACCATAATAAGAATTATTTTTATTTATTTTTATTAATATAGTTATTTAAGCACCATGATTACAAACATGTTTGTAGTTGGGTTTCAGTCATAAAAAGTACACTTCCCTTCACCAGAGCTACCTTCCCACCACCAATGCTCCCCTTCTCTTTCCTCCCCCACCTATCTTCAATACAGGCATTCTATTTCTTTCACTCACTACCATTGTCATAATAGTTGTTGGTGTAGCTATTTCTCTAACTGCGCTCACCAATCTTTGTGGTAAGCTTCATATCATGGGCTGGTGGTCCTCTCAAACCTCATCTCTATTGTCTCTGGGTATTAGTACCATATTATCTTTTATTTTTCTGAAGTCCCACAGATGAGTGAGTCTATTCTGTGTCTATCTCTCTCCCTCTGACTCATTTCACTCATCATAATAGTCTCCAATGTCCATCTATGTATAGAAAAATTTCATGACCATTTTTCCTGACAGCTTATGCGTCTAATTTCTAAGCTATGACGGGTTCCCTGGAAAGTGTCATGGACACTGACTGTCAAGAGTTGGGGTTCTCTGTTAGACAACCTCTCATGTCAGTATCTGGCACCCAGTGAGCTGCTAAGTCACCGAGAGAGACTCTGACCTTTGTAGCTCTCACCACCAATGTCGTATACGGAGTCTTCGGAAGGAACGAAACCTTTTCCTCGGGGACACATGTCAGCAAATTCCGCTGGTTCCAGGAAGGAAAGAGGGAGAGAGAAAGATGTTGAAAAAAGAATGAAAAAGATCTTCCACGAAGGCAAGTTGCAATTTAGAGGTGCTTTCTCCAATTTTGTCATTTCAGGGCAAATTAACTCAGTATGGCCTCAAAGTGCAAATCTAATTGCATCAAATCTGACTTAGAAGGAAAAAGAAATCTTATCATTCAGACAATGGATGGAACAAGTTCTAGCTGGTGGGATAAATGATTTTTTGATGGCTATGACTTCCAGAATTTTGAAGGTTTAATAAGAATTCAAGTAGTGGAGGAAGGCTAGAGCAATAGCTCAGTGGTTGACCCAGAGTTTGACTCTGGGCATCCCATTAGATGTGCCAGAGTATGCCAGGGGTGATTCCTGAGTGCAGAACCAGAAATAATTCTTGTGCACTGAGGGGTGTGGCTCAAAACAAAATAAAAAAAATCCAAGCAAGGGGCTGGGAAGGTAGTTGAGTGGTAGAATGGAGGCCTGGCATTGATGAGGATCTGGGATCAATTCCTGGCAACACACATTCATGCTCATACACATATGTACACACACACAGACAACCACAAGATCTTGAAGCTCTAGTTCTAGACAGTTCAGAGTTATTGCGTACACACACAAACATATATACATAAACATATACACATGATCTTCAACCTCTGGTTCTAGACAATGCAGGGGTCTTGAATGTACACACACGCGCACACACACACACACACACACACACACACACAAGTTTTAACTCCTGTAGCTATGAATGGGCGATGCAGAGAAAGCATCTCCAGTGTTCATTTGAGCATCAATGAAGTGAAGATCCCTTTCCTTCTAACCCAGACAAGAAGCTCACACTCTTCTTCCTCTGCAGAGCAGGTCCAGACCATCATTTTGGGGCTCACTGCAGAAACCCGGGGTGCATACACAGCAGCCTCTTACCAGTCCCCACCACTGGGCAGGGGAAGATCTCGCAGTTGTCACCCCATCCTGCACCCGAAGTGCAGCAACACTCTTGCTTGGTGACGTTGGGGGCCAGCACGTTATCACAGAGGCTGGCATCGTTCAGGTTGTAGTAGCATTCTTTCTTCTCCTCCCTGGGTCGTGCCACACCTACGGCCAAGGGCAGAGAGCAAAATCAAGGGGACAGGGGCATATCAGAGCCTCCCAGAACTTCAGAACAGGGACAAAGTCCCCGAGCGAGCCAATGGGTGAACAGCAGGTCATGACAAAGCTACTTCCCACTTCTCTACATATGCAGATAAAACATGCATGGTTGGTGCTGAGCGGGCAGGGGTAAAGCATTTGCCTTGCATGCAATGAACCTGGGTTTGATCCCCAGCATCCCAGCCTACTCAGGGTTGGAGAATCCCTGAGCACAGAACCAGGAGAAGTAAACCCTGACTAAGCACCATGGGGTGTGGCCCCCAGACAAGACCAAAACTTAAAAAGCACACAGCATCTGATTTTTTGGGGGGTAGTTTTGGGCTACATACAACAATGTTTAGGGGTTATTATTGGCTCTGTGCTCAGAAATTACTCCTGGCAGGCTTGGGGAGTAATATGGGGTGCCAGGGATCAAACCTGGGTTGGCTGCATGCAAGCCAACATTCTCCCTGCTGTGCTATCACCCCAGCCTCTGCACCTGAGTTTTGGAACATTTCTGAAACAGCTCAAGTGTGAGAAACTGTCAAAAATCATTGCCTTTGTGCTACCCGGGAACTAGATTTTGGCTGGTGTGGCTGTGAACAGATTTTCCACACCTGCTCTCATAGTAAACACAGACCACTCCTCACAGCGTAAACACTATTTTTTAAAAATTAAATATTTATTTATTCATTATAAATCTTTTTTTTAAGTACCATGATTACAAGCCTGTTTGTAATTGGGTTTCAGTCATAAACATAATAGCCCCCTTCACCAGTACAACATTCCCACCACCAATGCCCTCCTCTCCTCCCCCACCCCTGCCTGTATTCACGATAGGCATTCTACTTATCGTTGTCCTGATAGTTGTTATTGTAGTTATTTCCCTAACAGTTAAACATTAGCTAAACAGCTTAAAATCAGTGTTTAATTAGTAAATGCTAATTAAAATCCATAGAAGGCCAGAGCAATAGCACAGTGGTCGGGCATTTGCCTTGTCTGCGGCCGAATGGAAAGAACCCAGGTTCGATTCCTGGCATCTTATATGGGCCCCCAAGCCTGCCAGGACTAGTTTCTGTCTTTTTTGGGGGAGGTCATACCTGGCAGTGCTCAGGGCTTACTCCTGGCTCTGCACTCAGAAATTGCTCCTGGCAAGCTCAGGGGACCAGACGGGATGCTAGGGATCGAATCCAGGTTTGTCCTGGGTTGTCTGTATGCAAGACAAATGCCCTACCGCTGTGCTATCGCTCCAGCCCACCAGGAGTGATTTCTAAGCACAGAGCCAGGAATAACCCCTGAGCACCGCTGAGTGTGCCCCCCCCAAAAAAAAATCCACAGAGACTTCACCCGACATGATAGACTCTGGGTGACCACATGTGTATTTAATCCACAAGTACATTTGAATCGAGTCAGGTCCCTCCCATCTTTCCACAGTGGCACAAAGCAGAAGAGCAGAAGGAATACACAGAAGTAACCTGGAGTTGATGAAACATCATCTTTATGGAAAATTGAGTTTTTAAATGGTGCCAAAGTGTCCCTAAGTGAAGCCCTGAAAGCTTCAGGGTAGGATTTCGAGGTTTTTTTGTTAAGTCTTGGCTCAAGTTTGTCTTGTGAAAAACATCTTCCAACAGTCTTGGTTTAACCCTCGGTGGCCAAGGATCGAGCAAAATAAGAGGGTGGGTGAAGGACAGTAGAATCTACTCAGAGTAACACACAAAAATCATTTATTCTTATTAGCTTGCAGTCAGTGACTGGGGGGCCAGAGAGCACAGTGATAGGGCATTTGCAAGCACAGGGCCAATCCAGGACAGACGTTGGTTGGATTCCCAGCATCCCATATAGTCCCCCGAGCCTGCCAGGACGATTTCTGAGCACAGAGCCAGAAGTAACACCTAAGCATCTCCAGGTGTGACCCAAAAACAACAACAACAGTCAGTGACTAGGGCTGGGAGCAACAGTACAGAAAGTAATAGGCCCAGATTCGATTCCTGGCATGCCCTCCTAGCGTCTCCTGAGCACTGCCTGGAGTGTTCTCTGAGCACAGAGCCAGCAGTAAGCCCTGGGCATGGCTGGGAGCAGCCCCCAAACCAAACAAAAACAAACCAAAAAAGAAGTCATGAGCTAGGTTTAAGGGCCAGAGTGGTAGTACAGTGGTAGGGCATTTGCCTTGTACGTGCCTGACCCAGGACAGACACAAGTTTGATCCCTGGCATCCCATATAGTCACCGAAGCCAGGAGTGATTTCTGAGTGCAGAGCCAGGCGTGCCCCTCCCAAATAAATTAAAAATAAAAGAAAAATTTAAAAAAGGATTAGGTTTATACTTTTTATTTTAATGAACATTTTGTGAGTAGTCTCAAAAAGTAATTTAACCTCCTTCCTACTGTCAGCCGCGGAATTTAAATTGCTGTGTCTGAGGAGGCTGATGAATGTTTTGAATTGACACAATTCTCCAGCAAGAAGCTGACTTGGGCCATCTCAACTATTTAGAAGGAACCCAACAGACGATTTCCATTAGATTCTGGCTCTTTCCAGATCTTCCCAAAGGGACATGGGGTGGGACAGGGGGCAAGGGAAAAATTTGCCGGTGAAAAGACGACTTGGAAATCAACATCCGCTTCCCCTACCCCCCCAAAGGGGTAGATAATTACATGATTAGGAAAATGTAATGGGTTCTTTCCACAATAGTGCCCTATTTATTTATTCTGGCAGGGTCATAGCGACTATGGAAATCTGATTAATACATGAAACAACAGAGGTGTTTTGACAGTGTAAGCTTATAACATTTAATTGTTCTTTCTTTCAGCCAATTGTATGAAAACCGAGAAAAGCAGCAAACACAACTATTATTAAAGGGGACAAGAGTTTGGGGGCCACATTCAAATAGGGTTTTAGGGGCTATTTCTCGCTCTGTCCTCAGGAGTGACCCCTGGCAGTGCTGGGGGGGGGGTACTAGGACAGTGTTGGGAATCAAACTAGGGTTGGTTGCATGCAAGATAAATGCTTTACTCCTGTATGATCTTTCTACCCTCCCACTACAAATTGTTGATATATGAATCCCTCGCAAAATACAGAAAACCAATGTAAAATGTGCCTTATGATCCTGGAGAGAGAGAGAGAGAGAGAGAGAGAGAGAGAGAGAGAGAGAGAGAGAGAGAGAGAGATGATGATGATGATGATGATGATGATGATGATGATGATGTATGAATCCCTTGCAAAATACAGAATATCAGTGTAAAACATGCCTCATGGTCCTACTTCTGGACAGAGAGACAGAGACAGACAGAGAGAGATTTCAGTTTAAAGTTTATCTAAACAGCTGGTGACAAAGTCAAGCCGAGAATTCTTAAACTGCTAGCTGTTTCTGGAGATTTGAAGTTACCTCCAAACTATGAACCTGGAGCCAGTGTTCCCTACCTCTCATCCAGAGACCCTGACATGGCCATAGCAAAGAAAGGAGCATGGGCAGGCTTAGAAAGGACCCCAACATCCTTTCTTAGGAGGGGCCCAGCTACATTTAGGGAAATGAGGGTGAATATTGGAGATCATTATCAAACCAAGCCTGCGCCATTCACAGACTCATTTCATGGCCTTTCCCTGCCATTCGTGAGTAAAATGACAATCAGTGGGCTCAGAGGTCTCATTCAGCTGGTCCAAATCGCAGGATCTTGTTGTGAAGATGGTTAGGAACAGTCATCGGTCAAGGCTGCCACAAAACTCAAGATCTGCAGGTCAAGGTTGCAGCATGCACTAAAAAGAGGGTCCTGAAATCTTTCTATTTTTTGTTTATTGGTTTGGTCTTGGGGGCCACACCCAGTGGTACTCAGGGGTTACTCCTGGCTCTGTGCTCTGGCAGGCTCAGAGAACCCTATGGGATACCTTGTTCCTTTGGAACGAAAAACATGGGCCACTGTACCCAGGAAAATCTATCACTGTGCCTCCCACTTTCGCCGAGATGCTGCAAGGCTTTCTGGCATTTTCTTTCCAAGCAGCTCCAAAGTCCAATGTTTATACAGCTGAAAGGGAGGGCGAGTCTGGCCCTCCTGTGTGTGGAAGGGGCTGGGAATTCTTCAAGAGTGGGTCTGCAAAGGTCAAGTCTGGAACGACAACTTCCCCATCTTTCTAACCTTTACAGACCTGACTTCCCAGACCATCCTCCTGGGAAAATACAGTCTGGATTTCTTAAAGCATCGACGCCTGACATCACCTTGGCCTGGAGAATGGGGTTAACCAGTGGAACATAATCTTCAACCATCAAATCAATTACTAGAAAGGATTAAGCTTTGAGGCCGGATGTTCACTTTCTTCAAGGTTAGCCAGACTATGTTCCTGGGACCATGAAGCAAACTAGGATTTCTCCTCGGGTAAAAACTTTCCATTTGTGTTCCAAGGCCAACTGAACATTGATCTGCACATGAGCAGCACATCTGGGCAGTTGTTCCCTTTTCTCTGGGGCCACAGCTAGCATGTGCTGGCAAACTATCTGGCAGGGCACTGAACCCCAGGCCTGGAGCATGTTGTCACTTAAGTCACATCCCAGGAGGTGAGGGAGGGAGATGTGGGGCATTGCTGGTGGGAAGGTTATACTGGTGAAGGGCGGGTGTTCTTTTCTATAACAAACCCAACTACAAACATGTTTGTAAAGTAGTGCCTAAATAAAGATATTATTCTGAAAAATAAGTAAATGAATTACACATCAATACCTGAAAAAAAAAAGTCACATCCCAGGAGAGCTTAGAGCCTCGGAGTGTGGACTAGATAGCTTATTGCCGATGTGTGGGGTGCAGGAGGGTACAAAGACGAAACCAGGGGCCTGGCTCCTTCTTTGAAATAGTTGTCATCTCCGTGGCCCCTATTTGTGTATATTGAGAACTAGGAGTCTGGGTGCTGGTTGGAAGTGAGTTGGGGCCTTTCATTCTGTGTCTGTCTATAAAGAAACTAGCACAGAGATGTTTTCTGATGATCCACAGAGAACTACTCCATGTGTTTGGGGGTACAAGCTACAAAGCAGCCGTACTTTCTACCAGAGAATATTGAAGTGGGGTCGGGGGATGGAAGGGAAGGTCTGTTCACAATTCCCACTGTGTCTTTCCACACTTACAGGACCTGGATGAGACCCAGCTGCAAAGCTGTTCAAATTCAAGACCCTGAGGACATTTCCATCATAATGAAGGGGTTATCTTTCAGTGTATCAAGAGGACAGAGGCTCATACACACATCTGAGGCTTTCACTTAGTGGGGGGATTCATTATTTTGTGAGGACAGGAGTTGTTCGCTATGTTTTTGCCTCCTAAATGCTGTGAACCAGGCTACGGACAGGCACGACTCTGGTGGCCTCTGCAGAGACAGTCAGACCTTGCCTGAGGTCACTCCCCCAATAAAGACACCTAGTTGGTCAGATCTGTCTATGCCTCTGTCTCTTCTATTTCACTACCTTTCACAAATCTCACTGAGTATTGCAAAGTTAAGGAAGCCTACACTGTTCTTTTTTTTTTTTTCAAACCACACCCATTTGATGCTCAGGGGTTACTCCTGGCTAAGAAGTCAGAAATTGCACCTGGCTTGGGGGGACCATATGGGATGCCGGGGGATCGAACCGTGGTCCTTCCTTGGCTAGCGCTTGCAAGACAGACACCTTACCTCTAGCGCCACCTCGCCAGTCCCTACCTACACTATTCTTTAAGGATGTATAGAAGACCTGGAATCTTCCATCTGGTTGAGACACAGGACTCTCCATTTATGAACCAGATATTCCTTATATCCTGTGCCATGGAGCAAGCAGAACATTTCAGAGAAACAAGAGCATGCTTTTGCCAACTGTCCATCATTGTTGGGAAGAAATCTGACCCTTCCTTCCACTTAAAATTTATAAAATCGGTGCAGGGCCTTCATCCTTTTCCCCTTAAAAGATTTTAAGGTGGGGCCGGAGAGATAGCATGGAGGTAAGGCATTTGCCTTGCATGTAGAAGGACGATGGTTCGAATCCCGGCATCCCATATGGTCCCCCAAGCCTGCCAGGAGTAATTTCTGAGTGTAAAGCCAGAAGTAGCTCCTGAGCGCTGCTGGGTGTGACCCAAAAATAGATAGATAGATAGATAGATAGATAGATAGATAGATAGATAGATAGATAGATAGATAGATAGATAGATAGATAGATAGATATTTTAAGATGGTGAAATCTCCAGGAAGAATACAAAGCAGGTAGAAAAATAGGGAAGGGCATCTTAAGGCCATGAATTCTTGAGATGCAGTAAAGCCAAAAGCTAGGGTGTGGAAGAGAAAATCACTGTTCATATGAGTCTCACCTGGGCCACTGCAAGCCCAGAGAAGACAGACTGGACTCCCTACTGGACAGAACCCCCTATTGGGAGAGGTTCCAGCAGAAACAAAGGCCAGAAAAGGAATCTCAGAGAAGACATCCAATCTTTCCCCTGGCAAAGACCCTAGCAACAGGATTCTCATCTGGGTAGAAAGTCACCGATGGGATAGGTTGGGAAAACCCTATAAAAGTCAACTTGGAGCAAAGGAGAGGTGCACATGTGCTCCTTGCCCCCACCAAACAGATCCCCGCTTGCTTATGGGGCCAGCATCTCCCTTCCTACTTTCCTACTCTCATGCTAGGTTATGTCCTGAGTCTCGATTCTCTCATTTTTGGAGCTCTCTCTCTCTCTCTCTCTCTTAAATGTGTTACTTTCTCTTTCTTTTCCTCTCCCTCCCCTGCCTCAGTACCTGTTAATCAAGTAAAACCTGATTTTACTTCAAAATAAAATAAAAACTCATTTATTTCCCTTCCCCCCCCCAATAACTTTGCTTTCATTTACCTGAAAACAAATGTATTATGACCAACTGTCAACTATGTGATGCATCTTCTTTAAATAAATTAAAAAAAATTCAGGGTCGGAGAAATAGCATGGAGGTAGGGCATTTGTCATGCATGCAGAAAGATGGTGGTTCGTATTCTGGCATTCCATATGGTCCCCTGAGCCTGCCAGGAGCTATTTCTGAGCGTAGAGCTAGGAGTCACCCTTGAGTGCTGCCGGGTGTGACCCAAAACCAAAAGGAAGGAAGGAAGGAAGGAAGGAAGGGAGGGAGGGAGGGAGGGAGGGAGGGAGGGAGGGAGGGAGGAGGGAGGGAGGGAGGGAGGGAGGGAGGAAGGAAGGAAGGAAGGAAGGAAGGAAGGAAGGAAGGAAGGAAGGAAGGAAGGAAGGAAGGAAGGAAGGAAGGAAGGAAGGAAGGAAGGAAGGAAGGAAGGAAGGAAGGAAGGAAGGAAGGAAGGAAGGAAGAAAATTCAGATAAGGCTCTTCTCATTCATTGGCCATCCTAATATTTGTCCTACATGACAAATCCACTACAAATATACAATAAGAAATCAGGTGTTTTATGGAGTTTTATTGTTATGTTTGCTTTCTAAAGACTATGGTCAGTCCCTTCACTTTTTTTTCTTACCAAAGTATTTTCCTCTCAATACTAAACTATTTCTAATAGCTCTTTTATGTTGATTTACTGTATTAGCTAACTAAACAAATTTTTAAAAAAGTGACCTGGCTAACTATAAGACCAGAACTGATATTGCATGTAGTTTCTTGCCTCAAACTCTAACAACTGACCCTTCCTGGACCACAGACCTTCTACCTACTCAGACTCCCTATCCTCTAGCCAAAACTATCTCTCCAGCCATGATTGGCTTTTTTGGTGGGGGGAGGCAGCGTTCAGTGGTTACTCCTGTTTCTGTGCTCAGAAATCACTCCTGGCAGGCTCAGGGACCATATGAGATGTCAAGAATTGAACACAGGTCAGCTGGTTACAAGGCAAATGATAGGCATTTGCATTCAGGCAAATGAATGGCTTTTCTTAAAGACAGGCTTGTCTTCATGGATTCAAACACAAAGACAGTTCCCTTGGTCTTCCTTTCGGCACCCTCCAAGGCAGAGAAGACCATTCTGTGTGTGAGGACTGAATGAAAGATAAAGCTGAATCAAAGTACTTAAGGCTTCCCTTCAAGGGCCCAAGACAAAATGCTTTTTTACTCAGCATTTCTCAGAGGCCTCTGGAGTCATCTCCCAACCCAGCCTGCTCTTGTGCTCTGAGTGGACACTGTGGAGGAATTAGCCATTTTTGTTCCAGCTGCCAAGATTCCCCACAGCCATGCGAGTCAGCAATCAAGGAGGAATGTCCTCACTTACTCACGTGAGGGGGGCACGAAGAAGCAGATTGGAAGGGGGAAAAAAATTCATGTCCAGAGAATCTCTAGCCTCCTACCCTGTCCTCTTTGGGATTACCATGTCCCGTAGAAAATGGCATCATTCTTTCTGCCCAGGCTGTGTGTAAGTCAACTGTCCCACCTACTAAACTGCCCATCTAAAGTTCACTTCAAATGAAATTTCTTTATGACCTATTGTCAGTACATGTTTGTTTGATTTGTACATCTACATTATACACCTGGAGACCCGGGGTTGCATAAATATGTCTGAAGCGTAAAGGGGTCAAGAGGGAAAGAGATTAAGAAGTCCTGGTCCAGATACCACAATAGATCCCCATCATGCATGGCAAGCCAATCAGAGTTGACTTGTCTTGGTCTTTTTATGGGGTTAAAATTGGCCAAATATACCCTGGAGGGATGGTAGCAGGTGAGGCTGCTGGAACAGCCAAATAAGCTTCATCAGTTACTGGTTTGGTAAGACAATAGAAGGAGGAATAAATAGAGTATTTAACTGAACCAGTCAGGATTGGGGAGACTATGCAAGGAACCCAGATATTTGAGGATTTGATGTCATCAGAAGAGGAACTCAAACAGTTGTAATGAAGGTACATCTCCCAAATTCATGTTCTTTGGAAATAATGGGACAGTATTATTAATTATTATTAATTAATAAGAATGTTTTAGGAAGAAATGGCAGAGCAAGACTAAGACAGATAGGGCAAAGCAGATGTTGGGGACTTGAGCTCAGTCAGAACAAGAAACAAGAAATGAGACTTGTATGATGAGGTATTTAGTCATTGGAATCAGCAGTTCATGATGAGCGTTCCAGTTGAACAAATATGGTCTAGAAGGTTCCTTCATCCATTAAATAATTATTATTATCCCTTTACTCACAGCAAAAGAGACAAAGGAGAAAATTTTGTGAAACTAGATATGGGCCATAAATCAAGCGAGAGGAAATGAATGAACCATTTCTGGATGCTACTGAACCATTTTAGCCAAAAAGATTTGTAGATTTAGGCCACCCCCCTTACACCATTTCAGAAAGTCACAAAGGACAAGAAATAGATGTCCCTTATGGGCTCATTGTACAGCTTCCTACTTCACTTTGCCATTTGCAATTGACTTTGCATAGACATTTCCTTTAAAAAATCTGCAAAAGTCTCAGACAAGCTTATTTACAGAATAATGTGTAACATGCCCATATATCTTAGGGGAGGAAACCCAAACTCAGAGATGGTTTATTATGACACTCCAGCTTAAGCCCTAAAAGGTCAATAGTACATACAAACCCTGGTCTTTCCCTCTAAAATAAAACATTTTATGGGGTTTGGAAAAGAAAGAAAAATACTCACATTGCCATTCAGTCCAGTTGAGATCTGCTCCCATGTTCCCTCCTTTCTGCCCTGTTGCTTTGGAACTGAACATGGCACTTCAATATTACATTGCACAGAGACTATCCAGCCCACAGCCCATCGCAGGTCTAGACAACAGTCCATGTTGATCATCTCCATCCAACAACACACATGTAGGCGCATGTGGGTAGCTACACTTTCTCCCTCATCGCTGACACTGATTGTTATATGAGTAGTTATTTTCCACCATGCAGTGAGAGAAATCCCAGAGGCTCCAAAGAGGAGCCAGACTGATGGGCTGTTCTTCATCTTGTCTGGCTCTGCCTGGACCACTGGGTCTTTTGCTCTTTCTGAAAACTCAAATGAGTGAGTGCCAGCTAGGTGGCACTCACAGCAGGGGCACTGCCATTGAGAGACCTGGCAAGAGACATCTATGGCAAGAGACCAACCATGGCTGAAACGATGCCAGTATAGGTCAATCCCAGCTCATGAGCTCAAGCTTGAGGAACTCAACCCAACTCGGAGGAGGTCTCTGGGACACACACTGTCTTGTTCACCAACCACCAACTCTACTTACCACCTTGGAAGCTTCCAGAGACAAGGGCATGTCGGCAAGTGGCTGCTGACCTTTTTCCCCAAACCCCAGAGCATCCCAGCTCAGCCTGTACAGAATGTAGGACTTACCTTCCTGCAACTGGGGGCGACACTGGCCGGTCATGGGGCTGTACTCCAGATGCTCCTCGGGACACACGCACAGGAAGGAGCCTTCTACGTTCTCGCAGGTCGCCTCGCCACACACACCACTCAGCATCTCACACTCGTTTACATCTGGAAGATTAGTCCAGAGCAGGTGAGACAGGGACCAGGACAAGGGAGACGAGGCCCAGAGCCCCCTACACAGCAGCTCTGCATGGGACCAGCTGGGCCCCAGTCCTGAGGGTCCAAGTATGCACTGGAGGGCAGAGGTTCCCTGGAAACTGTCATCCGTCCCCCACTTCTGTGATTCCCAAGAAGGGAGCATTGCATGGTCAGGCTGTACTTTGGATGAAGGGAGCCCCGTGTCCACAGGGGGTCCCCCTCTGTCTCTGTAGTCGCCTGGAACTTGGACATAGGTCCCTTCGGTTCCTGACAAGTGTTTTCTCTTCTTGATGTCATGCCATTAGGAAATCTCCAATAACCCAATATTCATATTAATTTGAACCCTAGTTCATAGAAATCTTAGAGGAGTCCCAAAATATATTCCTTTCTGGGAGGGGGTCGACTTCACACCCAGCAGTGCTCAGGGGTGACTCCTGGCTCTGCACGCAGGGATTATACCAGGTGCTGCTCAGGGAACCCTATGGGATTCCAAGAATTGAACCTAGGTCAGGTGAGTGCAAGGCAAATGCCCACTTCACTGTGCTAACGCTCTGCACTGACCTCAAATCTATTCTTTATAATAATAATAATAATAATAATAATAATAATAATTTAAAAAAAGTTTCAAATCCATTCCAATGTTTGGAAAAAGTCCTCTAATGGTGGAAATGCTGAGCTCATGAACCTCGGGGTTCTGATCCAGCAGCCACTGAAGACAGAGGATGAGACCCAAGAGGACAACCTGTACTTTCAGAACTATGTAGGGGAGACGGAAACAGTCCAGGGACTCCAGAACTTTCCAAAGCGGCGTCCACAGTAAGCATCATGACACTGTACTCTTCTGTGTATGAATATGCCAATAAAACAGCATTTGGGGACTGCTTTAGCCAACACTCCACAGGGATTTGCCTTCAGAAAAGACCTCCTCAGCCATCTGGAGCACTTGATTGTGAGTACCCACTTGGCAAAGTACCCGAATTCTCATCTGCTCCATTCCTGTCTTCCATGCACTCACTGATCATTGCTTAGGAGTTCACCTTCCTGTGAACCCTCAGAAGAGGGTTTATACATAAGCAAGGAAGGCTCAAACCTTCTCAGCCCCAAAGAAGGGGGCTGGAGCAATAGTACAGTGGAGAGGGCACTTTCCTTACATGTGACTGACTCAGGTTTGATCCCCGGCATCCCATATATGGTCCCTGAGCACTTCCAGGAATAATTCCTGGGGGCAAAGCCAGAAGTAACCACCGTGCATTGCTGTAGGTGGCCCCAACTATAACAATGTGAGTAATGATTCAACTCAATGGGTGTGTGTAGGGGGGGGAGGTAAGTCCCATTTCACCTAGTCTCTCCAGTTAAATGGACAAATAGCATTTTCACTTATTAGATTCTTACCTGGGTTTTCCATTTCACTTTGCAAATACACAGACACCCAAGGAGTTGGGTTGTGCTTATGAAAAGATTCAACTTCCAGGCACTGGGTGGGTCCTTTAGTTAAGACTAGAAAAAGTGACTGTGAAATATGCCGGTTCCCAGTACACTTGGTTGATTTTTGGTATTGTCACAGGCCCCCACTCTTGTATCACCTGGCATCTTTCCTGGCCCTTTGGGGCCTCCCTCTTTCACGAGACTGTACCCCTTCCATCAAATATATATCCTCGGGACCAGCCAATGGGAGACAGTGCTGAGTCCACCAGGCCCCTCCTGCCTTCGCAAGCTTGCAAGTGGCAGTGGAAGGGGACAGAGAACCAGAGACACAACCATCCCCTCAGGGGACAATCCACACAGAGCGGAGCACGCTGGAAGCAGGCGGCAAGGCTGGCAGGTTAAGGCACCGGTGCTGTGTTGTTTGTGCCCTGTCCGCTAGGTGAAGCTGGTGAGCACGTCACGAGTGGCCTTGGGGACCAAGAAGAAACAGAGTGGCCAAAGGCTGGGCTCAGCTCTTACTCACCTGGAAGGTTCTAGAGAACACAAAGGGTGGCCTGTGTGCAGAATTGGTGCTTGGTTACTGCTTGGGAAAGAGTGAAGCAAGAGGCAGTGGTGGCACTGGGCCAGGTGGGCTCAGAGGAAAGCTCTGCTATCTCCCCGAGGGGAGCCAGGGAGACAGCGGGAGACAGCCACATCCATGGGGTCACACCTACCCGCTGTGGACCCTGTGGATCCAGAGGTCACCACTTGTACACTCCTTGGATGGAGCAGACGGAAACCAGACATGGGGCCATATGTGTGTGCATGTATATGTGTGTGGAGTGAGCTTCAGGACTGCATGTGAGTGCATTTGTGAGTGTGTGTAATGAACATCAGGATGGCACTGTGTGTCGCTTGACATTTGGCCTTTCCATGAAGTGTGTGTGTGTTTGTGTGTTTGTGGACAAGTGACAGAGAGAGAGATGGGGGAGTTCAGTCTCCCATCTTTTATTCCACAGCGTTCCTACCATGAACAGAGGCAGCGCGCACACACACACACACACACACACAAACTGAACCCATTCCTGAATACTTGTAGAGACTCCCAGAAATTTCCTAAGGAAGCAGGCAAAGGTGCCCCGCCACCAGGAGAGAGAGCAAGGAGCCAGGCAGTTCTTTGGCCAGAGCTGATACCTGCCTACCCACCGGCAGTGGGTAGATGCATGACAAAGCCCAGCTTGGGGCCTGGAAAGGAGAGAGGCCACGACCCCAGGGCTGCTGACAAGAGCTGAATCACCACACAAGCCTGCGAGCTAGCAACCACAAGCCGTGATGCGTGGCCAGCCTGTGAAAGGCGAAGGAGCAAGTGTAAGGCAGAGAAGGAAGAGGGTACCGGCTTCTAGCACCTACTTGGTCCGAGAAGTATTTCTTGATTTTTTTGTTTGTTTGTTTTGGAGCCACACCCAGCGGCACTCAGGGGTTCCTCCTAGCTTGCACTCAGGAATCATTCCTGGCAGGCTCAGGGGACCATATGGGATGCTGGGGATCAAACTCATGTAAGGCAAACACCCTCCCTGCTATGCTATCACTCCAGCCCCTGTGATTTTTCTTTGAGGCCCTTATATTTTGGTGCCAGCGACTCAGCAAGAGTTGGAACTGGCGATGAGGATGATCTTTGCAAGGCAGAGCTTGGATGTCAATCACCTGTCAGTGGGGTCACTTCTGGAGCAGGGGCTGGTGGCGTGACTGGCTGATGCTGCCCTTGGAAATTTCCACTTGGAACTATTCCTCCCTGCCTCTCCTCCCAGCACTTCTTCCATCTTGAAGGAACAGAGCTATTTGCTTTCTTGAACATGAAAAGGCCTGGTGCCTGGCACTGCCCGCTCACCTTTGTTTTCTCTCTCACTGAACTAACTGCTCAGTTGAAAAATACCTTTTCTCAGGAGGAATCAAACTGATTTACAGCCATTTCAGCTGGCCAGAAGAGGAGAAAGAGTTTTTTCCTTGTAGCTATGAGCTGGACCATATTCTGGTGCAAAAAAAAAAAAAAAAAAAAAAAACCCAAAAAACAGGAGCTGGTCTTTGCGACCAGCCTGCCCTGGCAGAGACATGGGGTCCCAAGAACCAGCCTCCAGAGCATGTCTGAGGGTGTCCTGGCTGGAAACAGAAATTCCCGCCAAAACTCCTGCTCCAGTGCCCTGCCAGGGGTCTGTGTGGTGTAGACAGACTTCTACCACACACCAGACTCTATTTCCTGTGCAGGAGAGACTCCAGCCTCCTGCATGCTAAGACGTTCTCCAGCTGTTCTTTTCAATCCACCTTTCATTACTGCTGTTGTTGTCTGTGGCTGAACGTCCCCCTCTCCATTTTGGAGGTCCTGGGAGAGTTTTGCTCATTCCCAAATGGCCTGAACAAAGCCCTCCAGCAATGAACGTCTTGCCTGACTCAGGGTCAACTCAGTTGTATGTGTGTGTGTGTGGGGGGGGGGGGGTCCAACTGTGGTTTCAGTTCCAAAAGGGAGCAGTGAAACCCCATGGGGGGAGGGGAAGTCACTCACCCACACACCCCTGCCCATCCGGTGGGGCCTGAAAGCCTTGATAACAGAGGCAGCGGAAGGAGCCGGCTGTATTGTCACAAAAGCCGTGCCTGTCACAAATTGTGTTGTTTACACATTCATCAATATCTGCAAAAAAGACATTTCTCATCAGAACCGGAATAGAGGAACACACAAGACACCCTGGTGGTGAAGTGGCTGTTGCATGTGCCCTGTGAGGTGAAAGATGACACACAGAATGCACTTAAAAAAAAAAAGACATTTTAGATGAAGATTTAGGGTCGGAGACTGCAGTGGCTGGGACAAAGGTTGTACCGCAGTGGGCGCTGGCCTTGAAGGCAGTCAACCTAGATTTGATACCCAGCATCCCATAGGGTGCCCAGTGTCGATCCAAAAGTGATCCCTGGGCCCGGAGAGATAGCACAGCGGCGTTTGCCTCGCAAGCAGCCGATCCAGGACCAAAGGTGATTGGTTCGAATCCCGGTGTCCCATATGGTCCCCCGTGCCTGCCAGGACCTATTTCTGAGCAGACAGTCACGAGGAACCCCTGAGCATCGCTGGGTGTGGCCCAAAAACCAAAAACCAAACCAAAACAAAAAAAAAAAAGTGATCCCTAAGCATAGAGCCAGGAGTGAACCCCGAGCAGCACTGGGTATGGATGCAAAAACAAAACCGAAAAGAAGAAAAGAAAAACACCCAATGTTGGTTTCCAGGAGAAAATATTTGCTCTTCCCTCAGGAAAACAAAAATGGTTTCAAACCGAAATGGTGATGCCGAGGGCTATGGCCAACTTATTTGTAAAAGTTTCTAGAAAATAATTCTAGACGTTTTCATATCTCTCTCTCTCTCTCTCTCTCTCTCTCTCTCTCTCTCTCTCTCTCTCTCTCTCTCTCTCTCTCTCTCTCTCTCTCTTTGCTTTCTTGGGCCACACCCAGTGATGCTCAGGGGTTACTCCTGGCTATACACTCAGAAATCGCTCCTGGCTTGGGGGACCATATGGGATGCTGGGGATCGAACCCAGGTCCATCTTGAGTTAGCCACATGCAAGGCAAACACCCTACCACTATGCTATCGCTCCAGCCCCTCATCTATTTTTTTTGGGGGGGGGGGTCACACCCGGCGGTGCTCAGGGGTTACTCCTGGCTGTCTGCTCAGAAATAGCTCCTGGCAGGCACGGGGGACCATATGGGACACCGGGATTTGAACCAACCACCTTAGGTTCTGGATCGGCTGCTTGCAAGGCAAGCACCGCTGTGCTATCTCTCCAGGCCCCCCTCATCTATTTTTAAGAAAATTTACTTCTAGATGCATAAAGAAGTTGTCTTTATGTCAAAGAAAATTGTTTCTAGGAGTTCAGAGAAGTTTTCATCTCTTTATTTCTAAGAAAATTATTTCTAGAAGTATAGAGAAGTTTTCAACTCTTTATTTGGAAGAAAATGATTCCTAGAAGAATAGAGACAAGGTTTCATGTTTCTTTGTAAGGACACACATCCCAGTGGGGAAATCAGTGAAGCGGGTCCCTCAAGACACCTTTTCTGAGGATGGGAAATACCCAAGTCTCTTAGGCAGAGGGCAGGCAGCATGTCTGAGCCATGTTACTCCATCCTGAGAATAACCTGGATGAGCCAGCCTCAAGAGCATTTTCATGAAAGGGAGGTGGGGATCAAAGGGGAGAAGTGGGGAAACGAGAAGAGAAGCATGAGCGGGAAGGAGAGAAACAACGCCAGCACGAATATGATTAATAACAGCTTTTGCATGTTCCCAGAATTACGGTCATGATTAAGCAAAATGACACGCATAAAGGGCTTAGAACATTGCTTGGCGTGTAACTCAGGGATCATCTAACATATGTCAACAATTATTCCTATTATTCCCATGACTCTAACTATCCCACCTCCATCACTCCTACTCTAACTAGCATCATCGCCACTCCTCTATGTTCCACCTCTGTGATTATGGCTACAATTTTAAGTATCATCCCTGTGTAGCTACAATGACTATGACTACAACTACTAGCTGCCATAAGTACTACCATCTCAGGAAAAATAGCGACCATCACAACTACACCACAACTCTCACTACTGTAATTACTATTAGGACTACAGCTACCACCAGCTCTATTACTCCAACAATGACAATAGCCACAACCACTACTGTGAGTACCACCTACTGTTCCCATGCCAACCTCCATCACTAGAACTGTAACTAAACACACCACTACTATCAGCACTAACCCTATTCCCAACTACCACCACAACCACGACTCCAAAGACAACTGCCCATGGCATGGCTATGACGGTGACCATAACAACTACAAATGTTGGGGCCAGAGCGATAGCACAGTTATAGGGCATTTGTCTTGCACACTGCCAACCTGGGATGAACCTGGGTTCAATCCCTGACATCCAATATGGTCCCTTGAGCCTATCAGAAATGATTTCTGAGTGCAGAGCCAGGAGTAATCCCTGAATATCATCGGGTGTGGCCGCCAAATCAAACAAACAACAAAAAAAACTACAACTGCCGTAACTTCCATGACTATTACCACTAGACTACGAGTACCATGTTCTGCCTCCTTAACAACCTACTAACTCATGACCTGACCCTTTATCCCATGAGAAAAGTCACTGATGACTGACCCACCAATAGATCCCCTTCCCTTCACCCTGAGACACTGCAAATGACCCCTGACTAGCCAACAGTCCCCTTAAACTTTTGCCTTTCCTGACCCAGGACAGACTTTGCCTGGGTGTGGTGGAAGTTGGCTGAGGCTCAGCCCCCCAGCCCATCCCCTCACCCACTCAGGTTTGCTGATTCCCCTCCATACTCTCCAGACTCTCCCCACAGCCTGTGGAAAGGATCCTGGTCTCCTCTACAAGAGCCACCCAATTCTTCATCACTTCATTTGCCTCTTCCCTGCTCGCTTTCCCAGCCTCAAACCCACTTCCTATTTCCTAGTAGAGGGCACCTCTGACCTCAGGGAGATCCTCTCATCTCTGTCCTTTCTCCCCTCCTTCCAAATCTATTCTGTCCCTCCCCAATGCAGACTGAAAAGGCACCAGAATTTATTTCTCTCCTAAAAGGAACGACATAGACACCATGTCCCTGATGGCATCCCACATGCAGCCAACACTCCATAAATCATAAATCTGCTCGAATGCATTTTCAAGGCTCATTTGAGACTGGGGTGACAATGTTTCTGAGTGATCACACGAGCAGGAGAAGAGGAGAAGCATCATGTCATTAAATCATGTAGCACCATTCTCTTCTTAGTATCTGTCAAAACATTTATGTAAGAACCAACATGGTAAAGAATGGAAGAAATTCAGCTCTCTCGACCACAACTTAGGCTCTCTCATGGGCTAGATCTGGTCCTGGAGAAGCATCTATCTGTAGCCGATTAGACACATTTGCAATAAACGAACTGATTCTCTGTCTCCTCTTCACTGTCCCTTCATATGTTTTTCTATGTCATCATCGAAGAATTCAACGAGTCACTCCAGCCAGAAAGAATTCTCTCTCCACTCCCTGCTTCTCTCTTCCCTCTCACACCCAAAACATTATATCTGCAGCCTGATCTCACTCTTCTAAACAGTTGCCCAAATGCCACCTGTCAAAGCTGTGCCCTCAGAAGAGTCAGTACCTCCTTGTGGGTAGGGACCCCAGCAATGTCCAGCCACTTCTCAGTCTTGCTTCCAACACTGCCTGCAGCCTAATTGGTATCAGAAACCCACAAGTCTCATTTCTCATGGGATGTCTTTCCTCCACTGCAAAGTCTTCTGCATCATCTACCATGCTCAGAAATGCCTCCTGGACTATCTGGACTCTACCCAAGGGGTACCATTTCTGTGGTACCTGCAGATCCAGGACTGCTCCCAGAGTCTTTTAAGCTGTATCTGTGATTCCCAGATTCATTCATTCCTTCTTTCCTCCCTCCCTCCCTTCTTTCTTCCTCCTCCTCCTCCTTCTTCTTCCTCCTCTTCTTCCTCTTCCTCCTTCTCCTTCTTCTCCTCCTCCTCCTCCTCTTCTTTCTCTTCTTCTTCCTCTTCTTCTCTTCTTCTTCTTCTTCTTCTTCTTCTTCTTCTTCTTCTTCTTCTTCTTCTTCTTCTTCTTCTTCTTCCTCCTCTTTCTCCTCCTCCTTTTTTTTTTTTGCCATGGAAGCCTTCAACTGAACATTACCCAGAAACTTTGTTCCCCAAATGAGCCACAGTGGAAGGAAGGGTAGAAATAGCACCCAGAAATTAGGTGAATTTCCCTGCAGATCCTGGCTTATTCTTAGCTGGGCACTGTTATAGTGGTAGAGAATCATGTACTAGATCCATCATCAGCTCAGGAACTGAGGTGCTGGCCCCAAGGTGGTCAAGTCTGGGCACAGTGGTGGGCCACTGACCAGCATGCCCACTCAGTTTCATGGCAACAGTGAGGAGCAGAGAACATTTAGATGAGGAATTATCTTGACTGGAATGTGCAGGACAAAAAAACAAACAAACAACAACAACAACAACAAAAAAAAAAAACAGATTGCTATGCTAGAGACCAGGTCCTCCCAAACCAGTATTTTATGAAAATCACATCATGCAAATTTCCATTCCCAGACACCTACAATGAAAGGAGAAAGCTTAATGTAAGCATTATGTTTGCTTTATTTCTCTTAAGGACCTCTAAAATAAGTGTGACTTTAAGAGAATTCGCTGAGGTGATATGAGCTAATATTCCATCTTGTCTAGAAAAAGAATTCTAAGAACGGCTAGCATTAATAGAAATTCTGAGTCTAGAGATATTGTACAATGAACTTGCCTTGCATGCAGCCAACCTGGGTTAGATTCCTAACACCTCATATATTCCCTCAAGTCTGCCAGGAAGGATCCCTGAGTAAGTAAGCCCTGAACATCACAAGATGTGGCCTCCAAAAAACAAAAACAAAAAAGATGGACTCTATCAAAAGGAATCTAAATATTAAGGCAGTTCCACCATTATGGGAGAATAAGACCAATAAGAATAATGACCAAGGCACAAGCGTCATTCAATGACCAAGTAAAAGTCAGCCTGCTTTTGTCCAAGTTGAAAGGAGAATATGCCAAGATCCCCTGTATAATTCTTATGCTGCAGATCTTCTCACTCAAAAAACACATAATCTAGTTAATGACTCTAAATACCATACAGACTGTCACCCTGTCACAGTGCCCCCTGGTGCTGGCATGACTACTGGGCACTGGTGGGAGAAAGGCAGAGACAGCTGTCATTGAAGGAATCACTGATTTCTCATTCAACAGTTGCATTTGTTATTTGTGTGGTAGGGGAGGAGGGAAAGGCACACCCTGTGGTGGTCAGGAGTTACTCCTGGCTCTGTGCTCAGGGGTTACTTGTGGTCATGCTTATAGGAACATCCACAGTGGCAGGGAATCAAACCCAAGTCAGTTGCATGCAAGACAAGTCCCCCAATTCCTGTACTACCTCTCTAATTCTTTGCTATTCCAGTCTTACTAAACAAGGCAGTTGTGTGTACTAGAGTTTCAATGGAAGGAACTTCAAGAGAGAATCATACAGACCAACTGAGAATGGTGGGTCATAGAGTGAATTTTCTAACACCATGACTTCAGTGCCAGAAGAGAACTAGATCAGAGTTTGTGGCTAATGGAACTACCAGGGTCTCCCCCATTTAGCAACCATGCTGTCAGTGGCTATAGACCCTCACTCAGGGTTCTGCACTATTCTGTGCATAGAGCTTCTTTTCCTACTCAAAGTCTCTCATGAAGTGAATGATCCCAGTGGACTGGAGATTTGTAGAAACAAAATCTACTAATTAGTATCAGGACTTGACAAATCAGAGCAGAACTCTCACCACATCCCCTCAATTCTCAAGTGTGGCAAGACTTGGTAGTCCTTCTTTCCTCAGGGAAGAAGCAGCCTCTGTGAGTAAGTAAGTTTAGGGCCTTCTTGCAGGCCCATTTTATTCTAGTGCCAGTTATAAAACATCATTTCATTTTTTTTTTCTTTCTTTAGGATGGGGGAGGTCTGAGTTTGTGGAGAGCAAAAAGGCCGGAGAGAGAAAGAGAGGAGAGAGAGGAGAGATGGACAGAGAGAGGGGAAGGAGGGAAGGAGAGAGACAAAGAGAAAGAGAGGGAATTAAAACATCATTTCTAAAGGATGATTTAGGATTCTGAATTCAACAAGAATCCTGTATTTGTTGGCTATAAGGGGGTACATGGAAGGGCCATGGTCCAGTTGACCCCATTCAAAGCCATCATCTCCACAAGCTTGGTCTTTGGAGAGGCTCCTGGTCTCAAAGATCATCCACCTGTAATCCGAGCTCTGATAATATGCTGGGTCCCTATTTGTTTGGGAGTCTGGGAATACAGGAGTGTACAAGGCCTAGGACTGGGTCAGGTGCTCAAGCCCTTTGTATCTTGTCACTAACATAAAAAGAAATACTCCCATTGTTTTAGCCTAAGAGTTCCCACTCAAGAGGGACTGGTTCCATGACCCATACCAGGAGAACAGGGCCAACAAGAAGGACATGGATTCCTGCTACCAGGGAACGTCTTATTGAAGGGACTGGAAGCTAAATCGGAGACAGGAAATGGCAACCAAGTGGGATTGAATTGTGTTGAATGAGCTGAACAATGCCCCACAAGAATTTAAAGGGGGCATGGTCGCTGGCACACGAGAGAGTGTGGTCTCTTTCGAGATGCAGGAGGGAAGCCAGGATTCCACACAGAAGAGGGACATAAGGCCGAAAGAAGGAAAACAGAGACTCAAATGGAGCCCATAGGAAATTAAAGACTGGATTTGGCGATGGCCCAGACAATACAATAGGAGATGGAAAGAGTCTGTGCAGAAAAGATTTTCACCAGAACTTGGCAACATCGCCAAGGCTGGAAAACACAGGCTCTTGTGTGGTATGAAAAGAAACTGGTTCTGGGAAATGGGGATGGGGCAGGAAGCAAGAACCCAAAGTTTTTGCGTCTAACCAGGGATGAGTGTGTGTAAACTCATGGACACAGAGGGTCAAGAGTCTGAAAAAAGAAAGGGGAGGAGAGAGAAAGAGAGAGAGAAGAGGAGGAGGAGGAAGAAGGGGAGAGAAAGAGGGATAGGGGAGAGAGAAAGAGAGAAGTGTTTACCATAGAGACAGACTGGGATGGTGAAAATAGGAGGGAAACTGAGGAAAATGGTGGTGGGAAATGTGTATTGGGGAAAGGATGGGTGTTGGAACGCTGCATGACCAAAATCCAACTATCAATAACTTTTAAACTCTGTATCTCATGTGATTCAAGAACAAAAATACAGACAACTATTTTTTTTTTTGTCCCCCAATTCACAATACATACCCGGCAAGGGGCCTGTGTTGAGGTGTATATGGGGTGCCTTTACTGTACCTCCTCTTTCTATACAGCCAGTGTAAAGAACACAGCCTGTGGTAAGAATTGGGAGGCCTTATTTTATCTTTTATTTATTTTTTTTTTCTTCAGGGCAAACTAAAGTTGTTTTTTTTTTTTTTTTTTTTTTTAAGTAAGAATTCATTTAAAGGACAAAATTGATTAACCTAATAAGGTAAACTAATATAACATAATATAGTGACATAACATAACATATAATATAATTAATATAATAATAATACATGTAAGTCAAAGAAAGTTTCTGATTAAAAACACAATTTTTTTTTCCATAATGGCTTACATATCTTTCACTGTAGTATTTTGGGTACATATTCACATTAAATCAGGGGAATACCCATCACCTAATATGTCCTCTTCTCAATCAAAAATCAAATATACTGAAAATAGGCAGAGTCCTGTCTAGAGGCTTCCAACCTCAGTTTGAGAGAGGATGTGAAAAAAGTAATTAAAATACCACAACAATACACACACACACACACACAAAAAAAATATCGAATTAAATAACCGATAAGCACCACAACAATAAAGACAGGCACCACACAATAATCTCGGTTCTGAAATCAAATCATACTCAAGTGCAAAAAAGAAAGAGAAAGACAAAACAAAATAAAATAAAATAATATTGGAGACATCAACCGTAATCTCCACACCAAAATAAAGACGTCAAAAAAATAGATCATTTATTCTCCTCTTGCTGCTTTCGTGGTATGTGGAAGACTTCTACTTTATCTTGGATGGTAAAATCAGACCTGTTTCTAGAGATCTTGGTGGCTGTGCAGATCAGGGAATGGAGTTTATGGAGTCTTTCTTTGTGGTTCTAGCAGTTATGCTTCTTCAATGTCCTTTTTTTGTTTTTTATGTATTCTAGGTGTTTCAGAATAGTGCTACCATTCTGTGTTTTTCTTTTGTCTTCTGACTTACTTCGTTTAACATAACATGATCTAGGTCCATCCACGTTGCTGCAAAGTCTGTGATTGTATCATTTCTAACTGCCATGTAATATTCCATTGTATATATGTACCACATCTTAATGATCCATTCATCTGTTGTTGGACATCGAGGTTGGTTCCAAGATTTGGCTATTATACTGAGTGCTGCAATAAATAGTGGGGTGCATATGTATTTTGGAATGAATGTCCTTCCATCTTGGGGATATATGCCTAGGAGAGCAATTGCTGGGTCAAATGGCAGCTCAATTCTGAGTTCTTTGAGCACTCTCCAGACTTTTCTCCATAGATGTTGGACCAAGGGGCATTCCCACCAGTAATGAATGAGAGTTCCTTTCATACCACATCCTCTCCAACAAAGGTTGTTCCCATTATTTTTGATGTGAGCCAAAAATAGACAACTATTTTTAAAGTTTCTTTGTAAGTACCTAAGCTAGTGACAAGAAAGAACAGCAGATCAAATGATATCTGATCCAACTTTCTACCATGCAGACTCTCAAAAATGAAGTGTGAGAACATGGAAACTCTACTCATCAGAGATTAAGTAACTCTGATTTACATGGGTCATTACATGAAAAGCAGATAGTTATATCCTCCAGATTGGATCACCCTTTCTGAACACAATCCTAACAGCACCAACATCTTCCTGGTTATTTTATCCTCAAACCTCGGACTCCTTCTGGACTCCCTCACACACTCCATCATTATGTCCTTGTGAAAGTTCTCCCTCCATCCTTGCTCCAATGTCTCACCTCACCTGAATGCATTGTTCATCTATTACTACAAGTCCCACCATGCCTTTCGACCTGGCCTGGGTACTTGCAGCCACTCACGGACACTTGTTTGTGATCCTCCCACGGGAAGAGATGGTTCTCTTGACTGGAAATATCCAATCACAAGACACTCTGCAACCGCCTTGTTCTTCCTGTAAACAACATCTCAGAAGCCCTTGCTCTATGCTCTCTGGAGTGTGTCAACTCTCCCCTTGTCAAGTTACTTGCCTTTTCTTTCTGCCTCTGATCTTGTTTCTTTCTCCTTTTCTGTGTAAATCCCCTCCCCCAACTTCCTCTTTATCTCACCTGAATGATCAGAACAGTCCACACCTGGAATGGGTGGGTAGAGGAGTCTGCCTAGAGGGAGAGACGGGATAAGAGAGAGAACCTGAGAGCAGAGGAGACTTTTGAGATTATTAAACAGGAGTTGCCAGGGGGCTGGAACTCAGCAAGGAAGCAAGTAGAGCAGCAGAAAAGGAGATAGATGGAGGTCTGGAGAAAAAGAGATGAGAGAGAAAGACATGGTTTAGGAGCAGCAGAGAGAATAACAGGTAGATAGCCAGAGAGAAGCAACAGAGAGAGGCTGCTTGAAAAGTTTAGCATAGAAGCCATGTGAGGAAATACAAATGGTGGATAGGGCTGTGAAATAAAGCTGGCTGACTCCTATGAAACTTAAACTGACTGCTTTTGATAATTTCTCTGCCGTTATCCTGCATCTTCAAACTCACTGGCAAAAAGACTCAGAGGTGCCGTGCTGAGGAAGGCCTCACTCAACACTAGGACTTTTGTCTATATATATTTTGTTTGTTTGTTTTTGGGCCACACCTAATTATGTTCAGGGGTTACTCCTGGCTATGAGTTCAGAAATCACTCCTGGCTTGGAAGACCATATGGGATAACAGGGATTAAGCCCAGGTCCATCCTGGGTCAGCTGCGTACAAGGCAAATGCCCTACCACTGCACTATCGCTTGGTCCCTAGTCTATATATTTTATATTAAAACTATATTATTCCTCTTTTGGCTGGCCCAACCTGTTCACATCAAACCTTTCCCGGGATGATTTCTAGAAGAGCAAAGAGCTGCTTTGCATATTACCCCTATTCCTCACTGACTCTTCACAGCCAAAGTTCTGGCCTATTGGAACACATGCTTTTGTTCTCTCTGTGACTGCCTGTTGGTCCTTGGATGCCTCTTCTACAAAGGGTTTAACTAAAATGGCTCATGCAAGAGTCACAACTTTGTAAAATCCGAAAGGCTCATCTTAATGATCACTGTAATGCCTCTCTGTGTATTGAACACATTGATCCTTTTTTTTTTTTTTCCTTTTTGGTTTTTGGGCCACACCTGGTGACGCTTAGGGGTTATTCCTGGCTATGCATTCAGAAATCGCCCCTGGCTTGGGGGACAATATGGGATGCCTGGGGAAAGAACCACAGTCTGTCCTAGGCTACCACGGGCAAGGCAGACTCCTTACCCCTTCCACCACCGCTCTGGCCCCTGAACACATTGATCTTTTAGGAAAGGGCTTGAGAATCCCACTTTCTGGAAGCTCTTGATTTCCTCTTAATTCTGTAGTCATTTCCTCATGAACTCTTTCTCTGTCTCTCTCTGTGTCTCTTTCTCATGAATTCGAAACAATAGTGGTCAGCACCCTTTTTCTTCATTCTATATGATCGCTTTAGAGGACTTTATCCAAATATCCAAATATCATCTTCCTCTGTAGGCTCCTAATTTCTATTTCCAGCTATTCTTTTACTGCCTACCTGACACAGCAACATATATTTTTACCATTAGCTTTGAGTTAGTGGATTGTAGCCCTATATTTGACTTACTCCAAAGTGTCATTGTATACAGAGTCAGTAAAGTTAACCACAAAACACAGAATTGCTAGATCTAGAACTAGAAATCTCAGTTCAGTATTTTTCCTTTGTCCTCTCCTTGGTTTTAGTCAACACTGTTTCCTAGTTCAAGATCAGATTTAACCTCTAAAACATTTCTGGTTCTTTCATTTCTCACCATCCCACTGTCAGGAGTCTAGCCTGACCTACAACATGTGATAAGCAATATCCTTGTGGATATCTTGACTTCTTTCGTATGTCTCTCAACCCACTTTCTAAACAGTATCTATCTAAAATAGTAAGGGCTGAAAGATAGTACAGGGATTAAGGCACTTGCTTTGCATGTGCCCAATTCAGGATTGATCCCTGAAACCACATATGATTCTTTAAGCACCTCCAGGACTGATCCTTGAGCAAAGAGCACCATGGGTCTTATCCAAATGCAACCCCCCCATAAATATAAAAAAATCAAAATGCAAATTTGATTAACTGAATGAAATTACCTCAAACAGCCTACTAGAAAGGGACATAATTATTTAATATAACACCAAGAAAGAAAGAAAAAACAAAGCCACCTTGCAAATGACATCAATTGCTTGAAACATTCCAATATGCAAGTGTGGGAAAACTATGGATGTTAGAAATGATGAAATATAGCCTAACCATGGCTGGCTTAAAATCCATCGATCTGTTCCAGTTACTCTTAGAATGTGTCTTAAACTCTTGACATTGCCCAGAGACATCACTTATTCTGTCTCTGACACTACGCCCCTCACCCCTTCAGTCTTCCCTCTAAAGAGAAGGCGTAACCTTTTCCATTCCCTGAATTCACCAAGTCCTCGCTGGCTCCAAGCCTTTGCCCTGACTACAACCCTATGGGAGAAGGTTCCGCCCTTCCTCGTCCACTGCCTCACTCACATTGAGAGGCCAACTCAAGGGAAGTGTCAGGTGAAATAAAGTTTTCCCTCCATCTACTACTCATTGATTCTACGCTTTCCCTCACAGCAAGCTCGACTGATTTGTGATCCCAGGCTTTGCTGGGAAACTCATTTGCTTCTACTCAGTTCCAAGATGGCAGAGACATCTATTTATACCCTAGAACAAAGGCCTATAATGAGGGCCCTATGGAAAATCGAAGTCAACTAGTCCTCCACAGCCCAGTTCTTATCCACCTTTTAATAAGCTATGTATCATGTCTTACACGTGTGTACATACAACTGTGTTCCTGATGTGTTCTGATCCGTGCCATTCTCCTTGTCTCCAGGTCTGGGGTATCAATCCTGTTGGGAAACCCTCTTTCTGGCGGGGCCCATTTTCCACTGAAATCCCTTTTATTTGCCCTCCAAGCTTGTCAAGCCTCAGCTGGAAGTTTCTGGAAGCAATTATGATTCTTTCAACCCATTTTGGGCAAAAAAAGGTCTTTGCTCACGCAACTCTTCCAGCTTCTCATACTAAAAACTTGGGAAAACCGTAACAAGATGGCACAGCTCGTCACCCTCAAACTTCCCAGGGGGAAAAAGGGGGGGGGAGACAGAGAGAGAGAGAGAGAGAGAGAGAGAGAGAGAGAGAGAGAGAGAGAGAGAGCGCTTCAGAGTCAAAGCATGGGAAAAAATCCTTTGGAACCGCAGGCAGGGACTAGAACCAGCATCAGAGCTAGCTGACTCCATCCCGGCCAACAGCAACAGTCCAGAGCCACAAAGGAATCACTCAGAAGAATTTACAAGATGGGAATTGGTGCCTGGAAGTTTGAAAGGCAAATATACAAAGCTCATTCTAGAAGGAAGATCGTAGAATAATAGGCAGTTACTTCCCAGGTGAATGAAAGGAAAACGTATAAAAATATGCTAAGATTAGAATGTTGGAAGGAGGTAAAGGGATATGCATGATACCCTCTCAGTAATAGTATTGCAGACCACTTGCTGAGAGAGGGAAGAGGGAAAAGAGAGAGAGAGAGAGAGAGAGAGAGAGAGAGAGAGAGAGAGAGAGGGAGAGAGAGAGAGAGAGAGAGAGAGACTCAGAAGAAAGGTGTCTGTAATAGAGAGGCTGGGGAAATGGGGAACATTTTAGGAGGGAAGTGAACACCGGTGAAAGGATGGGTGTTGGAACATTGTAGGACTGAAACTCAATCATCAACAACTTTGAACTGATTATCTCATAATGATTCAATTAAAAATTTTTTAATTGATAGAAATATAGATGACTGATTACAACAGATTAGAGAAAGTAGCAAATTTAAAAAAGTAATGAAATAAGGAGCAACTCCAATAAATTCGAAGATAAATTCAAGAAGGTGGAAAGAACTGGAAAATATTAATAAATGATTGTCCGGCATCCATATAAATTGAAGGAAACAGCAAACACTAAAAGTTTTCCTCTTAAGAAAGAACATTTCATAGAAGAGGGCAAACTTAAAAGAAATTAAACTCATGAATAGTAAAAAAGAAACAAAAACAAAGTATTACCTTCCCCTTAGAAGCAGAGAAAACTATGAGCATGTTTAGAGAAAAAGCATTAAAGCAAGAGGGCCAATAAAGTTAACCACACATACAACGGTGTTAATAGTCTTTGATCTTGGAATTAAACATCTTAAAATATAGTCTAGGATCATGATCACTGAGAGGAAAGAGATCCTTCTATTCAAGAGACCAGAGAACATTCTACATGTCAATGATTAGGGTATAAGAATTAAGAATCTGTGTATGATGACTCTGATTGAATGCTGTATGTCCTTTACCGGGGCATTTAGACTATACCAGGAAAATACAAATTATCTAATGCCATGGGATGAAAAAGAGTAAAAAGTACATGATCTCATTTTATTAGAACATCAAAATACTGAAACATATAAAAATAGGCCAATTATTACTCGTCTTTATCCCCTACATCTGGAAACAAATATGTATTACTCTTAAAAACCAGAATGATTTTATTTTGCAATCAACAAGTTTAAGAGAATGAAGATAAAATATTCAGTATATAGATTCAAAGATATACAACACCCTTGTGAACTAAAAAAGTTAAGTAAAATCGTACAAACAAAAGTAGAATGGATATTCATAAATATTTAAAAACAGAAAACTTACAGCACTTAAAACAAAATTTCCTTCACTTTCAATAAAGAAAACATAGCTTTATTTTAAAGTACAGTATTTTGGGGTTGGAGGTAGTACAGTAGATACTATCTCACAGACATAATTTGCCTTGCACACAGACATCTCAAGTTTGATCTCTGGTATCTCTTATGGCCCCCTAAGCACTACAAAGAGTAATTCTTGAATACAGTGCCAGGAGTAACCCAAGCACCACTAGGTGTGGCCTAGCCTTTTCCCACCCCAAGAAAAAAATAATATAGAGTGCTTTTCTGGAGACAAGTATTATCTCTAGTCATAAATTAACAGCATATATGTATTTTACTTGTTTTTCTCTTTTTCTTCTTTTTGTTTACTTGACTTTTTGTACATACATATTTTAATTAGCACAATATGATCAATTCTCATTAACTGCAAATGCAATGGGAAAAATAAGCAAACAAAAAAAATAACCCCAAATAACCAAAATACACACCAAAAAATCCTTTAAAACACTATTTAATATAGCTAAGTTTTGTGAGGTTCTTTTGGCATGTTAAACTGTATTTGTTTAGTTTAAATATCTCTAAAGACTTGGTCCAAAAGCAAAAATCTTTGGAACATAATTCAAAGATTTGGTTTAATGAAAAAATAAAAATACCTGAATCTAATCCCTTCCTCAAATTCAAATGGTAAATTGCCAGTTAAGTTTTTTATTATTATTATTATTGGAAAATAGACCTTGCTACTTCTCATTGACAAGTACTCTATGTAACTTCAGTTTTCGTGTGTGAAAGTGAATCTTAAATCAATTAAGTTTCAAGACCCCAAAACTTAATTTCCAGTGGCATCTAATAAAGTACTTTGTAAGTTATGTATTGGAAGGGCCAAAACAATAATAACAGGACAGTGGGTAGGACACTTATCTTGCATGTGACTGACCATTCCAGGCCCTATCTCCAGTATCACTTAGGGCCCTCTCTGCCCAACCAAGAATAATTTCTAAGGACAGAATCAGAAGTCTTGAGCACAGTTCAAAATACAGTACAATCAAATAAATTGGAATACACATAAAATTAAGAGAATTTGTGGGATGAAATAGATATGTTTTAGAGAGAGCTTTTTCCTTGCATTTCTTCATGACCCATTGCAACTCAAGTGAATTCTTGGAAATTCAATCCCACTTATGCTACTGTCGCTTAAAAATACCATGAAAAATTTTCTGTTATAATGACAATCGCATCACTAGGGAGTAAGCAGCTCACATTCAAGGAAAATCAGACCAAGTATTCAGGGCACGGCCAGGTGCACTACTGGCTCTGCCCCCTTCCCAGAATCCACCTGAGTTCGAGCATGGGCTTCTCTTTTGGGCTGGGCTGGACAATGTGCCCTTTCTGAAATTCACAAAGAAAAAGGACAGTGCATGAGGCCTTCACTTAGGTCCTGAGTTCTTTCCATTGGGCTTTTAGAGACAGGAAGTGGGCTCAGGACACCAAAGAAGATTCTCCATCATTCCAGCTCAAGGCCAGGATGAACATGGCACAAGCCACATCCTGCTGAAGGAACTGCTTCAGAAAAAGCCAAGATGAGCATTGAGGCTTTCACATGTCAAAACATGTTGACAGAGTCGCTCAGTGAATGACCAGGAAACTGGGGGAAAGGCCTGGGTCTGGGTTTTTCCTCTTCATGGGCTCTTGAAAGGCTCCGGGTTGGGAAGATAAAGGGTATCTGAGTTACTCAGCAGCTACAAATGCCTGCTGTTTGTACCCCCAAAGAGTGGCGCCAATGGCACCATGTGGGGAGGTTCCGAAAGTGCCAGAGGTTTGCTGCAGGCAGTTAAACCTCTGTGTTCAAAGGTTAAAAGCCCAAATAGAAGCTTCTGTTCAAGGTGAATAAAAATTCTCAATTAGGTTAAAGAGCAGTTTATGTCCATTTCCTTCCTACGTCTTCCCACTCTGAACTCCCAGATGCTAGAAAATCTAGAAAAGGCAAGGAGGGTTTGAATTTGCTAGAGAGACAGGAAACATTTCTAAAATTATAAGGGCATGGGGCTGGAGAAATAGCACAATGGGTAAGGCAGTCCTTGCAGGTGGCAGTCCCGGGTTCGATTCCTAGCATCCCGTACGGTTTCTTGAACCTGCCAGGAGTGATTTCTGAACACCAAACCAGGACTAACCCCTGAGAGCCACTGGGTGAGAACCCCAAACCAAAAAATATATAATATAATGAAATAAATATAAATAAATAAATAAAATAAAATTCTAAGGGCAAGGGATGAGAAGAAAGATTTTAAAAAATCAGATTTCACTCTTGAGAGTATTTCTAATCGACTGGGAGAAACTAAACTTTCACCAAAAGTGGAGTATTGAAATAAATTGTTATGAATCAATTCTCAAGTCTTCTGCTGCAAACATCCAGAAATTTAATGATACGTTTCTCCTCCTATAATTACTCACAAAGTATGTGTCAAATAGACATTTTGTGTTTTTCCTCCCTGTATATATTTACTAAATGTACTACTCCTTTGTCCTAACATCCAGTCATATGAGTTATGTATGGACGTTTGAGTTTTATCATTCTACACGTGACCTTTCCTTCTGAGAAAATCAACATCTTCTTTGAACCACGCGCTTCCCATTTCATATAATTCTGCTCACATGAAGAGACCATGCCAAGGAGGCTGGGAGTGAGCCGTACCCCCTGGCCAAACATATCAAACCCCAGATTCATCTTTCTGACATGTAAGCCCCAGAGACAACAGAACAGCAGCCAAAGTTCTTTCCCCTTTTATTTCACTCTTCTAATTTTTCTTTTTCTATATTCAAAGAGGAGGCCAAGAAAGATCGTTATAAAACCACAGAAACAGACAGCACCCCCCTGAATTATAACTGCCGCAATACTTCAAGGCAAGCCAGGAGTGACCCAGCCCTTTATGGGCAAGAAACAAGTGAAACCATCAAAAACTTGAGCTACAGAGCAGGTGACTGGGGGAATGAGGACCCCGGGGAATTCTTTGGAAAAAACAAAGCGTGCAGTATAGAAGCAGTGTATATAAAAAGGGGGGGGGGAGTCCACTCACTATGGCTTATATGATTTAAATATACTTGGGATTTGAAAAGAGATAGAATATATGTAGTAGTTCCATTCTCGTGAGGTCAGAACTAGACACTGAAAATCCTCTTCACAAATAGGAAGTAAACTGTGTTGCCCGAATATCATGTAAGCATTTATCACATACATACAAATAGAAGTTCCGTGTCCCCACTACATGTGAAGGAGACAAACAGTATTCATGGGTGTGTGTGAATAATAAGATAATAAACATAGAGCCATTCATAAAAGAAATTCCCAGAATTCACATTTGTCAAGAAGGGCTTCATGGTCCATTCTGAGTTGGCCAACATACATGATGGTATTGAATTCTCACAACCCCTCATATCACTAGAGTCAGCTTCCCTCTGTGTGTGGGATTCTGAACCTTGAGGTACTGGCCCAAAATGCCCTGCTTGAGAGTTCCAGAAGCAGAAATCAAGTGCAAATGCCCTGAGTCCAATGGTCTAATTTACAGCTGTGCTGCCATGAATTGGGACATTGGTTTCTTTTTTATTTGGGGTGGGGGAGGTTGGGCCACACCTCTTGGTGCTCGGATTATTTCATGCCTCAGCACTCAAGAATCACTCCTGGGGGCTGGAGAGATAGCATGGAGGTAGAACGTTTGCCTTGCATGCAGAAAGACAGTGGTTCAAATTCCAGCGTCCCATATAGTCCCCAAGCCTGCCAGGAGCGATTTCTGAGCATAGAGCCAGGAGTAACCCATGAGCACTGCTGGGTGTGACCCAAAAACCAAAAAAATATATATATAGTAACACTCCTGGCAGGCTCAGAAGACCAGGTGGGTTGCCAGGGATCGAACCCAGCACGGCTGTGTGCAAAGCAAACACCCTACCTGCTATATGATATGAAACTACTTTCCTAAACTGTGGGCTGTGGTCCCACAAAGGGTTACATAACCAATGTAGGGGATCATACACACACACAAAAAAAAATCTAACAACTTGTTTCTGGACTCGCAATGACCAAAACTTAATTCAAGATCAAACGAGTTGATGAATCGGAGGTGCTTCTAGATAAAGCTCCTCAGGCTTAATTTCTTGGGCAAGAGGACACCATGAATGCGTCAGACACCTTGCTAGGAAAATGAAGTCTTCCAAAGCCAGGGAAGACTGGCAGGTATAAACAACACCCCAGTTTGGAGTTACTTCCCTACACATTCTTAACCATTACTGTGGCAAACAGGGCTAGAACTGCCCTTCATCAGATTTGACTGGTTTGGTGTCCACATTGGTGGTGCTCAGGGGTTACACCTGGCTCTGCAACTCCGAAATTACTCCTGGTGGCTTCAAAGACTCTATGAGGTGCTGGAGATTGAACTCGGAGCAGATGCATGCAAGGTAATTGCCTTACCTGCTATACTGTCTCTTCAGTCCCATGCCAGATGGTATTTTCTAAGGATATATTCTGTTCAGTGGCAGAAAATGGTGAACACAATCAAGTCCTTTTGTCTCATTGGCATTAAAAATCTAACAGTAGGTTGTATGGGGATGTCTAATAAAAATCAAGTGAGTTTGTTGTTGTTGTTGTTGTTGGTTTTGTTTTGGGGCCACACCTACTGATGCTCAGGGCTTACTCATGGCTCTGCACTTAGAAATCGCTCCTGGTGGGCTCAGGGAGGCATATGGGATGACAGGAACAGAACTGGGTCAGTAGTGGGCAAACTTCCTCCCCGCCGTGCTATCATTCTGGCCCTTAAAGGGTTTCTTTTTAGGAAAGTAAAACTAAAGGGGTAAAGAGAAGAATGAGAAACTGTGGGCAGGAAGAGGTCCACAGACAACATGATAGCAGGTCATGAGAGTTGCTGGCTGCCAGACTTCTTGTCACTAAATTCCTTTTTCTGGGCTCTTAGTGCAGCCCACAACATACTAATGGACACCGAACTTCCTTATGGTTTGGGATGATTAATGAAGAAGAAGTTTCAAAGGCCCCTCAGCACAGTGCTTGACTCCTAACAGGTTCTCAAAGAAAGTGCCTGAACTGAATTATTGCCATTGTTGTTCTCAAGTTAGAGATCTGATCGAGGAAGGACCTTGAGTGCATTGGCACTAGGAATCTGAGAAAACCAACCCAAAGTCTATCCTTAGATGCTCAACAAAGCAATGAATAATTCTTGGGGTGGGAGCAAGTAGTTTTTTTTGTTTTGTTTTTGGGTTTTGGGCCACACCCGGTGGTGCTCAGGGGTTACTCCTGGCTTTCTGCTCAGAAATAGCTCCTGGCAGGCACAGGGGACCATATGGGACACCGGGATTCGAACCAACTACCTTTGATCCTGGATCGGCTGCTTGCAAGGCAAATGCCGCTGTGCTATCTCTCCAGGCCCGGGAGCAAGTAGTATAGCAGGTAGGACACTTGTTTGTGTGGGGCCAACCAAGTCCTGCCAGGAGTGGTCCTAAGTCAGAAGTAAGCTCTGAGCACTGATTTCTCTCTGTCTCTTTCTATCACACGCATATATGTACACACACACACACACACACACACACACACACACACACACACACACACAAATCCCTCCAAAAACTCAAAAAAGGAAGAATTCTAGAATCCATCAATCTAGCATGACAATTTAAATCTAAAGTATAAATAAATCACTGATCACCAGCCTTCTTGACTAGCAAGAACTTGAGGTGTTGATGACATCAAAAGATTTCCCAAGGCTGATGGCCAACAGGAATAGAGCAGAAGGTCTGAGAGGTGAGGGGCCTGGGACAGTGTCACTTTCTGGGGGAATTTTATGTCTATTTCTTGGCTGTACTGACTTGGCCTTCAATGAACAAATGACTGTCCACACACAACTTGGCATTGCTTAAAGATCCAGTGATCAAAGGCATAGGAAGACTTCTCAAACATTTACTGTCATCAGAACTACGCTTGAGATCTAAAAATTAATGGGGTGACTCAAGAAAAAAAATCTGTATGCCAGGTCCAAAAACAGCTCTCTCTCTCTCTCTCTCTCTCTCTCTCTCTCTCTCTCTCTCTCTCTCTCTCTCTCTCTCTCTCTCTCTCTCTCTCTCTCTCTCTCTCTCCTGAAATATCCATTTGCATTCACTTATTCAAGTCATTTCTGCACAGGTGGATAGAGTGGAAGACAGTGTCCACCTCAGTAGGAAGTTACCGACTGCCTTATCTGGAATGTTCCACCACTGATTTGCTCTTGGCACCCGGGAGAGCAGTGATCTTGGGTCTTCTCTCTTTAGAAACTTGCCCTCTCTTTGGAAAAGTCAACACTTAGCTATATTCTCTTTCCAGAGACTTGGGTATTTGTTTTTTTTTTTTCCAACTTCTTTACCCTCAAATGTTAAGACTCTCTGTGCCAAATGGCCAGATGTACTATATTATTATTGTGTCCTGGTGCTTCTCCGGGCTCTTTGGCCAAATCACTTTCAAAGCTCCTTTCTCATCTGCCGCAAGATATATTTATTGACCTCTCTGCCACAAAACCACCACGCATCCTGAGCGTGGTCAGCCAGGAGTTCAGGCGTTCTTTCCACTCTCCACAGAACATGGACCAAAAAAGGCCAGAAACAAAGCCACAAGGGCTCCCACTTGTTCTCATTTTTGTTGAATTCAGACTAGCCCTCTTGGTGTTTTCTGCTTTCCCCAGAGCACAAAGTGGGCCCGAGAGTTGGAATCTCGAATTGCATCTGACTGTTCTCACTGAGTTCTGTGGGCTTTAAGAAACATAGTTCCAGAGCCAGAGCAATAGCACAGTAAAGAGGGCATTTTCCCTGCACCCAGCCAACCCGGGTTTGATCCCTGGCATCTTATAGTGTCCTCCAAACCTGCCAGGAGTAATTACTGAGCTCAGAGCCAGGAGTAACCCCTGAATACCACATGGTGTGGCCCAACCCGCCAAAAATAAATAAAAAGGAACACAGTTCTCTGATTGACCGGCCTGGCACCCCCAATCCTACAGGGGAGCTGTGCTCTCCTTGAAGTGATCTGATGAAGGACCAAGCCTGGAATGGGTCCTACCAAGAAGCTGGTTGTGAGTAGCACACTTTAAATGCTTTGAGGGAGATGTGCTGTATTGAGGATTCAGTCTAGAAGTTATGAGAACTCCCCTTCATCCTGGCAGTTCTTATCAATATTATAATTGTCTGGAGACTGGGAGCAGAAACCTTGAAGCACATCTTTGATCTGATCCCAAAGGAGAGAGATAAATGGCTAAGATCAACTCAGGGGAGAGGCTGTGTGTGTGTGTGTGTGTGTGTGTGTGTGTGTGTGTGTGTGTGTGTGTGTGTGTGTGTGTGTGTTTGAATGCAAAGATCTTGATTCCAAGTTTATGCTCTTGTGGAAAATAAGGACCACAAAACTGCATTTGCAGGATTTTTGATCTTCAACTTTTTTTTTTTTTAATTTGATCAGACCTGGAAGTGTTCAAGGATTAGCCTGGCTCTGCGCTCAGAAATTACTCCTGGGGCCAGAGCAGTGGCGCAGGGGTAGAGTGTTTGCCTTGCAAGAGGCTGACCTAGCACGGACCATGGTTTGATTCCCCAGCGTCTCATATAATTCCCCAAGCCAGGAGCGATTTCTGAGTGCATAGCCAGGAGTAACCCTTGAACATCACCGGGTGTGACCCCCCCAAAAAGAAACTACTCCTGAGTAGGATTTGGGGACACTATTGGATGCCAGGGATTGAGCCTGGATCAGTCATGTGCAAGGCAAACTCCCTATCCACTTTGCCATCACTCTGGCCCCACATCTGCAAGATTTTTAAAAAGGATTTTGCTGTGTACACCCCACTAGGATGGCTCCATAGGTGGTAGGAATGGCTCCATAGGTGGTAGGACATAGCTTTACACTTGGCCCTGGTGGTGTGCCTTCTTCTGAGTTCCCATCATTTGGGTGTGTTTTGGGGCCATGCATAAGCTGCAGGCCCACAGGGGCTATTCTGGGCTCTGTGCTCAGGAGTGACTCTTGGTGGTGCTTGGCAGGGACCACACTCAATACTGGGATTCCATCTGACTCGCACCCTACCTGCCCTGCCCTCTCCAAACACTATCTCCTTAACCTCTTTTTAAGAACAAGGCCCATAGCCACAGCACAGCAGAGAGGGCATTTGCCTTGCACACAGACAACCCAGGTTTGATCCCCAGCATCCCATTGGGTCCCCAAAAAACAAAACAAAAAGAATAGATTTAGGTTCCTGGTAAAAGGACATCCCCAGCTCTCCATGTCCCTGCAGCAATAGATTTCTGTTCTAGAAGGAAGTAACGTATAGAGTATACTTGCCCTACAGCTCTATACTCTGGTTCTCTTCAGTAGGGCTCTAGGTATGGCGCTGTCCTTAGCCCCTTGGCTGGCCACTGACAATATGTGGGTAATGGGAGGGACCTTGACAGCATTTGCAGTGACAGGTTTGTGTCACATTTCTCATTGTGGCAAAGACACACCAAGCACACAACTTAATGTTTTTGACTTAGGCATAAACCCACATTGTTCCTTTACTTTCACCCTCATGATGGCCAACTCTTCAGTAGGGCCTTTGGTAGGGCCATAATGGACTCCCAATTCTCTGTTCTGGCCCTCAGCTCCCTTCCACTGACAGCTCTCCCTGTGCTTGCTAACAAAGCCAATAACTTAACTTATTAGCTTCCTGCCTCCCGACCCAAAAGTGCTCTTGTCGTGACCACCAGCATGACTCTAGTCCCCACAATGACTGGGCCATGCAGAGTCAATGCCTGTGTATGGTATGGAATGAAGAAACTTTTGGAAAAAGATGACACCTGGGCCAGGGAGATAGCCAAGTGATTGAGCAGGGGCTTTGTGTGTGTGAAGCCCTGAGTCTGACCCTTGTTGTTCTGGGGTCCCCTGAACACCTCTAGGAGTTCCCCTGGTGTCTCTTAGCATAGCTGGGGCCAGAGAGCAAACTGTCAGAACTGATCCAGCATCTCCAGGAGAGGACTGGTCATGGTGCAAGGCCTACAGAGTCATGATTAATGTGGTGACAGCACAGAAGGCTGCCAGGTATAAGCCATGAGTGCTCTGCCTGGATAACTGGGATTATATATTGTGGGGTGGTCTGTCTGGCTCCTAGGGCTATACCCCATGTCACTCCACATGAGTCACTGAATATGTAATTTTCATGGCTACTCTGTATATGTCTGGGCTCCAGGGGCTTCCCAACTGTAGACGTTATCACACATGTGTTCCTTCAGCCTGCCCACCCACCAGAGAAGCCAAGAAGTTCAGAGACTAGGGCACTTCTCCACTGAGATCAAGAGACAGTCATGGTGATCAAGAGAAATCAGAACTGGGGCTGGAGATGATAGCACAGCAGGGAAGGCGCTTGTCTTGCACATGGTAGACTTGGATTCAATCCCCTGCATCCCTTAGGGTCCCCCTGAACCCTGCCAGTGATTCCCGAGTGCCAGGAATATACTCTGTGCACCACCAGGTGTGGCCTCAAAACCAAAATAAGTAAATGAATATATAAATTAAATCAAAGGAAACTGAAACTCACTAGGGCCTCTGAGCTCTCCTCACCTCTGCCCTGTGGATGAATAAATCAATTCTGAGGTTAAGATGACATCCAGCTATTTGCCCAAAATAAAGGTGTTCACCCAATTTCCTCTTTCCTTTTCACCTAGCCCTTTGATATGTAAAAGTTCACCTGGATCTTACTCAACCTTCCCCCTCCTGGTGAATGGGTATTGGTTTAGTAAAGAAAGAGCCCGGCTTTGGCGGGCTCAGAGATACCACCAGGTGGGAAGCAAACTGACTCTATGACTCTCTGGACTGACTTGTTTATTCATTCTTTGCCACTACCATGCTTCTTCAGACCCATCCACCTGGGGGTAGAAATACACATGCGGGATGATCTTACATGATTTTACTGATTTATTTACTTTACAGTGAGGGGATTTATTTTACATTGAGGGAGCTGATAAACACAACAAATATTCTGCAGATGGACAGATGGATATGAATCTCACATGGAACCCAGGTGTGTGTGTGTGTGTGTGTGTGTGTGTGTGTGTGTGTGTGTGTGTGTGTGTGTGTGTGTGTATGTGTGTGTGTGTAATCTTAAGAGCCAAAGAATCAAGAATTTTTTTTAAGAAAGCCAGCAGAAATGCTAACTTGGGATATAAAACAGTGACTGGAATGTAACAAAGAAAAGGGACCATTTATTTTTCCAGGCAAGATCCAAATTCTAAGGGTTGGAGCCATAGTATAGTGGGTAGGGCGCTTGCATTGCCTGTTGTCAACCCAGGTTTTGTCCCTGGCATTTCATATGGTCCCTCAAGCCAGCCAGGAGTGAATTTTGAGTGTAGAGCCAGGAATAAGTCCTAAGTGTGTCCCTCCAAAAAATAAAAGCAAGCAAACAAAGAAAAATTAAAAAAAAAAACCCTCTACGTTCTGCTCTGTCTGGAGGGAGGCAAGAAAGGGAGGCAGGAGGAAGATCCCCATCTGTGGGGTTCTCTCTGCCCCACAATATTCATTGGGCACTAGAAAAAAACCCACCTACAATTTACATTCTAGGGATAGCTGATCCTCACTGACATCCATATTCTACTACTGACATACCATATTCAGAACATCTTCAGAGCCATGTTCTACTACTGATATACCAACATGTGCTCTCCTAGGATTTAACCCCACCTAGATCATGCCATATCATGCCAGATCATGCAGATAAGAACAGGGGATGTCAAGGTTGTATATAACATCACCCGGAGGCATTCCTGTACCAGGGACGACCCTACAGCTGCTCTGACATCGATCTACTCAAAAGAGACATCCCTTAACACTGAGAAGACAACAAGAACAATGACCTGCTTACTGGACAGGGCTTGCTGTATTGCCCCTTTATGGTGAGGTTTGTCTATAACATCACCTGGAAGCAATCCTCTACCACGGAAGACCCTACCACTGCTCAGACATCGTCCTGCTCAAAAGAGACTTCCCTTAACACTGAGAAGACTTAACAACAACAACCTGCTTACAGGACAGGGCTTCCTGCATTCCCCTTTCATGGTGAGGTGAAACGAGAAGGCACTCCACATCATGACTTCAATATAGGACATGCAGATTCCAGAATCTTTAATACAGAAACATGAGATCGACAACAGAGACTGTGTGATAAGTGTGTTGGCGCTATGGACAATGTCTTGGAGCGAACGATAACTTTCCTGAGGCCTAGAGCTGGTCTTATGCCAGGAAACTTCAGGGGTAGGATCTCTTTGTATTTAAGCCAAGGCTATTCCTTTCCATGCCTCTCATATTTTGGTGGGCCTATGCAAACAACAATTGCCACTCTAACACCGTTTTTACTGTGCTCCTTTGACTCTAATCCTTAAAACACACCCACTTAAAATTTGAGGTTAACTTAAGCTAATATGCATGTACATGGAAATGTAAAAAATACTATGCCTCTAATGTTTAAGGAGTTACGTAAGTTTGATGGCTTTAGATTGCCTTGTGTGCTGTTAAGAAATATTATCATGTGCTACAATCTGGGGACTTGAGGGACAAAGTAATTGCACATGGATTCTGTTTTATTTATCTTAACTTTCTTTGGTGAAAGTTCAAAGTTAAGATATCAGCAAGGGGACTTCTTCTGATAATTATGTTATGGGTGATTGTCCTTCCACTGTAACTTTACCTTATCCTCTTTCTTTGCATCTTTTGTTCTCATAATTCATAATAAAAAATTATAAAACTGAAAAAAAAGAACAGGGGATGTTTTCCATGTAGAACCAAAACAGAGCCTGGACCAAATCAATGTTCCCCCTCACCCCTTTAGCGGTGAAGCTGTGGGGGGTGGGCTTCTTTCTCCAAGCATATGGGAGCACTACGTGGAGGACCCCTTCTTTGTGGGGTCTCATCACTGGCCCCTTCTGAGCTGGGGGAACCGGGGCACAGTGGCCTTCCCTCGGCTGGTAGATACCTCTCATCCCACTTGCTTAGAGGACATCTCCCAACACTGATGCCAGGAAGGCACTTACCCACAAAGCAGCAGGAAGGACCTACCCAAGGGGCTCAGCAGATACACACCCGACCTGTGGCTGCCCTGCTAGGGAGGGCAGAAGAAACACCCTCCAAAGTGCCCAGAGGGGAAGCCGCAATGATTCAGGACATCACTACCACCTCTCCAGGAGAAGAAAGGCATCTGGGCAGTGTTCCTTGAGGAAAATTCCAGAAGCAGTCATTCAAGAGGTTTCTCATTAGGCTGCCTGTTCTCAACAGCCATCTCACCCTTATAAAAGTGTCTAGTCTCAGGCGTTGAACCAACACGTTAGGACTCCAGCCCTGTGTCAATGAGCAGCCAGAAACTTTTCACTCTGAAAATCTGGGGCCAAGACCAGGATGAGGCAAGTTACAAGAACACTGAACCGAGAATTTGTCTCTTCCACACAACTTGCAGGAGTTGGTGTGTAAAAAGGTGTAGAATATTTCCAGGATGAGATTCCAAGGGAAGAGGAGAGGCAGACTTCAGTTGAGTCTTTGGGTTCTGGCAAGTGATCCCAAGTGCATGTTTGTTCTGGTCACAGCAGTCCCTAGACCTCACTCCAGGTGTGACTGGAGCCCCAGTACAGAAGGGTAGGGACCAACCACTAGTCCGAGCTGAGACTTTAGCTCCAGCCTGACCCACAATGTGGGACCTGCTTCTGCCAATATCCTTGGGTACTCCAAGGGGTATCTCTCCCTGTGCAGGGAACGCCACCATCTCCCCACTGTATAACTGCCACATACCTCTATTCTCAGAGCACTAGTGAGAATCACCCCAAAACTTGAACGAGGGGAAAGGAGGCATTTGTACATGTCTTGGGACCATTTTCTTTGGGTGCTGTCTTTCCCATCTTCTAATTACTGATTCCCTCAGCCCCCTTCCACCTGAACTCTTTTTCAACCCCACTCTGCTGTCTCTTTCTGCTAAGCTAACTCTGGTATTGGTGTAGCAGTGTAACAGGGAGAAAGACAATAATCATCAGTATCTTTTGTGTCCTCTGAGGTCAGCCCTTCCCTCTCCATCTCATAATTTGCTCCAGAAGCTCTTGCTCTGAGCCGTTCAGTTTTCAGTTGAGTCAGGAGCACAAACACTTCCTGCTCTTTTAGATTTCCTGAGCAAAACATGTGTCCTACTAGAAGTCCAGACAGAAACTTGGCTGTTTACTTCTTTAAAGTATGATCTAACCTACTGGGCCAGAGCAATAGCACAACAGGCAGGGCCTTGCATGCAGTTGACCCAGGTTTAATCCCAGGCATCCCATATGGTCCCCAGGTTGTCAGGAATAACCTCTGAGTGCTGCAGTGTAAAGAAGATACAAACAATATAAAAACAAAGAAACAGACAAATACAAAAATACAGTCTAGCTTCTGAGTCAGAAGGATCAAAACAATGATCACGATGGTATTTTCAGTTGAGGTTTAACCTAAAGGTTCGGATGAAAATTCTTCCATGTATCAAGCTAGAGTAAGTCACTAAGAACATCTGTCTTATGCAAATAATCTGCATTATAAACAAGCCTGTACACACACACACACACACACACACACACACACACACACACACACACACAGAGTGACTATGTCACCTTACTGGCACATTTGTTTTCAGGGGATCACAAATCCTGAAAAGTGAGAACATACATTGCCTTAGAGTTCAGGGTCTCTGAGAAACAGCTAGAAATCCTCTGCTGGAAATGGTACTAAAAAAATCGAGAGAGATTCTTCAGATCATTTAAAATTTCATAAAATGTTGCATCTTTGCTAGACACAGAATGACTGAGAGCACTGACACAACCAACGTGACCTCAGGCAGACTCAAGTCACCTTCAAAGGAAGTTACTATACTGTCCCCCACGCACCTGAAATCCAACTTCGCTGCACATTTTGACTCATTCACTGATTCAGCACTAGAAGGGGCCTCTTGGCCTCCCAAGTAGTCCTGCATCCCCCCCACATGTTGCGATTTCAGGAAGGGGATCACCTCCAGGAAAACCTGCTTTGAGGACTTAAATCTAGGGGTCTCAGTATCCATGTGCCTGTGCCCCGTTCAGTAGAAAGCATCTCCACTCTGCTTTATCAAGCCATCACTGCACAATCCCCTCTGATTTCTCTTACCCTCACAATTCCGGCCGTCTGCAGAGATTGAGAAGCCTTGTTCGCAGATACAGTGGAAGGAACCTTCTGTGTTTAGACACTCCCCATGGGGACCGCAGAGACCAGTCCGTTCACATTCATTAATATCTGGAAGGGAAAGAAGTGCCCAATATTTGAAAAAAATAGACAAACAACAAACCAAACAACTGGCTTTGTTTTCTTACACACTTGCATCACTGTTAGAAAAGAACTGGACAGTTATTTTGTGGCACAAATCACATCACTAGTCTTGCGAGTCCCACAGCAGAAGAGAAGTAAAATCTTAAGAATGGGGGGCTGGAACAATTGCACACCAGGTTCGATTCCCAACATCCCATATGGTCCCATGAGCCTGGCAGGAGTAATTCCTGAGCACAGAGCCAAGAGGAACCCCTGAGAGCTGCTGGGAGTGGCCCCAAAACCAACAATTAAAAAAAATCTTTACGAATAAGATGATTCAGGTAGAATTACATGAACAAGCTATTGTGCCAGTCTTCTGGCCTACAAATACAGTCACTGTAGGTATCTGACCCAAAGCTGCTGTTATGACAAGTAGCAGCATTGAAATGGTGAGTTGTGCATTCCACAATCCCCAGAGAGGAAGAGGGATCCCCATGCCCCAAGTCAGGATAGGACACGAAATGCAGATCCACAGCAATTCCAACACAGAAAATAATCTACACATAGTTGGGAAGGAATAGCAGGCCAGAAACTCACACCGCAAGCTGTTCACCCACAAGCCAGTTGCCCCACCATGTGGAACCCCGAGCCAAGATGGCAGCTTCCTCTCCAGGCCTCCTGAGAAGTCTTTATTGGGATAAACAAAGCCCACCCCAAGGGAAGAGGAAAAAAGCCAGATGAAGAGGCAGGCAATGGGGAAACATCTTTTTAACAGGAAAACCAAAGAAACCAATCGAGAGACATCTAATTAGAAGGCAATCTGAGGTCTAATCCAAAGGCCTCTACCAACACAGGACTATTCTAGAATACTGGGAGCCCTAAAAGAAGAATAGACTCCTTTGCCAAATGCTTGTTATGAATGAGACACTGTATGCTTGTTTCCCTCCAGAGACCTGCAAACATGTCTGCTGTCTCCTGCAGCACAGATCATATCTCTGGCAATCCACCTCTCAGATATAGTTTTGGATGTTTGTGGGAGGGGGCTGCTGTGGTCATAACTGCTCAGTGCTTAAGGGAACAGGGTAGAGATTAGGATAAATCCCATACTTGGTAAAACAAGATAAACAGAAAAGAATCTCCCTGTGTCTTCATATTAATATGTGTCTGACCTCTACATGGTACTTCACAAATGTCTGCTAAGTCTAGAAGTGAAACAGACTTTGTGTTAAAACTGGATAAACCAAAACTCAATGCTAGAAAAAAAAAAAAAAAGGTCTTTCAGAGCAAGATATTATCATGAACACAGCTTTGTAATGATGAACTTAGTGAATGTGTAGGTATTTATTTAGGTCTTTGGGCCACACCCAGTGGCACTCAGGGGTTACTCCTGGCTCTGTGCTCAGAAATCACTCCTGGTATGCTCAGGGGACCATATGGGATGCGGGGATTGAACCCAACTAAGCCACATGCAATGCAAATGCCCTCCCCATTGTGCTATCACTCTGGCCCCAAGTTTAATTATTATTATTATTATTATTATTATTATTATTATTATTATTTTGGTTTGTGCTCAGGACTTGCTCCTCACTCTCTGCTCAGTGATCACTCCTAGCAGGGTTCAGGGGGCTATTAGGGGTTCCAGGAATGGAACACAGATTGACTGCTTACTAGGAAAGTGCCCTACCCACTGAGCTATCTCTCTGGCCCTACTTACAGTTTCACACCCAACTAGGGCTTTTATGATTCAGTCCGATGATCAGACCATACAGTCGTTAAACTTGCAGGCACTTGCTCCTCCTCAACAGAGGGATAGTGCTCTCTGAATTCAGCAGTGCTTGTATAGGCTCTTCTAATGCCATCATGCATGAAGTGTCTTGGTGAGCAAAATATTTGTTCCCACCGTGGCTCTTCGTTCTGATTAAGAACTGCACTCAGGTCAGTGAGCTAAGACAATCAATTGTACAAAGTGGTACCCCTGAACCCATGGGCAGCGACACATCCAGTTCCCAGCATGCTCTGGGAGAATGTCCTAACTTTCCTGCTCACCAGAAGCCCTGATCTGAGCCTTACGGTGGCTCTGGGAGAGCCCTGAGAATTTTATTTTATGTTTTGGTTTTTAGGCCACACCCAGTGGCACTCTAGGTTGCTCAGGCAAGCTTGGGGGACATATGGGATGCTGAGGATCAAACCCATGTCCACCCTGGGTTGAATATGTGCAAGGCAAATGCCCTATCTCTCTGCCCAGCCTTGAGAATTTTAACTCTTCCCAACTGCTAATGTAGCACATACATGGTGGGAGATTACTGATGCCTCATGATTCCTCGGTTGTGTCTGTCTCTGCGGGTTTTTGGTCAACCGTGAGCTAACTGGGCCGATAAAAACTAGCACAGATCCTCAAGCCTAACCAGAGAGAAGCTTTCCCCAAAGTTATTTCCTTGGTCTTCCTTCATCCCTTGCTCTGGAGAGTCTCAATACTTTCATCACCTTCAGTTCTGCTTTCCAACCGGATGCAGTAAGGTACCTCTCCTGGGATGCTGGTGCCCTCAAGTTTCACTGGCTTGGAACTCTCTCCCAAATCATGTGCATCTTGTTGAAGAGATCTGAACCCTCTTTCTCCTTTAGCTTCCACATGGGTGTATTCAAAATTGCCTGGTTTGCATCTTCACGTTAGAAATACTGTGCACACATTTCTTGCCTCAAGAGAAGTCAGTGATGAACCAATAATTGTCTACAAAATTTGATGACAGGAACTGAAGACAAATTCCCAGACTTTTTTTTTTATTTTCCAGGATATGGCTTAGAAAGAACAACATGAATATCTGGAGTGAAGGAAACATATGCATCCAATTTGGTTGTACTTATTGAGGCATTTCTAAACTAGACACTAGCAGTGCTGCTGAAAGCCAGACTGTGTTTCAGTTGGGTTTTTTGGTGGGTCCGAGATGCCACAGAAATGCACAATTTGGCCCATGAAGGCCAAAACATGAAACCGAAGAAGGTTCAGAGACTCAGACAATACCACCACATTCTGAGAGCAGAGTAACAAGAAATTTCCACACTGTCTTTACAGTATCGTAAATGAGGCTGAAGAAAGAGATACAAACATATCTCCAACTGAAAATACCTCCCTGAGCATGAAATTTTCTTAATATAGAACTATCTTGAGCTACTGGGTAAGGTTTAAGGTTTCTGCAAAAAAACATTTTTTTTTTTTTATTTGTTTCTGGGCTACATCTGGCAGTGCTCAGTGGTGACTTCTGGCTCTGTGCTCAGAGATCAATCCTGGCAGGTTCAGGACCTTATGAGCACTGAGAACTGGGGATCGAACTCGGATAACCACATGACCATAAGGCAAATGTCCTACCCGCTATACTCTTGCCCCTGCGTAAGACTTTTTATTTGTTTGTTTGGGGGGCCACACCCAGAGGTGCTCAAGGGTTACTCCTAGTTCTGTGTTCAGGAGCCATTCCTGATGGTGCTTGAGGGACCATATTGGCTACCAGTGATTGAACCTGGTTGGCCACATGCAAAGCGAACATAGTGGTGCTATTGCTCTGGCCCCCTGCATAAAAATTTTTTATTTAACTATGTCCCATGATTATTAATATTGTCATAAATTATATTCTTGGCATTTAACTGCAATTTATACTTTTTGTTTCTTTTTGTTTGCTTGTTTTTGTTTTTGAACCACACCTGGCTGCTCAGGGCTTACTACTTGGTCAGGGATCTTTCCTGGTGGGCTCAGGGGCCTTACGGTATGCTTGGGATCAAACCTAGGTGGGCAGCGTGCAAGGCAAATACCCTACCTACTGTACTATTGCTCCAGCCCCTGAAAAACCTACACTTTTATGACAATTACTGACTGGATTGTGGGGGCGTTTAGCCAGAAGCAAAAGTTAGTGAACTTCAGGAAGAAAGGCCACAAAAGGATCTTCAATGGCTGAGACAAAGGGCAGATTCTAAACAGGTGAGTGTTGGTTCCCTTATAAGCAGGCTCTTACTAAGGGTAGGAGGGGGAAGGAAAGGGAGGGCCAGAAATCATAGACAATATTTTATAATTGGTACTAAGGCTGCTTCAGAAATATAATTCCTTTGTGTGGATTTAAACCTTCCAGCAGACATATTAATTTATTCCGGGAAACAGAAACCTCTAAAGTGGTGGAAAATGAGTCAATTGAATAACAATCAAGAGAATAATAAAACCTATGTGTGAAGCCAACGCAGAATGCAGAGTCAACTGCAATTTGCAGAGATGAATTTAACACACTGAGAGAGAAAGGAGGCCCAAGGCATGAATCAGATGATGAAACTCATTCCATGTGATCGAATGCTGTAAGCTTAATTACAACATTTGCACAAGGAGTTCATGGTGCCTTTAGAAAAGACTTGGTTTTTTGCCTCTCTTTGGGCAAAAACTGTGCTGAAGAGAGGAATTAGAAAAGACATTATTGCTTGTAAACTCCCCAAAATGTGCCCCCCAAACCACAATCAATCCTAAATGTAATCCTCAAACACACATTTTGGTTAACCCAGGGCCAGCCCAAAGCAAAAGTCTCAAGCAGAACTAAGAAAAGGAGTTCATTAAGTATGAACTAGATAGCTCTCATATTTGCAAAATAAAACATAAAACCCGAGAATAATCAATAGCTAGGAAGTAGAACAGAATCCAAACCCAATATAAATTGTGTGCATGTGTGTGTGTGAGTGAGAGAGAGAAAGAGAGAGTGAGAAAGAGAGAGCGAGTGAGAAAGAGAGTGAGAGAGAGCGAGAAAGAGAGAGAGAGAGAGAGAGAGAGAGAGAGAGAGAGAGAGAGAGACATACCTTGACATCCTTTATGGTTGGGTTGGAATCCATCAGGGCAGGTACAATCATATGATCCCTCAGTATTAACGCAGTCTCCTCCCTGGCAAGCGTTCTTATCCTCCAAGCATTCATTGATATCTACAAACCCATGTTTAAAAAAGTAAAACAACTCAGCCAGAGGTATGCAAGTGAGACATTTTTCCATTTCTTTAGACACCGACGTATATTTGACATAACTCATAACACATGATTTCCAAGGGATAAAAGCTTTTTAACAAGGAGCCTTTTTAAACAGGGAAACACTTTGAAAGGGATTTAGTTTCCATGTATAAACTGGAGTTTGAACATCCGATTGGAAAGGACCCAAAAGAATGGAGCCGAATGCAAAATTAAACAGCATTAAGCTCTTGTGGGCAGAAACATGGTCCTTATCTTGTCCTTATCCCTCCCCCCAAAAAGCAAAGCCCAACAAAAGGACAGGATGAACCCTTACTCAGAAGTGCAGATAGAATTGAAGTGTCTCTGAAGACTAGGTCAACATAGAATTATAGTTCACTCAGGTGTCAGTGAATCTACCATCCACCCTGGCAGAGAATGAAATTCTCTGCTCTTTTCCTATAAACCCCCTTTTCTTCAGCCTGTGAGACAAGCTGGCTCCTTGGAGGACCGAGTTCACCCTTTGCTAACCAGCCAACTTGGTCCCCCAAAAAGCTCTTTGTTCACTCATCATCATGTGTGTTTCTAACCAAGGGCCCTCGAGTGGCAGCAGAACCAAACTTTTAGGTGAAAAAATAAATTCCATACAAGATAAGTCCAAATTCTGTTGTCCAATGATCTACTTGGTTATGTTCTTAGGGGCCAATAACACTCTTGAAATATTCTTTTCTCTTCTTGTTTTTGTTTGATTTGGGTTTGGGTTTGGGGCCAGTCCTGGTGGTGCTCTGGGCTTGCTTCAGGTTCTGCCCTCAGGGATCACTTCTAGCAGGCTCTGGGTATCAAATGAGGTGCTGGGGATTGAATCTGGGTTATCTGCATGCAAGGCACGTGTCCTCCCTGCTATTCTGTCACTCTGGCCCCTGAAGTAAATATTCTTATGGCTTCCTTGAGCCTTTATCATGAAAGAAAAGACTTGAAACACTATTTGGCATGATCTCTGCCTCCAAAGAGAAATGTTTGTTCAAAGAACCCCATTGTATTAACAAAAAATGAGAATAGAAAGATAGGAAATCGCTTGCACAAATCCAGGACAATTCATCATCAGGAGCGTCCAAAAGATGAACTGTTTGCTGAAAAGAATATTCAGTCTGAATGTCAGGTGAATGGAGAGAAGAGGGATTCTAGAAGTCAAAGGTGGCTGTTCCAGGCCAGAAGAAAACTATCTGCCAGTTTCTCCACAGCAGGGGGGAACAGGGGAGCGGGAGGAGATGAGAAGCTCTTGGCAGAAAAGGAAATCAAGAGAGATCAAAAGGTTCCTGAAGTCACTTCCTCCTCGGCAGCTGTCACAACAGGTCTGATGTTGGCGTGATTTCTGAACGTGCATATTTATAGCATCTGTGTGGCTCGAAATGGTTTCTGCAACCAATGAGGAGTTTTGATGGGAAGCACAGAGACCACCAATGCCCAGTCCTACACATAGGCCTGGTGGGTGAGGGGTGTCGTCACGTGAAGGCTGGGGATTATCCGTGCTCATTTCTGCCCTTAGCTCCTTATTCCCAGCTCACCAGACGTCCTTTTACTGCTGTTGGTGCAGCAGGGAAATGATGATGATGATGATGATGATGATGATGATGATGATGATGATGATGAACCAGAAAGAAAAACTGAGGAACAAAACCTTTTTTGTTTTTTGGGAATCTGGCAGATTTCTTGCAATGAGTTACAATGAGTGTCTAAATGCAGGAGAGTTCCAGAATAAGAAAATCTGGACTCTGTTGGGGTGCTACTGTCTCCTCTGTCCAGGTCATAGTTTAGGGTTCCCAAATTAAGTGTCCCCCATAGAATTGAAGGATCAGTAGTCATAGAGAGAAGCTGCAAAGTGCCTTAAAATTTCCTTCTTTTAGAGGCTGGGAAGGTGGCGCTAGAGGTAAGGTGTCTGCCTTGCAAGCGCTAGCGTAGGAAGGACCCCGGTTCAATCCCCCGGCATCCCATAGGGTCCCCCCAAGCTAGGGGCAATTTCTGAGCGCATAGCCAGGAGTAACCCCTGAGTGTCAAACGGGTGTAGCCCAAAAACAAAAAAAATTTTTTTTTCCTACTTTTAAAGGAAGAGAGGAGAGAAAGGAGAGAGAAAGGGGAGAGAAAGAAGAAGGAGGAAGAGGAGGAGAAGGAGAAGAAGAAGAAGAAGAAGAAGAAGAAGAAGAAGAAGAAGAAGAAGAAGAAGAAGAAGAAGAAGAAGAAGAAGAGGAGGAGGAGGAGGAGGAGGAGGAGGAGGAGGAGAGGAAAAAGAAGAGGAAGAAAAAGAGGAAGAGAAAGAGGAGGAGAAGAAGAAAAGAAGAGGAGGAAGAAGAGGAAGAAGGAAGAGGAGGAAGAAGAAGAAAGAGGAGAAGGAGAAGGAGAAGAGAAGAAGAAGAAGAAGAAGAAGAAGAAGAAGAAGAAGAAGAAGAAGAAGAAGAAGAAGAAGAAGAAGAAGAAGAAGAAGAAGAAGAAGAAGAAGAAGAAGAAGAAGAAGAAGAAGAAGAAGAAGAAGAAGAAGAAGAAAGGAGAAGGAGAAGGAGGAGAAGGAGACGACGACGACGAAGTGCACTGGACATTGCATGACTGGAACTCAATCATGAACAGACAACTTTGTAACTATGAAAAAAACCATCTGTATTATAAACAACCTTATAAATCACAGTGTTTAAATAAGTTTAAACATCTACACATAAGACACTTTCTTTCTTTCGAAAGAATAAGTTGTGAGGCTGGAGTGATAATACAGTGGGCAGGGCACTTGCCTTGGGCATGGCCAACCTAGGTTCGATCCCTGGCACCCCAAAAGGTTCCCTAAGTACCGTCAGTTAATATGGCCCTAAAACCAAAAAGTAAATAAAATAACGATTACAAAAAACAATTTAAAATGTTTCAAAGAATTTAGAGACTTAAATGTAAAACACAATTAAGGCAATGAACTCACTTCAGTGAATGTTTTGGATTCTCACTTTCAATTTAGTGTTTTTCCAACTTTCCTGCATTCTTATTTACCTACAGCAGAGGCATCAAATTTTAAGACTCAGTTCAAGGAAGAATTTTCACAAAGTTGCCTAAATGACTCTCGACAGATAGAGATAAATATGTCCTAGTGATAGTTGTTACTACTCTTAGATTCTCGTCATCACAATGTCTTTTATTTTTTTTAATTATTATTAGGCTTCTTTTGTTTTGGCACCACACCGAGTGGTGCTCAGGGCTTACTTCAAACTCTGTGCTCAAGGGACTATCTGCAGTGCTGGGGATTGAACCCAGGTCAGCAGCATGTGAGGAAAAGCTTTACCCATTGTACCCACTGTGAGCTCTGGCTCACAAAACTTTATTTATTTTTTTATTTATTTGTTAAACTACCAGCCTGCACCAGAGCTAGCTGAGAAATGAATTTACCCACAGATCTTCACATTAGACTTGGCTCATGGAAGCTTACCACTCAGGGCACTAGGCAGAAGCAAGAGTAGGAGGATAGACATGTATTTATTGCCAATGTTCCTACCATGCATGTTTAATTGTTTTTCAATATTCTTCTTTTTAATAATGCCTTTATTTATTAAAACATCCTTATTACAAACATGTTTGCCGTTAGGTTTCAGTCATAAAAAAGAACAAGACCCCCTTCACCAGTGCAACCTTCCCACCACCAATGCCCCATCTCCTCCCCACCCCCACCTATCTTCGAGACAGGCATTCTATTTTTCTTACTCACTACCATACTATTATTTTAAAGAAATCATGAGCTAACCTTGTAAGAAGTCCATTCTATGATGACAACATGAAGTGCAGTCAGAGCTTCCTTGATTAAAACCCCATTCCAATCCTATTCCCAATCTGTCTCATTAAATTGTTCATTCCCATTACCAAATGCTTTGGTAAGTATTACCCTGGCCATGAAAAAGACCATAAAAGCAGCACCTCATACAACTAAGAGATCAGAGTGAGGAGAAGTCCGAGTTTGCTCCAAATTCTGAATAGGCCAACAAATGTCACCTTCACCAGCCAACTGACTCTTGCTTGGCAGATCAAGATTTAAAAAAATAAACTTGGGCCTGGAGAGATAGCACAATGGCGTTTGCCTTGCAAGCAGCCGATCCAGGACCAAAGGTGGTTGGTTCGAATCCCGGTGTCCCATATGGTGCCCCGTGCCTGCCAGGAGCTATTTCTGAGCAGACAGCCAGGAGTAACCCCTGAGCACCGCCGGGTGTGGCCCAAAAACCAAAAAACAAAACAAAACAAACAAAAAAAACAAAAAAAAAACTTTACTTATTTATTTATTTATTGGGTTTGTTTTGGGGCCACACCCGGTGATGCTCAGGGGTTACTCCTGGCTCTGCGCTCAGAAATCACTCCTGGCAGGCACGGGGGACCATATGGGATGCCAAGGGATTGAACCTTAGTCTGCCCTGGGTCAGCTGTGTGCAAGGCAAACACCCTGCCACTGCACCATTGCGCCGGCCCCTGATTGATTGATTTTGGGTCACACCTGGCAACATTCAGGGGCCACTCCTGGCTCTGCACTCAGAAACCGCCCCTGAAAGGCTGGGGGATCATATGGATGCCAGGAATCAAACCGGGTCCCTCCAAGGTTGGCTGCAGGCAAGGCAAACACCCCACAACTGTGCTCTCTCTCTGGCCGCAATATATCAAGATTTCTAAAAGTGGACATTAAACAGAATACTCTTTTAGGTATAAATTCTGTAAAAAAAAACCCAAATACTTCCTAATTTTAAGATTTGAAATTGTGAGACCAAATAGAGTTAATCTTTGTCTCTTGCTTACACATAAATTGCATAAAGCAGTCAATCAATGGCCCAAATATATATATATATATATATGTATGTATATATATATGTATGTATGTATGTATGTATTTCCATCACCTCCAAAGGCTCCATTTCTTCTAATCTTAGCATTTCTGAGATTCATTTGAGTTGAATATATCATATTCCGTAACTCTCCTCCTTAGTGCTAAGTATTGTGTCACTGGGTAGCAGGTACTACATTGAAAAGTAATGCGTCTCCTTTCCCATTGCTGGTTTTTGGGCCACTGCCAGGGATGATATTTTTAGCACAGTGACATCAGAAGGACCGCTTGGTGGCTGACAGCCAGATGTCCAGTCTGATGGCACACACCAGCAAAGACTCACACCTGGGAGCCATCAGATGAGCTGTATCAACAGAAATGGTTTCTGGCACCCAAATTTGGGATTACACTTTTGTTTAAGGCCAACATATTAAGCCAGGCCACCCATCAGCAGAGTTTGAGATGCTTCCCCCACACACCCGCAATAAGCACTTTAGGGGGTACTCAGGATGCAAATTCTAGGAAACCAGGAGGAATGTAGGCATAGTGGAAAAAACAAGACCTTTCCCAGAGTGACTAGAAAAAAAAATTACGTGTGTATATTGAAAAGGCAACAAAAAAGAGGGCACCCCACCTCACCCCATCCCACCCCTGTTTTGAGCATTAAAGGATCTGTCCCAACTCTTTGTTTTTTTGAGGAAAAAAATTCATTTTGGGGGGATGTTGGGCCACACCTGGTGGTGCTCAGTGGTTACTCCTGGTTCTGGAATCAGAAATCACTTCTGGCAAGCTTGGGGACCATATGGGATGCCAGCAATCAAACCCGGGTCTATCCTGGTTTGACTGCACACAAGGCAAACACCCTGCCACTGTGCTCCAGCCCCTAAAAATTGATTTTATTCTGGAAATACTGATGAAGGAGAGGGAGAGGGAGGACGGCAGATAGACATATAGAGAGAGAGTATAACATGCTCAAGAAAGAATTTGAGCTTCTCCAAAGTCAGAAAGAGCCCCAGAATCCATCCAGGCATCAAAGTAGAAAGGTCCACATCTCAGAAGGGAGATGCAGGCAATATGTGCTTGGGCACCCTGGACCCAGGCAGCACATGTGTGCCTGTCCCAACTTTCAATTAGAACTAAATACTTTCAGGGAGGAGATGGGAATCTGCCAGCTTAGTGCCAATTCAGTTTCAAAGGGAGGAGTTATTTGAATGGATTCCAGACCTATTTTTAACTCAGAAGACTGGCAAAATTGGCCTTGACTTTAAGAAAAAGGGCCTGATGAAATACTCGAAGAAGCATTTTAATGAAGACTAATTATATCTTAAAAACAGAGATGACACAAGACCCAGTTGGCTTAGGGGGATAAAACCTGTTTGGTCTTTTATGCAATGGATTATTTTTAAGGACAAAAATCTTGATGAGGCCAGAGCAATGTTGCAGAAGTCTTGCATGAGACCAACCCAATTTTGATTCCTGGCATCCCATTTGGCCTCCAGGGACTACCAGACTAATTCCTGAGCGCAGAGCCAGTAATAAGCCCTGAATACAGCAGGTAAGATGATTTGCCATACACTCAGTCAACCTGGGCTCAATCCCCAGCATCCCATATGGTCCCCTGAGCACTGCCAGGAGTAATTCCTGAGTGAAGAGCCAAGAGTAAGTCCTGAGCACTTCCAGGTATAGCCCCAAAACAAACAAAAATTAAACAAAATTAAAAATAACTTGGGGTTTCTAAAAACAAAAAAGAAAAAAAACTTGGGGTGTCTAAGGTGAATATAGTTGTACATGCAAACAGCCAAAACAACAGAACAAATACTCTTCTGAAGACCTATTACCAAAATTTAATTAGGGCTAGTTTCTCTCTACAGCAAGAATCGGAGCAGAAGAGACACTGATGGTCAGCAAAGCTTTTCAATGTCTTGCTGTGTAGTAACTTCTAGATTGTTCCATAAATGGCTTTGGCAATCTGTCCATCTTAGAATGCCACCATGTTGGATCTTTATTTCCTATCTCTATGTTACAGTTTTCTGACAATCAAATTTCATAATTCTTCTTTTATCACTGGTATGACCACTTGTTAACTTTTCAATAGGTTTACTAATTACTAATTAAATTACTAATTACTAATTACATGGGTTTTTACATGATGATTTACCAAGTTGTCATATATAGTCATTTCAGGAATTAAATGTTTAAATACCAATCCTATAACCTGTATTACTTTCCCTCTACCAGTGTCCCCAATTTCCCACCCACCACAGCCTTGCAGGTACAAACAAATTGACTTCATATTGTTTGTTCCAAAACAAAAGGAAATGGAATTATCAAAACTTAAATCAACAAGAGTAAGTTTAAAATTTTTGTTCTATCTCTCCCTGGTGTTACTAAAGTTAGTGTATAAGGGTTTACTGGACTGTGGATGGTGATAGTTGAGCAGAACTTCTGTGTTATTGTTCAATGAGCTTGGAAAATTTCTATGGAACTTCCCTGTAATATAGCTTTCCTGTGATACTATTGGGCTGATGCTAACATGGGTGTTTTAAGATTGTATTTTTTTTTTTTTTGGTATTTTGGGTCACAATCCAATGTTCAGGGATTACTCCTGCACTCAGCATCTATTTCTAGTGAACTTGGGCTGCTGGAAATTGTCAGCTACATGCAAGGCAAACACCCTGCCTGCTCTACTATCATTCTGGCCCCCATGGATGGTCTTTTTTTCCTAACTCCTTAAAAAGAAAATTGACCAATTTAGGATAATGTCCTTAAGGATGGTTTATTGATTTAATAGTAATGAACATTTAAGGTCTCTGAAACCCAAAACTGCCTTCCAGAAGGTTCTAAAAAGGCCAACAATAAACAAGTCTGTATATATGGGACAGTTCTCAGAAACATTTTCTGCAAAAACCCCTCCAAACTGAATTAAAGCTTGGCATTAAAAACATTCCCGTGATATGGAAAATTGACTTATATTTACTTATTCGGAACATTTGGAAGCTGGTGCTGAATAAATAAAGGTGTAATAGTTCAGAACTATAGACTGGGACTAAACCATCTACAGCTGAAAAACACTTATCTGATTCCTCACTCTTTTGCTGGAAAAAATCCTTTGAAAAAGCAGCCTGGAGCTGCTAGAGCAAAGACTTGGCTTTCTCTCCCTTCTCTGCATGATGTGTGTTGACCATGGAGGTCAGTACTCTACAGGGGCCTCACATCCACCACTGCACCAACAGATTGAGTTGGGGGCCAGAAGCCAGGCAAAGGGGTAAGCCCCCCCGTTCCCCGTGGTTGTGATATTTTCTAACTCTGACACAGAAGCCATTCTCACCTTCACAATGGTCGCCAAGAGCCGATGCTCTGTAGCCCTGGTCGCAAATGCAGCGGAAGGACCCATCTGTGTTCCTGCACTGCCCGTTGCTGCAGAGATGATGGTGCTGGCATTCATCAATGTCTGCAAACAAGAGAGGAGAAAGAAGGAGTGCTGCCTTGATCGCCACCATGTCCATGGTTGGTTCATGCAAAAGAGATGCAAAAACAATGTGGTTTCCACATCACTTACTTCCCATTATGTGAACCAAAGGAACCTTCAATAGGAAAATCTAGAGGAACTTAAGAATCTGTACTTGTTTATTCCACTGTTCACCAAGAGTGACACATAACTACCCTCACTTGTAGAACGTTCTAATGCCACTAAGCATCTTAAGATTTCTTTGGGTGACTCAACTAGACTGTCCAGTACTCATAGAAAGCAGGTTTGCGGCAAACTACAGTCTGTAGAGTAGAGCCCATGATTGCAAATAAAGTTTCATTGGAATAGAGTACCACTTTGCCCTTTGACCCTTTAAAGGAAAACAAGGTGATCAACTTCTGATAAAAACTGTGCTGGCCCATATTCTGGGATTTTTGTTTGTTTTGGTTTGGTTTGTTTTGGACCACGCCCAACATGTTCAACAATTGCAATCCTAGAAGGAACTATTAAAGAACTATGAAGTGCCTGACCTTAGCCATTTCCAGGCAGGCTCGAGGGGCCAACATTGTCATTCACACCACCAGTCTTACCTTCACACTGGTCTTTCTCTGCTGACAGCTGGTAGCCCTGCCCACATGTGCACTGGAAGGAGCCCTCGGTGTTTTTGCATTGCCCGTTCATGCAGAATTTCCCTTGCTGGCACTCGTCAATGTCTGGAAAGACCAACAAGTGCAATGGCCTTGAGTTTGGTCATCCCCAGAACCCTCCACTGGATTCTACTTTGAGACCATGATCTCAAGCCAATCAGAAACCTTGCATTTGTTTGTGTCAGTCTCATAAGAATGACCTGCAACAAAGTTTGGGTTTAGAAACAGAAATAGGGACATTATGATGGACACCTGAAAAAACTCTTGGGATTTCTGCGATAAAATAATAAAACCCTCTAGAACTTCTTTAACTTCAGCCTACCAGTGTTCCTCAGCATGATCTCAATAGGCTGGATTGTAGAACAGATACAATTATGGGTAAAGATTGATAAGAAAGAGATACTTGGGGCCAGAGCAGTGTTTCAGTGATAGGACATTTGCCTTGCATGCGGCTGACCTAGGATGAATTGCGGTTCAATCTCCTGGCATCTCATATGGTCCCCCAAGCCAGGAGCTATTTCTGAGTGCATAGCCAGGAGTAACCCCTGAGCATTACTGGGTGATCCCTGAGCATCACCAGGTGTGCTCCAAAAACCAAGACAAAGAAAAAGAAGAAGGAAGGAAGGAAGGAAGGAAGGAAGGAAGGAAGGAAGGAAGGAAGGAAGGAAGGAAGGAAGGAAGGAAGGAAGGAAGGAAGGAAGGAAGGAAGGAAGGAAGGAAGGAAGGAAGGAAGGAAGGAAGGAAGGAGAAAGAGAGAAGAAAGAAAGAAAGAAAGAAAGAAAGAAAGAAAGAAAGAAAGAAAGAAAGAAAGAAAGAAAGAAAGAAAGAAAGAAAGAAAGAAAGAAAGAAAGAAAGAAAGAAAGAAAGAAAGAAAGAAAGAAAGAAAGAGAGAGAGAAAGAGAGAAAGAGAGAGAGAGAGAGGGAGGGAGGGAGGGAGGGAGGGAGGGAGAGAGAGAGAGAGAGAGAGAGAAAGAAAGAAAGAAAGAAAGAAAGAAAGAAAGAAAGAAAGAAAGAAAGAAAGAAAGAAAGAAAGAAAGAAAAGAAAGAAAGAAAGAAAGAAAGAGAGAAAGAGAGAAAGAGAGAGAGAGTGAGGGAGGGAGGGAGGGAGGGAGTGAGGGAGGGAGGGAGGGAGAGAGAGAGAGAGAGAGAGAGAGAGAGAGAGAGAGAGAGAGAGAGAAAGAAAGAAAGAAAGAAAGAAAGAAAGAAAGAAAGAAAGAAAGAAAGAAAGAAAGAAAGAAAGAAAGAAAGAAAGAAAGAAAGAAAGAAAGAAAGAAAGAAAGAAAGAAAGAAAGAAAGAAAGAAAGAAAGAAAGAAAGAAGGAAGGAAGGAAGGAAGGAAAGAAAGAAAAGAAAGAAAGAAAGAAAAGATACTCCTGCCATCAAGAAGTTTGTCATCTCACTCATATTTTGAGCAGAACAGAAATGCAATCTGAAATATATTATTATTTTAAATTTGAAGCTTTTTTCTTGTTTTGGTTTGTCTTTTGGGAGCCACAACCAGTGAAGCTCAGGGCTCACTCCTGGTGGTGCTCAGAGGACCATATGAGGTACTTAGGTTCCAATGGGCTGACCATGTGCTGTACTATCACTGCAACCCCTAATTTTTAGTTTTTGGTTTTTCTGGTATTTGGGGGGGTTGGGATTTTTTTTGGGGGGGGTTGGGGGCCACACCCGGTGACATTCAGAAATCGTTCCTGGCTTGACATACCATATGGGGCACCAGGGATCAAACCCAGGTTTGTCCTGGTTCAGCTGCGTGCAAGACAAATGTCCCACCGCTTTGCTATTGCTCAGGCCCCAATTTTTAGTTCTTAAGTGGTATTTTTAGGCGCCATAGTTTACAAAATTTCAAGGTAGGGTTTTATGAATATGAACCAATCCAGCACAATACCATCCTCTCCTGTGGAAAACTTCCTATTGAAGACTGTTCTCAGCTATATACAATATGTTTATATTTATGCATTAAAATTTTGACAGATGAAATCCTGTTCAGGAGACCCCTTTAATATAATGGGAGCCTTATGCCTTATTTTTATCTTTTTTGGGAGGCAATACCCAACAATGCTCAGAGGTTACTCCTCATTCTGCACTCAAGAATCATTCCCAGGGTACTCAGGGGAACATATGGAAAGCAGGGGATAGAACCTGGGTCAGTCATTTGTACCCTGTACTGTACCACTGTACTTTCACTCCGGAAGTCCCTTTTTCTATCTTCTTAAATACAATCTCTTTTTGAAGCTGAAAAATAAATTTGACAAATAGGAAAGATATAAACACATTTACAGATGCTAAAGAAGTGATCTATTGGAGTACACAATGCAAAGGTTTATAGGGCCAGGAGAGAACTCCAATGTTTTGTCTGAGAGAAGTCCACTGTCAGGAGCAACCCTGAAGTACCAGATGTGCAGCCTCACCCCTCAATTCTCCCCTAAAACAGTCCAACCAACCAACCAACCAACTCAGAAGTTTAAAGGTTTTTATTCTATCCAGAGTTATGTAACAATGCATATTATTTTTAGACCCAGAAACATTTCAACATAAATGGCCCTGTGGTTTCCAGATACTCTGAAAATATTCTGCTTTCCTTTAGGGAAACAGACATGGTCAGTGAGAGACTATAGAGTAATTTCCTTCAGACTCAGTTAGTTTATACCTTGTTTTACCCAAAGCAAAGATCATCCCTAGTTTCTTTCTGTTTGTTGACAACTTGATTTTATCCAAAACAAAGGTGGTACCTCAACTTCCTCTTTCTTTTCACCAAGCCCTTTGACTTGGAAAAGTCCACCTAGATCTCTCTTGACTGTTCCCCTCCCAATTGAATTTGTACTGGTAGAATAAAAAGAGATTTCAGTTTTGGCTGGCCCAAAGGGACCACAGGGCAAGAAGCCAACCGACTCCATGATTCTCTCCAGACTGGCTTGGCTTATTAATTCTTCATGGCGACCCTAATTCAGACTCATCCATCTGGAGTTGGAAATATGGTGCGAGGGGTGATTTTACAAGACTCCAATCAAATCGCACCAAAGGGGCCTAAGCCAGAGAGAGGACCAGTTCGGTGAGTCATTAGCCTGAGCTGGATTGAGTGGTCTAACCAATTCCAATGGTACCAAGGAACAGGAAGATAGGGCCTGGTCTTACCTCTGCAATGCTTGAGGTCTGGGGTCGAGGTGTAGCCTCTGTGGCAAGAACACATGTAGGAACCCTCAAGATTAGTGCAGGTTCCATTCCTGCAGACTCTCGGGTCTAGGCATTCATCCACATCTGGAGGGACATTACAGAATGTCAAACCACAGAGAAGGCAAAACAACAAAGAAGAGGAGATATGTGAATATAGTGACATTTGGTTCAAGAACCCTATTGTTACCCCATCCCCCATTCTTCCTGTGTAACCTTACCTGATAGTAAGATCTGTCCATTTCTGGGAGGGGTCTTTGGTAGGTAACAAAAGTATTGCCTCAGGGGCAGATAGGGGATTGGTTGGAGGATGGAGAAAGATTAAGGAAGGAGAAGCACAAGGAGTGCTGGCAGGATGGAGAATTAGAAGAGACAAGGTTGAATGCAGGGCTAATAATGGAGTTTGCTTAAAAGGTTAGCCCAGGTGGCCAGTGTCTTGAATAAAGCTGATGTCTCCTGAAACCTGATCGCTGTGAGTCTTTTCCTCACTGCCACCTTAAGACCCACTGGCTGGAAAGAAGGGGTTGCAGGCATGTGACCCGGGCTAGAGGAGAAAGGCCCCTCCATCCTTCTCACCATTATCCAGCCCCATCCAGGACTCAATAATTAATCTGTTTTTCTACACCCTACAAAGAGGATTTGATGCTTTATATAAAGTTTTCCAATGTGTCTGGGAAAGAAAAATGGTTGTGTGTGTGTGTGTGTGTAACTGTGTGACTGGCATTGCCCACCTTCATTTACCAAATGTGCAAAGCAATACACATCAGGAACCAAGTGAAGAGGAAATAACATTGAGTTTGATGCCCTTAAGACAAAAAAAGTCCAAAGAACTCAAGATGTTCCAGGACTGGGAGCTTGCACAGGCATTAAGGGTGCTTCCCTGATTAGATCCCTAGTGTTCTAGAGTTCCCTCTAGCATCATTGGTGGGAGCCCTGGAGAATCCTGAGCACCATCAAAGTATCCCTTGTGGTCCCTGTCATGCAGAAGACTCAGCAGTACCATATCCTGCCTGGGTCTGAACAATGAATCATTCGAGGGAATGAACATAATTGATGGGTTGTGATAAAAGAGAAGATACAGGCTGAAGAGTCTGATCAGATAAGAATTTTGCCAAGTACTAGATGCCCAGGTTTGGAACCTGGAACAACAGCAAAAATCAGTGCTATAGGAAATAAGGGGGTGGGAATACTTCTAGAGGGACTGCCCCTAGCCCTCTCACTCACCTCTGTAGCAGAGAGAGCTAGTTACATCTCTAGCTTTATGTATGGAAGATCCAATCTCATCTTACTCTTACTTATATGATTCAAAGGGCAAACATCAGAACAGCAGATTCCAAAGTTAAATTGACCCTTGGGTTTCAGGAACAGAATGATTTGCCATTTGCCCTTATCTGAATTAAACCTGTCCCAAGAAGGAAGTAATCAGGGACACCTCACAAGATGGAAAAGATAGTTCGGACATTTACGGTGAACCTACATTGTTATTCCTCCCAACTCACAGGGATCCTTCTCAGGACACTGTTTTCACAAAGGCATGATTGAAAACTAGAGTTGCTGCCTGTAACATTTGCTGAGACTCATCTCAGAGCCCAGCAGAGAGGCCGGCGGGGCAGGCTGGCATGAGTGAGTGTCCTGAGTGAACCCAGCTCTGGGTTCCAAATTCCTTTTAGAAACGTTTCACCTCATCAGCTAAAGCCTGAGGTCTGCAAGTTCTCTGTCAAGATCAACATAAAGGCTCCCTTCTGAGTTGTTCCCCAAACTCCACTCTTTCCTCTTGGGTGGGTGGGTGGGGTACACAAGGACTACAAGCTTGTTCTGGCAGTCTGGCCACTTTTCACTTTCCACCGTCTCCCAGAGACGGATCCAGCTGGCCGACACTCCCACCTGCAAACTCTCTCTCACTGACACCAGATATAAGTCAGCTGGCCCCAGAACCCTTTAGGAAAAATCCTTTCCTCCACCAGTTTGCCCTGGAAAGGGACTATGGTCTTGAGAGGCCAATGTCATGCAATGATATAATCCTACAGCTATGCCATTCCCTCCTCTTCCCCAATCAGTAACTTGAGTTTGGTCAAAAGAGATCCAGATTCGTTTACCTGAAGAACTTCCTGTTCCTTTAAGGAGAAGATTCTGTTGGAGCTGAGTACTGTATTTTTCACTCTTTAAGACACACCTGATCATAACGTGCACATAGTTTATAGATGAGGAGAACAAGAAAATAAAATATTCTAAGGCAAATGATGCAACACAAGATGCCATCAGTAGTGGCTGGGAACAACGAGCCAGCAAGGCTGTGAAGTATATTTACAATACACTGGTCCACAGCTGGTTAAACACATTTGCCTAACTTATTTTTTTACACCATAAAATTAAAAAAAAATAAAACATTTTTTAAATACTCAGGCTTCAGCTCCAGGCAGCATTCGCTCCATATGACGCACAGATATTTCCCCCCTCCCATCTTTTTGAGAGGGAAAAAGTGTGTCTTATGGTATGAAAAATATGGTAATTTTTATATTATTATTTAATCCCTAGGTCTGCCACACAGACTTCATGAATGAGTGTCACTTGACATGGAAGAGAAACATATCCCATCTCTACCACCCTCAAGAGAGAATTAATTCTCTTCCTGCCCAAACTCGCTAAGACTTCACTAACCTGCAACTAGCAAGCCACAATTATGGAAGGTAAAATGATGGAACACAGTTGAACATCAAGCACTCCCAGTGAAATGGGAGACCGAGCTGGTCAGGCCAATGGGATGGGCCAAATTCCACTGCTCACAAAGGACAGTGGCCTCAGAGTTTCAGGCCCAGCTTCTTAGTTTGGACCAAGCTACATGATGCCACAGCAGATCTACCTGGCAAAAATGTGGCATATTTCTCAAAATTATGAGAAGAGTCAAGGATCTGTGATACCCTTAAAGAGCCATGTAGGCCTCAGAAGGTCAAGTCACAAATCTGCCACTTTCTCTCTCTACACATCACTCTCCCAAAGAATATTCTGTTTTTTCAGCCAAACGACTGAATTACAGATGAATTACACCAAATGACTAGTTAGATTCTAGAATCCAGGAACCATTTAATGCTACTAGCAAGAAATGGATCCAGCCACACTGGTCTCTTCTTCCCATGAATTTTCCATTTTCTTATGTTCTCCTAGTCTTATCTGCGTCAGGCTCTTCTGTTCCTGTGTGTAGCAGAGAGATGAGATATGCAGAAAATTAAACAGTAGCTTGGAAGATAAAAGACTTGGAGCTTATTTTGGCCTTCCATGCATATTATTAAGTTGTAATCAGAACAAGTCAAGTCACTTGTCTTTTTTGGGAACTGATTTTCACATCTTGTACTGAGGATGGGCCATCAAAGGCCAATGAAATAAAGCTTAGATTAATTATAAGCTATAGAAAGAGGTTTTGTTAAAATAACTGTTCTTGCGGGGATGTGGAGATTAAGAAACTCTTATCCACTCACTGCTGGTGGGAATGCCGTCTAGTCCAATCTTTATGAAAAGCGATATGGAGATTCCTCCAAAACCTGGAAATTGAGCTCCCATACAATCCAGCTATACCACTCCTAGGAATATACCCTAGGAACTCCAAAATACAATACAAAAATCCCTTCCTTATACCTATATTCATTGCAGCACTATTTACCATAGCAAGACTCTGGAAACAGCCAAGATACCCTTCAACAGATGAATGGCTAAAGAAACTGTGGTACATATACACAATGGAATATTATGCAGCTGTCAGGAGAGATGAAGTCATTAAATTTTCCTATACATGGATGTACATGGAATCTATTATGCTGAGTGAAATAAGTCAGAGAGAGAGAGAAAGACGCAGAATGGTCTCACTCATCTATGGGTTTTAAGAAAAATGAAAGACATTCTTGCAATAATAATTTTCAGACAAAAGAGAAAAGAACTGAAAGTTACAGCTCACCCCAGTAAGGTCACCACAAACAGGGATGAGTTTAGTTAGAGAAATAACTACGTTTTGAACTATCCTAATAATGAGAATGTACGAGGGAAATAGAAAGCCTGTCTAGAGTACAGGCGAGGGTTGGGTGGGGAGGAGGGAGATCTGGGACACTGGTGATGGGAATGTGGCTGGTGAAGGGGGATGTTCTTTACATGACTGAAACCCAACCACAATCATGTTTGTAATTAAGGTGTTTAAATAACGATATTAATTTAAAAAAATAACTGTTCTTCTATTCTTTCCTGGGGGTGGGGTAGGAAGGAATTTGGGTGGGGAAAATGACAAACACTTGCTGGACAGACACTGTGGAGAGGCATATAACACTGTAGAAAATGTAAGATGTATAATATGAGTGTTGTGCATACCTGTTATACAATAACTACCTGACACAGCTGTTCCTTCACATAACCACTTCTTACATGTAGTGGCAATAGATAAGATTCTGTTTCCTAGTTTCTCAGCAACCTGGAAGTCTCTCTGTGTTTCTTAACAGGGACTCATAAGAGGCACATAAAATGGGGTCATGGCATGAGACTACAGGGTCATCTAGCAAGATGAGGTGAGGTGGAGGAGTGGTAGGACAGAAAGAAACGAGGTTAGAAGGACGCCACGGTCAAAAGCTGAGAAATACTGACCTCTAACGCATTCAAATTGAGTGTGATTATCACACTACACATCAGCACCTAGTTTCCTACCTCTGACTGGTATACTCTGTTAAAACATCTCCCCTGGGACAGGACATAGCACCATGGTTAGACATAATCTGGGTTCACTCTCTGGCACCATATGGTTCCCTCATCATCACTGGGTGTAGCCCTGGAGGTCCTTAAACATTGCTGGGGGGGGGGGGCAAGGAATCCTTGGCACTGTAGGGCCCAAACAGCATCACATCCTTGGCCTTTAAGCTGAACCTCCAACCTAAGTGACTGAGAATTACCAGTGGGGCCCCCAGAACTCCTGAACACTGTTGGGGAGGGATCCGCCCCAAAAATAAGAACAAAACTGAAGAGAAACAACATCTCCAGAATTTCCCAATTCTTAGTCCCCACGAATCCTTTTCTACTCTCTTTTTCGTTTGGTTTTACTCAAATTGTCTCTAGCATGGAGCATAAACCGAGTTATGTGCTCACTTCCTTCTGAGTGATACCTTCCTGATTGGTGAGCGGACTTCTTTAGCACATAATAATAATTGAGGCTAGGGCCCGGAGATATAGCACAGTGGCATTTGCCTTGCAAGCAGCCGATCCAGGACCAAAGGTGGTTGGTTCGAATCCCGGTGTCCCAGGAGCTATTTCTGAGCAGACAGCCAGGAGTCACCCCTGAGCACTGCCGGGTGTGGCCCAAAAACCAAAAAAAAAAATTGAGGCTAATGTTTACACATTTCAAACATCAAAGGGTAGCCATGACCAAGTTCCACGACCATCCTGACAACATAAAAGGAGAAAATTATCCCTTCAGGTAGGGTTTTGAACATTCATAGTTTCCTAAAGAAGATTCTTGTGACTCAACTCTGAAGAGGCCTCGTGTGAAGGGAATCCTCAACTTATAAGGTCTCCATGTTCTCTGCAACAGGTCTTGGCTATAACCAAGGGCAACCAAATGAAGTGGAGAGATGCGACAGGAATTAAGGAGCTTGCTCTGCATCCTAATGAACTAGGTTTGTATCCCCAGCACCCTATAGGGTCCACTGAGGAGTCACTCTTGATCACAGAGTCAGAAATAGTCCTTGAGTTCTGCCAGATATGCCCCCCCAACAAACAAAAGGACAGTGGTCTACCCAGTGAATAAAATAAGTGAAGTTTTTCAAATGCCTCCTGAACCCTCAGCACTGCCAACAGTTAGTTAACTGTGAGTCACTGAGTCCCCCAAGAGTTTAATTGGCAGGCAGGCAGGCAGGCAGGCAGAAGAGAGTTACTATGATGATGTCAGAGCTTTGTATTCTGGGTCCCAGCTCTGTCCCAGGTTCAAATACAAAGCAAGCTAAAAAATGCCTAAAGTTAGGCAAGATGCAAGCCCTTAAGGCGGGAACCAGCATGATGTGTGGAAATTCTGAGCAGAGACTTGAAGGCACAAAGGGGCAGTGGCAAAGAGTCGAAATGTTAATTCACAATCAATGACTTCGGCAAGAAGCACCACTGATGCTTTATGCTTATTATTTGTTTGTTTGTTTGTGGACCACAGCCAGGGCCAGCTATGCTCCAGGTTTCCTCCTGACTCTGCACTCAAAGTGGTTCTTGTGGAATCCTGTGTGATGCTGGGAATGGAACTCGGGTTGGTCGCCTGGAAGGCAAATGCCCTCCCCGCTCTGTTAAATTTCCAGCAGTTTCTTAAGCCTCTTCTCTCCATGCAGAGACACTGGATCCTTTACTTTGATTCTGGTACTTGTCAGCCAGCTAAAAATTGGCATCAAGCATCATCGATGCCCCTGTACAATCTCTTCTTCATCCTCTAGCCTCATTTTATGATTCTCCAGGGTTAGGTGTGGCACCAACTTGTAGTAGGAGAATGCCACACGACTGCTATCTTTCCTCTGTGTATTTTCTCATTCCAAGCAGCTTCTCATGTGCGTGTATGGAGTGTGGGAGGCTCACTGCCAGCCAAGGGGGGCATGGTATAGGGTCTGGAGAAGAAACCCTGGTACCTACCCAGACACTGCCCACTCCAGCCTCGGAATCCTTCTGTGCAGGGCACGCAGCGGTAGGAGCCTGGAGAGTTCACACACTGCTCTTCTGGACAAATGCTGGGAGTCAGACACTCATCGATGTCTGCAAAAGCAAAGAGCACATTAGCCAGGTCCCAGAAGAATGCCTTCATGCCTCACTGACCCCAGTGACATCCGGGCACCCAGCAGGGCATGATTAAGTGCCCCAGTCTTGGCTTGCTAGCTGGACAGATGACTCCGAGGGAGACCTGGCAGCTCCTCCTCTTCCTCTGGGCCTTAAGGAAGGAGCAGCCTTGCCAGAAAAAGCAGGGCTGGCCAGCAAGGGCTGCCAGGGAGTGCCTAGAGAGACTATATCCACCTGGTTAACCATGCTGTGCAAACACCACAGGTGGGAGGGAAATGGGGGCTGAATTTGAGTGAAGTCAACTAGTTTAATTTTTTGTTGTTGTTCTGGGACCACACCCAGTGGTATGCTTTCTCCTGGCTTTCTGCTCAGGAATCACTGGATTAGCCACATGTAAGGCAAATGCCTTTTCCACTGCACTGTCATTTGGACCCCAGTGTCAACCCCTTTCTTGGCAAATAATTCCTCAGAGGTGGAACAAAGAACATGAGGAACAGCTGAACTTGGAATCACAGAGTGCCAAGAATTCCCAGAAAATGTGTTAACAGTACCACAGGATGGGACAGTTATTTCTGGTCCTGTCCAGCTCACATCCACAGCTAAGTGAAGTCAGGCAGGGTTCATGGCTCCTTTCTAGAAGGAATCCTAATGGATGGATTTGTGATGGGGGGATAAGAATGACATGGGATTTGGGAGTGATGAAGCACAGTTAGTACAACACCAACTTGGGGAAAAGAGCAAAAGATGGTTCCATCATCTTATTGGGGTGTTGGTTTGGTGGCCATACTGGCAGTGATTAGGGGCTACTCCTGGCTCTGTGCTCAGGGGTCACTCCTAGTAGTGCTCAGGGAACCAGATGTACTGCTGGCACTCAAAGCCAGGAAGTATTTAAACCACTGAGTTCTCTCTCCAGCCCCTCTTCAACAGCTTGAAAGAAGGGCCAATGCTTTGTTTGGTCTTGAAATCAACCTGATTTTTCTTCTCCCTGGAGTTCAATTTTGAATTTAAGCAAGTGAATTTGAATGTCTAAGCATCCTATAAATATGTATAGGATCTCTCATCATAATTAACATATACCTGGAGCCACTGACTGGCTCTATGAAAAATGAAAGAAATATCGGGAAAAAAACACCAAATACATGGAGCTATTTCAGCACCTTCCTTACAGCAACCTTTACACTTTGTCTCCTGCTGTCTCTGGAGGAGTCTGAAGAAAGATGCTTTAGTGAAGATGGCTGAAATGCCATCCAGAGAAGATGCCCAGGTCATGGGTATCATTTTGGACAATACGCAAGTCACTTGCCAACAAAAAAAATGATACATCCGGGCTGGGAAGGTGGCGCTAGAGGTAAGGTGTCTGCCTTGCAAGCGCTAGCCAAGGAAGGACCGCGGTTCGATCCCCCAGCATCCCATATGGTCCCCCTAAGCCAGGGGCGATTTCTGAGCACATAGCCAGGAGTAACCCCTGAGCGTCAAACGGGTGTGGCCCAAAAACCAAAAAAAAAAAAAAAATGATACATCCAAGTTATTTTAGGCTCAGAAATGCTGGGATTTCCTGTCCTTAAAGAGGTGAGTCTGGGGCGAAGAGATAGTATAGTGGGCAGGGAGTTTGCCTCATGCATGTTCAACCTGGGTTCCATCTCTAGCATCCCATGTTGTCCCTTGGTCCCACCCAGGAGCAATCCATGAGTACAAAGGCTCCAGTTTTGGTGGCACCACTCACCTTCGCAGCGGCCTCCCCGTGTCATGCGGTAGCCACTGTCACAGTGTTCACAACGAAAGGCTCCCACAGTGTTGACACAGTGGCCAGTCCCACACACTTGTGGCCGCCGGCACTCATCTACATCTGTAGGCAGAAAACACACTCATCCACTCATCTACACCATGGGAGACTATGCAGCTGTCAAGAGAAATAAAGTCAGGACATTTGCTGATACATGACAGTCACGAAGAATATGATACTGAGTGAAATGAGCCAGAGGGAGAGGGACAGGTAGAGAATAGTCACACTCATTTTTGGGGTCTTTTTTTTTTTAAGAATAGTATGGCAAGAGGATTGGTTCATGGTAGGAAGCTTGCCAAAAAGAGTGGGGGAGTGCAGTGAGGGCAGAGAAGGGACCAATCACTATGCCAATGAGAGTTGGATGAGAATTGGGTACTGAATGAAGGGGAAATGATAGGCATGGCATCCCTTCAATGACAATACGGCAAAAAACAGCGCAGTACCTAAATGAAAAAAGGAAGAGAGACACATTGAGAGAAGAAGGAAGAAGAGGAGAAGGGAAGAAGGGGACAAAAGAAGGAAGAAGAGGAAGGAGAAAAGAGAGAAGAGGGTGAAGAAGGAAGGAGGAGAAGGGGAAGAAAAAGGAGATGAAGAAGAAAGAAAAGAAAGGAGAAGGGAGGGGAGGAATGGAAGGGAAGAAAGAAGTGAAAGAAGGAGGAGAAGAGGAGGAGGAAGAAAAAAGGAGAAGAGGAGGAGGAAAAGGAGGAGGAGAAGGAAAAGGAGAAGAAAAAGGAGGAAGAGGAGGAGATTTGAGGCAGGCAGGGGAGAGGGCAGGGAGAGGGCAGAAGGGAAACTGGGGACACTGGTGTTGGGAACATTAGTGTTGGCGGAACATTGGCAGGACATTGGTGTTGGACATTGTATGACTGAAACTCAATCATGAACAACTTTGTTACTGAAAAAAAGAAAAAGAAAACATGCTCAGGGACCGTCCTCCCCATTGCCCTTGAGTCCCATGGACCAGGAAGCAGCTGGGCCTAGGCTGCTTGTCTTTGGGACACATAGAAATAGTGGGTGTGATACTGAACAGTGGGGGACAGGCTCTTTCTGACCCAGTTATTGTGGAGGGTCTTCATGGGGTTGGGAACATGGTGCTCGGGGTCCCTCCAGCCTTACCTATGCAGTGGGTGCCCTCCTCGTTGGCCATGAAGCCAGCAGGACAGATGCACAGGAAACTGCCTTCAGTGTTTTCACAGCGGCCCTGAGAGCAGAGGTGAGGGACCTGGGTGCATTCATCTATGTCTGGGGAGAAAGTCAGGGATCTGGGGTTAGGGCATCATGGTACTGAGTCTCAGTTTCCCTACTACTGCTGAAAAGCAACAGTGGGTCCCTAAAATCCACCCCCAAGCTTTCTAACTGAGCAAGAGGGAAAGGAGACATTTGCTCCCATGATGGAGAAAGGAAATGTGCAACTTTTTGGCTTATTTTGGTTGTTTTCTAATTTGGGAGCTACACCCAGAAGTGTTCTGGCTCTGCACTCAGAAATTACTTTTGGAAAACCTGGTAAACTATCTGGTGTGAAATGGTGGGTTGTGTGTTCCACAATCCCCAGAGAGGGAGAGGGATTCCCATGCTTCCTGTCCATCGAGGACAAGAGACACAGGTCTGGCAGCAATTCTGATGCAAGAAATAGTCCACACACGGTTGGGAAGGAATAGCAGGCCAGGAACTCACACCGCAAGCTGTTCACCCACAAGCCAGTCGCTCCACCACGTGGAACCAAGAGCCAAGCTGTCAGTTTCCCCTCCAGGCCTCCAAAGCAGCCTTTATTGGGAAATCAGGAAACATTTTTTTTTTTTTGGTTTTTTTTTGGGCCACACCTGGCGGTGCTCAGGGGTTACTCCTGGCTGTCTGCTCAGAAATAGCTCCTGGCAGGTACGGGGGACCATATGGGACACCGGGATTCGAACCAACCACCTTTGGTCCTGGATCGGCTGCTTGCAAGGCAAACGCCGCTGTGCTATCTCTCCGGGCCCCAGGAAACATTTTTAATAGGAAAACCAAAGGAATCAATGGAGAGACATCTAATTAGAAGGCAATATGAGGACCAATCCAAAGAGCTCTACCAACAATCTGGGATGCTGGGGATCAAACCCAGATCAGCCACATGCAAGGCAAATGCCCTCCCTGCTGAGCTACTATTTCCCCACCCCATGCAGCTGTTTGATGAGTGATCAAAAATGTCTCTTACCAACACATTTTTGCTGCCGGTCATGGAAAGCATAGCCCTTGTAACAAATGCAGGTATACCTCACTGGCAGGTTAATGCAGTGTCCGGCCCCACAGATGTCAGGATTCACAGTGCATTCGTTGATTTCTTTAGAGATGAAGTGTTAAGAAAAAACATGCACAGCATAAACAACAATTTCCAGATACTTGCATATTATTTGTGTTTTCTGACTGGCAATAGCAATACAGTAATACAAAAAATTGTCTCTGAAATTGAGTATAAATGTGTGTGATTCTCTAGTTAATTGGCCAGTGAGAGTCCCACCCCTGGGGACCAGGAATTTCTAATAAAAGCACTTCTACGATCGGTGACTTCTACAATTGGTGGGTGGTCAGAAAAGGGCCAGACACAGCTATTAGATACTCACTGCTTCCAAATGCCAAGCTGGCTTGGGGATGAGTTTCTATCTACTCTGGTTGGTCTGAGATGATGGCCCTTGAGCATTGCATGATTTCCCATTGGGAAAAAAATGTATAGCAAGTCTCTACTTGTCAGGAGGCCAAATTCAAGTTTCAACAAAGAGATCTGAAATGTCTCTCTAATCCTGCCAGAAAGATCTACCACTTCTAATCAAATCAAAACTCCTGATTGTAATTTACTCTTAACAGAAGCACATCTTGTTTATACTAGTGAAGTATAATCTTCCAAACCTTCTCTGCTAACTTCCACCTTACTCTCTTAGTGATCCCTGTTAGAGACTTGTTTCTTCTTGAAAGCCTGAGTAGGTGTGGTAGTAGAGTGGGGGTGGCACACCGGAGTTTTAGATGATGAGGGTCAATCATCGCAGCTTAATAACCAAATAACCAAAAGGACCTGGAATCAAAGGTGTGATCAGAGCACCAACTCTGAGTGTGAGTTTCATGGACAAGAACCTAGATAATGCAGTTTAATACCTGGTGCATTCTTGGTGCTCTCAATAAAAGTTTGCCATTGTTAGTTATGATGTTTCATTGGAAGTCATTGAAAAATATGTAACAACATCCAAAAGAACAAGACCAACCAGTGCTGGTGTGGATATGAGGAGAAAGGGAGACTCTCATTCACTGCTAGTGGAAGTGTCGACTGGTCCAGCTTTTTTGGAAATCTATGTGGACATTCCTCAAAAAAAACTAAAAATGGAGCTTCCATATGACCCAGTAATACCACTCCTGGGAAAATATCCTGGGGCCCAAAGACACAATGCAGAAAAGACATCTGCATTCCTATGCTCACAACTGCAGCACAACAGCCAGGATCTAGAAACAACCCAAGTGCTCGAGAACATATGAGTGGATAGAGAAACTGTGGCACATCTACACAGTGTACTATGATGCCAACTTTAGATTATCAAGTATCTGCCAGTCATTTGTTATGAAGACCTTCAGAATGGCCTTGTTAGAGGCAAACAAAAGCCTTCGAAAACATGTGAGCAAATAGTTAGACTCCCAAGTCAATCTATGCTAACCTATTCCAATCATTCGCTGGCTCGGAATAGGAGAAATAGTTTTAAAATGATGATTTCTTAGTCTTGGAAAACGAGCAGCCTGGTTTTTCCTTCTAATGCCTTAACTAGAAGTAAAGAGGAGAGTAATGTTTATCGGAATGTCTGATAAACATTTAGCAGCTAGATGCAATTTGACAACTTGCATGGCAGTTGTCAAGAATTTGGAATGTATAAGAAAATGTCATTTAGACACCATTAGAGGGTATTAAGAGATTCACCCAGGGAGGAGAAGGATGTTTATTGCAGCGGGCGGGATCTCTCTCTCATTCTCTCTCTCTCTCTCTCTCTCTCTCTCTCTCTCTCTCTCTCTCTCTGAAAGCAGTTGTTTATTGCAGCAGGCAGGATCTCTCTCTGTCTTTCTGTCTGTGTGCCTGTCTCTCTGAATGATGAAAGCAGTTTTCAACAGCCTGACCTCAGAGACCACTTCTGTCCATTTTTCAGGCAGGAATCTATCCTTCAAGGGCAGACACAGTAGAGCCTTCTTCAACACCATCACAGTACCTGTCTTATCTCCTTTCTCTGTGAGCCATTGAAGCTTTCATCAACACCACTGAGGGTAAAATTTAAATGGCAGGTACCCTAGGAAGCCTTAAACATGTCTCCCATCACTTCCTAGACACACCCTTTACCTCTCCTAGCATGCATGAGAGCAAATATGTCCCAAAGACGGATGAGTAATGTCTTGAAAACTAGGAAAAATTTTCACTACTCCCAAATTCCTAAAGGAGACATATGGTCTATATTTTCTGATGAGGCCACTTGTAGCAATGTAAATGTAATCACACAGAACAGATCAGTGACAGCCCCATTTCTCAGAGCAAATAAAAATGGTGTTAGCTCAGAGACATGACACAGCGTCACACAGAAAGGGTTGTTCTGGGGAACTGCAAGTTAATGGGAAAGTTTGTCTTCAGCATGGCTGGTTTTCAGAGAGATCCAAAGATGTTCCCAGCTTCCATCCTGATGCCCAGTCTTCCCTGATACCTCTGTCTCCTGAAGCAACGTCACCACCACAGGGTGGAGGGTATTAGTCTGTGTCTTTCACAGTTCATTTAGAATCTGGAAAAATAACCACGACCAAAAGCCAATGGAAAAGCAAACACTCAATCCTAGTAACAAGGCCAATGGTGGATTTAGGAGTTTGGTCTCTTTATTTTATATTTTCTAGCATTGAGTAAAAAAAAATAAGCTTTTTGGCCAAACAGGCCGATGAGCATGCGGACTTTCAGCAATTTTCTCTCCTTGTATGATTATGCCAAGAGAATAAATAAATAAATGAATGGAACCTGGAAATATGAGCATATGATGATTTGACAAGGGTAGAGAAGTTCCTTTTCCATCAGCACCAAGTTTACCGAGGTTGTATTGACACTAGTAATGGGCCATAGGGACAAACATTTTTAGAGAGGTCAGTTCTGAGTTCTGGAAAAGATGTGATGAGCGAATCATTTGTATAAAGTTGGAGCTCTGAGCTTTCCAAGGGTTGCTGCAAGGCCGTCTTGGAAGTCAGAGTCGTCTCTGGCTGGTCCTCAGGACTAAGGAGAAAGTTCAGGAAAGCTGGAGGGAAGCATGAGTTGTTAACTCAGGGCAGGTTTACAAAACTGCCCTGGCCACAGACCTACCCTACAATGAGCATCCATTGTCCCCTTCCCAACAATTGAACAGCTGTTTCCACTTTGTAAATATTTGCCAGAGAAATAAAGACTCAATTTTCCCAACCTCTCCTTGGGCGATCTAGACACCACGCTGGACCAAGAATGTATATGCTGAAATGTTCCATTTTCTTGGAAACAGTATATCCGATGATATCGGTGACTTGATTTTCTATAGTCAACAGGTCTGCTATCCAGAATGAGAAACATCACACTTCCTGCCTGTCAATGTATGGCTCCTTGGAAAACAATGGCTGCCCGTGTGTGTCTGAGAACCCTGAAAAAGCTACTCCCAGCTCGCCATCAAAAAGATATCATCACTGAGCAATGTGGAACAAATTTGGATTTATTTTCGACTCCTACTTAGTATTCTCATCCTTTCTTCAACTTAAGGAGAAACCAATAGTGACATTAGCCTTCTCAATGTTTCCAGGGGGAGAAGGGGCCTAGTGTTCCCGAGAGAAGTGATCCGTTCACACCTTCAATCTACTATATTTTGGCTCGACCCAAAATGTGGGAACACCTACATTTTAAAATTTCATTAAATCTGATTCAAAGCAGTCTGCAGCCTTCTCGGTGGATGGTTGATGACAGTGCAGCTCTAAAGCAGCAAAACTACTGGGATTGAAAAATGGGTTCTTATTGCACTCTCAGAATGTGTGGAAAGAGCTTCCAGGGGAGTTTTGTGGGGAGGTAAAACCAGGCTTGGGCACCCCATGAAGGGGAAACAGATGTGTCTGCACTAGCAGAGATGTGTCCTGTGTTACTGCTAAACTCGAGTCAACATGCCTTCTAACAACTCCTGCTAGCACACAGATTTTCGGAATCTGCAATTAGTAACTGTAATGTAATTACTTTTTATACCATGAAGGGGCAAAAGTGTCATCTCTAGCCAAATTTTATTGGCCCCCACAGACCTAATTTGTGCAAGAAGTGGGTGGGGTGAAGTCAACCTGAGTGGAAATGCGCAGGCCTGAGGCATTGTCTCAGAGCTGCAGAGATAAAATAGCACAGCAGATAGGGCACTTAATGTGCACAAGGCTGACCTGACAATCAGAACAACTTTTAACTATCTCACAGTAATACAATTTAAAAATGCATTAAAATTTTAAAATGAGGGCCCAGAGAGATAGCACAGCCTTGCAAGCAGCCGATCCAGGACCAAAGGTGGTTGGTTCGAATCCCGGTGTCCCATAGGGTCCCCCGTGCCTGCCAGGAGCTATTTTTTTTTTTTTTTTTTTTTTTTTTTTTGGTTTTTGGGCCACACCCGGCGGTGCTCAGGGGTTACTCCTGGCTGTCTGCTCAGAAATGGCTCCTGGCAGGCACGGGAGGGGGGGGGGGGGAGACCATATGGGACACCGGGATTCGAACCAACCACCTTTGGTCCTGGATCGGCTGCTTGCAAGGCAAACGCCACTGAGCTATCTCTCCGGGCCCGCCAGGAGCTATTTCTAAGCAGACAGCCAGGAGTAACCCCTGAGCACTGCTGGGTGTGGCCCAAAAACCAAAAAAAAATTTTTAAATGAATAATGAACATAGATATATAGAATGCATTGGAGACCATGAAAAACATCCATGATCCTTTAATCTGTTGGGACATTCTAAAATACTTTGTTCCTGCTTGTAGTATGCACCTTATTTATTTAGGTGTGTGTTTGGGTCACACTTGGTGGTGTTCAAGGCTTATTCCTGGCTCTGTGCTCAGGGTAATGGGGGTCAAAGTCAGATCAGCTGCAAGCAAGGCAAGTGTCCTACCACTGTACCATCTCTCTGGCCCCATGCTCCATATTAACTCTTCCATAAGAATCTCCTCATGCCATTAAATATCCTCTTTCTTTCATTCTTATCCCATTCTCTCTATCATGCCTGTTGTAATGGTCAGAAGTCACACAGCCTTTATTACAGTGCTCCTCAAGATTCTCACTTGTGGTCAGTGTACACACCCTTTAGCTGTCAGGCTCACACACACTCTTGTAATTGCAGCACTAAGAGTTCCAAATTTGCAAATGCATTCAGAGTTCTACACATCGTATGATGGGAAACACAGGCTCAAACTCTTAACCTCATGCTTGCAAGGTAGGTACTTTGCTACACAACTATCTGTTTCCTTGCCTCCTCAAAACAGTAACATCTACATGATATTCCACTACATCATACCATGACTGACTTACAGCATGTGTTGTCAGAAAATAAATGTATGCTATTTAGATGGACACATCGTGATATTAAGAACACTCCCTACATTTCCCTATAGTCCACGATATTTAGAACTGTGGACTTACAATCCACAATATTCAGGACACTTTCCTATAGTTGTCACCATGACTAGTCCTGTCTACAGAATCTTCTAGCTGTGATACCATTGAACTGTACTCAAGATACAAAATTTCCATCCGGTCTTCGGCATAGACTGCACATAGCAGAGGCACGTACCTGTCACCTGAGTAGGTGCGATCACTTGGCTGGCGCTCGATGTGGAAGCTTCTGGAGCTACCTCCACCGGCACAGGAGGGGATGTTTTCTCAATCACGACTGTGTGAGGAAGAAGGGGGGTGAGGGAAAAAAATTGAAAGCCTGCACAGTGCATGGAAATTCCATTCCAAACTGAAGTGCAAGTCAGCCTAAAGAGACCGCCGAGTTGTCAGAGAATAGAAGCTGCCCTGGCCCCTAAAGCTCTGGGGATTAACACAAAGCACTGGAGGCCACATTGAGTAGGAATATCTGAGAGATTTTGAGGAGCCAAGAAAAACCACCTCGGAGGTGAGTGTTTGGGGGCCGGAGCGCGGCCGCTCCGCTGCGCTTCGCGGCCGCGCACTCCACCTCGCCAATGAGTACCACCACAACACGTAGAAAAACCCACAGCGTAAGCGAGACAATGGGGAGACTACGCAGACCAACTTCAACCATAGAGAATGAAGATGGAAACTCTGATGACCCAACAACGACCAACTACCTAAGCAGTCTTTCAGAAATGGAGTTTAGAGACGAAATATGGAGGTTGCTATCAGATATCAAAGAAAGTATAAATCAGAGCACTAATAAAAATCAAGAGAATATGAAGACAGAAATCAGAAAACTCCAAACTGAAATATCAGATCAGATAACAGGTCTGAAAAACTCAATAGACGAATTGAAGAACATAATGGATGAGTTTTCCAACAGGTTAACAGCAGCTGAGGATAGAATTAGTGCTTTAGAAGATGAGATGCATAACAACTTTACACAGCAGAAGAGATTAGAAAAAAACCTCAAATCAAATGATCAGACAATGGAAAATTTACTCAAAGAATATGAGAAGATGAAAATAGAAGTCTTTGATAAGCTCAACAGAAACAACTTCAGAATCATTGGAGTTCCAGAGACCCAAGAAGAAAATCTTCAGGAAGAATCAATGGTTAAGAACATCATCACAGAGAAACTACCAGAGCTAAAGAAAACATGTGACCAAATCCTGCATGCCCGAAGAGTACCAGCTAAAAAAGACCCCAGTAGAAACACCCCAAGACACATCCTAGTCACCATGATGAAACCCACCGATAGAGATAGAATACTGCAAGCAGCAAGATCGAAAAGGGAAATTACATTCCACGGAGCATCCTTGAAATTTACAGCAGACCTGTCACCAGAAACACTCAAGGCCAGAAGGCAGTGGTGGGACGTAGTGGCAAAACTCAATGAAATAAATGCTTCGCCAAGAATATTGCACCCAGCAAAACTAAGTTTCAGGTTTGACGGATGTATACACGGCTTCACAGATAAACAACAGCTCAAAATCTTTGCAGACTCAAAACCAGCCTTAAAAGAAAAACTGAAAGATCTACTCTAAAAACAAGACAGAACAAAAAACACACCAAACTTCTACACAAAGATGGCAATAAATCCCATGACAATTATTTCTCTCAATGTCAATGGACTAAATGCACCAGTTAAGAGGCACAGAGTGGCGAAATGGATCAAAAAACTGAAGCCAACCTTCTGCTGTCTACAAGAAACACACCTGAATAGTCAGAATAAACATAGACTCAAAATCAAAGGCTGGAGGAAAATCATTCAAGCAAACAACACCCTTAAAAAAGCGGGGGTGGCCATACTAATATCAGATGACACAAACTTTATACTCAGAAAAATTGTAAGGGACAAAGATGGATATTATGTACTAATCAAGGGATTTGTACAGCAAGAAGAAATCACTCTCCTAAACATATACGCACCGAATGAGGGTCCAGCAAAGTATTTAATACAATTGTTGACAAATCTGAAGAAGGATATCAATAATAACACAATAATTGTGGGAGACCTCAACACAGGCTTGTCAACACTTGATAGGTCAACCAAATGGAAACCCAACAAAAATATACTAGACCTGCAAAAAGAAATGGATGAAAGAGGCCTAGTAGATATATATAGGGCACTCTATCCTCAGAAACCTGGATACACATTCTTTTCCAATGTACATGGATCATTCTCCAGGATAGATCATGTGCTGGCACATAAAACATACCTCCATAAAATAAAAAAGATAGACATTTTGCAGGCTGCCTTTGCTGACCACAAGGCTCTGAAGTTAGATGTGAACTGCAAAGGGACACAGAAGAAAAAATTTAACACCTGGAAGTTAAACAGCCTCATACTCAATAACCAGTGGGTCCGAGATGAAATCAAGGAGGAAATCAAAAGGTTCCTGGAAACAAATGACAATAAAGACACAAACTATCAGAACTTATGGGACACAGCAAAAGCAGTACTGAGAGGAAAATTTATAGCTTTGCAAGCACACATCAGGAAGGAAGAAGGAGCTTACCTGAGTAGCTTAATGACACAGCTAATAGAACTAGAAAGTGCTCAACAAAAGGACCCAAAAATAGGGAGACAGAAGGAAATAACAAAGCTGAGAGCAGAAATCAACGAAGTGGAAACCCAAAAAACAATCCGAAAGATCAACGAAAGCAGAAGTTGGTTCTTTGAAAAAATAAACAAGATTGATAGACCATTGGCAAAACTCACAAAGCAAAAGAAAGAGAGAAACTTGATAACGCGTATTAGAAATGAGAAGGGGGAGATCACTACAGATACTGCAGAGATTCAAAGGGTATTCAGAGAATACTTTGAGAAACTCTATGCCACTAAATATGAGAACCTGGAAGAAATGGATAAATTTCTGAACTCATATAACCTTCCACGGTTGAATAAAGAAGAGGTAGCATATCTAAACACCCCCATCACTATTGAGGAAATTAAAACTGTAATCAAAAATTTACCCAAAAACAAAAGCCCAGGCCCTGATGGATTCACGAATGAATTCTTTCAAACCTTTCAAGAGGAACTACTACCAATTCTGGCCAGGCTCTTTTATGAAATCGAAAAAACAGGAATACTTCCAAATAGCTTTTATGAAGCCAACATCACCTTAATACCAAAACCTGATAGAGATGCTGCCAAAAAAGAAAATTACAGACCAATATCCCTGATGAACACAGATGCAAAGATCCTCAACAAAATCCTGGCGAACAGGATCCAGTGCCTCATCAAGAAGATCATTCACTTTGATCAAGTAGGTTTCATCCCAGGAATGCAAGGATGGTTTAACATCCGTAAATCTATTAATATAATACACAACATAAACAACAACAAAAATAAAAATCACATGGTCATATCAATAGATGCAGAAAAAGCATTTGATAAGGTTCAACACCCATTCTTGATTAAAACTCTCAGCAAGATAGGAATAAAAGGAACCTTTCTCAATATAGTCAAAGCCATCTACCAGAAGCCAGTGGCAAATATTATCCTCAATGGAGAAAAACTAAAATCCTTTCCTCTAAATTCTGGTACAAGACAAGGCTGTCCTCTCTCACCACTCCTATTCAACATAGCACTGGAAGTACTTGCTATAGCGATTAGGCAAGAAAAAGATATCAAGGGAATTCAGATAGGAAAGGAAGAAGTCAAGCTCTCACTGTTTGCAGATGACATGATACTCTACTTAGAAAACCCTAAAGACTCTACCAAAAAGCTTCTAGAAATAATAGATTTGTATAGCAAAGTGGCAGGATACAAAATTAACACACAAAAATCAATGGCCTTTTTATACACGAATAATGATAGGGAAGAAATGGACATTAAGAGAACAATCCCATTCACATTAGTTCCACACAAACTCAAATATCTTGGAGTCAACCTGACTAAAGATGTGAAGGATCTATACAAAGAAAACTACAAAACACTGCTCCAAGAAATAAGAGAGGACACGCGGAAATGGAAACACATACCATGCTCATGGATTGGCAGGATCAACATCATTAAAATGGCAATACTTCCAAAAGCATTGTACAGATTTAACGCGATTCCTCTAAAGATACCCATGACATTTTTCAAAGAAGTGGATCAAATACTTCTGAAATTCATCTGGAACAACAAACAACCTCGAATAGCTAAAGCACTCCTTGGGAAAAGGAATATGGGAGGCATTACTTTCCCCAATTTTAAGTTGTATTACAAAGCAACAGTTATAAAAACAGCATGGTATTGGAATAAAAACAGACCCTCAGATCAGTGGAATAGGCTTGAGTACTCAGAGAAGGTTCCTCAGACATATAACCACCTTGTTTTTGATAAAGGAGCAAAAAATCCTAAATGGAGCAGGGAAAGCCTATTCAACAAGTGGTGTTGGCACAACTGGTTAACCACTTGCAAAAAAGCGAACTCAGACCCCCAGCTAACACCATATACAAAGGTAAAATCCAAATGGATTAAAGACCTTGATATCAGAACTGAAACTATAAGGTATATAGAACAACATGTAGGTGAAACACTCCAGGACATTGAGACTAAAGGCATCTTTAAGGAGGAGACAGCACTTTCCAAGCAAGTGGAAGCAGAGATAAACAGATGGGACTATATTAAGCTGAAAAGCTTCTGCATCTCAAAGGAAATAGCGCCCAGAATACAAAGGCCACCCACTGAGTGGGAGAAATTATTCACCCAATACACATCAGATAAAGGGCTAATATCCAAAATTTACAAGGTACTGACAGAACTATACAAGAAAAAAACAACTAACCCCATCAAAAAATGGGGAGAAGAAATGAACAGACACTTTGAAAAAGAAGAAAGGCAAATGGCCAAAAGGCACATGAAAAGATGTTCAACATCACTAATCGTCAGGGAGATGCAAATCAAAACTACTATGAGGTACCACCTCACGCCACTGAGATTGGCACACATCACAAGAAAGGAAAACAAGCAGTGCTGGCGGGGATGTGGAGAGAAAGGAACTCTTTTTCACTGCTGGTGGGAATGCCGTCTAGTACAACCTTTATGGAAAGCGATATGGAGATTCCTTCACAAACTGGAAATTGAGCTTCCATACGATCCAGCTATACCACTCCTAGGAATATACCCAAGAAACACAAAAATACAATACAAAAAACCCTTCCTTACTCCTATATTCATTGCAGCGCTATTTACAATAGCCAGACTCTGGAAACAACCAAGATGCCCTTCAACAGATGAGTGGCTGAAGAAACTGTGGTACATATACACAATGGAATACTATGCAGCCATCAGGAGAGATGAAGTCATGAAATTTTCCAATACATGGATGTACATGGAATCTATTATGCTGAGTGAAGTAAGTCAGAGGGAGAGAGAAAGACGCAGAATGGTTTCACTCATCTATGGGCTTTAAGAAAAATGAAGGACATTTTTAACAATATCTCAGAGACAAGAGAGATGAGGGCTGGTAGGTGCAGCTCAGGACATGCAGCTCATCACATAGAGTGATGAGTGCAGTTGCAGAGATGACTACACTGAAAACTATCATAAAATGTGAATGAATGAGGGAAGTAGAAAGCCTGTCTCGAGTACAGGTGTAGGGGGGTGGGGAGGAGGGAGATCTGGGAAATTGGTGGTGGGAATGTTACACCGGTGAAGGGGGGGTGCTCTTTACATGACTGTAATCATACAACTATAATCATGTTTGTAATCACGGTGTTTAAATAAAGATAAAAAATAAAAAATAAAAACCCACTAAAAAAAAAAAAAAAAAAAAAAAAAAAAAAAAAAAAGAAATGTAGTTATGTAAATCAGATACATTAACATTCACACAATGCTTAGGTGGATGAGTTAGTGTACCTGTTATAATTTAGTGAAAATCTTTATTTCCTAGGGTATCCTTAAGTCTTTTCAAAGTTTATTTGTTCCAAGATTGGTGTTTTTGTTATTATTATATTTGAATCTTTCCCCATTCACTAACCAAAAAAAAAAAAAAAAAAAAAAAAAAAAAAAAGAAAAACCACCTCACATCCAAAGTGGAGCCTTGGAGAATGTTCTAATAATATATACCACGCCTGACCATAGGAAAGAGTGAAAAGCCTAGCTTTCTGGCTATCCCCTGCTTATAGAGCATTACAGGAATATAGTCATAGAGATATTTGCTTTGCTTTTCACTTTCTCCACTTCACTTCAGAATTAGAATGACTTTTTCTTAAGCCCTAAAATCAAAGATGCAACCAAGTCGCGGTTTTGTCTCTTACTCAGAGTATATATTATGGGCTGACTATAATTACCTGGAAAGTGTGGCTGCAGATGAATCGTGGAAACACCTGGAGAGAGCTGGGGTTGACCAGGCTCAAGTTTGGTTTTTCCTTGATCCAAGGAAGCAATTTCCTGGACGGTCATGGTAGAAATAAAGAGAGAGTGTTGAAAGGAGGATTCACTTCTGGTGGTCCATATTCTATGTCCATAGACAAGGTCTACACCTATGTCTACCCCTCCAGAGGCAAACAGAATCTCACAGGACAAGGCCCGAAGACAGTGTTGGTAGAGGGGAATTAGAAGAAAAGAATTCTGGCTGTGTCTATAGATTGGGGAACCCTTGAAGTTGCCCCATAGAGCTGTTTTGAGAGCTTGTTTATAGATACTAGCAGGTCAGGGACTGTCATCTTCTTTGACAGAGGGCAAGCACATCTTTGGGAGAGACGCGCATGAAGTGTTGAGGGAGGAAGGGTAGCACCTTTCCTATCCAGTCAGGTCATTTGAGTCAACTTTGGTGATTAATGGGGTGACAGATGTCACAGCCAGATCGTCCTCACATCACCATGGAGTTGCTTGAGGCACGTGTCTGCCACTAATTTGGAGGGCTCATAGCGAGGCCCCTTCAACAAAAGCCATGACTCAGGGGCTCACATCTGGTCTAGAACAAGGTAAGGCAAATCACACATGACCACACTAGGAAGAGGGCAGCACCTCTTCACTGATGCTGACATTGCCGAAGCAAGGAGGTGGAAACAAGACATAACATGTGATGGGTTTCTGGGCCTGCCATCTGCTGCACTGAACATTCCAGAACTTTACACACACACACACACACACACACACACACACACACACACACACACACACACACACCTACTCTCTGGGGTGAAGCAGGAGACTCCTTTCTTTCCTGTCACCTACCCTGTCTGCTGGGCCACAAGCACAGAAGAAAGCTGGAGACTTGAAGCTCAAGTCTAGCTTCCAGACCTGCGGGCTCATAAGGACTGATTGAATCTGGCTGATTATAATCATCCAGGGAGGTACCTTCTCTATGCTCTCCAACTGCTCCTGACAGTCCTGCCCTCCACACACCTGTCTCTTGGTCAATATTCAGCCTCTTTCCCTTAGCTCCTGTCTGTTGCCACATGAGCCCCTCTCTGAGCTTTCAACATCACCTTCCCTGCATTCTCTAAAATAGGGAGCCTGCATGAAGTGCTAATGTGAGGGTTATGGGTGCTTGTGGGGCAACTCCACTGAGCGTCCTCCAGACTAGCCAGGTGCCCACCCAGCTTCCCTTTCTCTATCACAGTCATCTGGGTTCTATTCTCCACCCAGACTGTGTGCATTGCATGGCTCTTCATTCTCATACTTTGACAAGATGGCCCACGTTAGCCAGTGTGTGCATACACACTCTCTGTCTCTGTCTGTCTGTCTCACATACACACACACACACACACACACACACACATACACACACACACACACACACACACTCATACCCACACTCACTAATCGAAAGCTCTAATTGGCCTTTGCAAAGTTGTTCTTCCTAGCTCAGCCAATTCAGCTGAAACTAGTCATGGAGAAATGATAGTCATGGCCCCCTCTTCCCATCTCTCTTCCTCTCAACAGCATTGTCAAGTTTTCTAGTACTCAACCAATACAGATGACCTCAGCTGTCTCCTTCATACGTCCTGCCGAACTAACCATTTTCATACCTTGTTGGCAATGACAGCAAGGAACAAAAGCATGAGCAGAAGCCAGTGTGCTCCTGTAGCTTCCAGACAGCACCAAGCAGGGAGAACAACTGAGCAGCAGGGATCCGCCCACTTTAGTATTTCATGCTTCCAACCAACCCCAAGTTCTTTTTCTAACCACATATCTCCATGACTTCTTACCCTGCCTCCTGTGCACCAGAAATTTACTATCCACAAACTACTGCTTTCTCTTCCTCCACTTTAAGTATCACAAGGCCACCAAGGCACTGAGGGCCACATCTCATTCACAGTTTAACTGTATTGAAACACTCACACATACACACACACATACACACACACACACACACGCATACACATTCTTAATCTCAACACACTTTCATATCTTTCTTGAGAGCTGTGATCAACTGGTTGGCTAGTTTATTTAAGCAAAGGAACAAAGCAAGAAAAAAAAAAGATAAGCCAAGACTCGTCAAAGGGCTGAATGGGTCACTCACATTTCAACAATTCCTCCCTCCACACAGCCACTAGAGCTCAAGTCAAAATCCAAATTGTGTACTTCTGTCATCTAGATACCAGTAAGGTATTACCCAAACTGGGGTATGTAGGGAGAGAGCACAAATCCTTTAGGGAACGTTTGAAAATAGTGTTTCCTCCTTGGGAGATGCCAACACTCTCTCTAAAATCAGATTTTCTTCCCCCACCCCAGATTCCTCAATGCTCACATTATTAGTTTTCATATTTACAAACTATAGTTTTTTTTTGAGGACTGATAATAACATGCTCACACATGAACGCTGCATTGAAGTCAACTAAACCTACTTGTCCACAACCATGGATAAACATTTAGAATAAACTCACTTCCACACTGTCACTCAATAAAGAAGTGGAATGAGCCTGAGATGAATCAGGAGACTCTAGGCACAGGACTTAGAGCCAGCCAACATCTGCATGCCATCCACACACGGCTCACAGTTCTGAGTCCCACTTCATGTCACATGACCAAGAGGTGGATAAAAATGTCTGTAAATTCTCTAGGAGGCAAATGTCATGGTATGTGGTTATAAGTAGTGAGGAGGAACTCTGTTTTTATTCTAGTTCAATCCAACTCACGTGGGATAATGAGTTGAATGAAACAGCATTTCCTTCTTTCCTATGTCTGTGACTATGAATACACACTTATTGAGTCCTCTCAGGACACACTGCATGCTGCTGGTCATGAGGTCATTCATCACTTTCTGCTTCAGCCCCAACATCCCTACCTCTCTGCAGTGGTTCTTGTTAGCCTTCAAACTCCATGAGAAAGAGGCTTTATCTCCAATGATTTTCCTAGCATGCCAAGAGTGTTTTCTGTGCAATTGGGGGGGGGGGGGAGGAGGCATCATGGTTCCTCCCATGAACAGAGATTCTATTTCTGTATACCCAATGATCTACCATGTATATGCATAGATAAAGTCTATCAACAGCCCAAGCCTAAAAACAGAAAAATAGCATCCCAGCAGGTGACAAAAAAATCACAAATGATGAGTCAATTACCTTCTCAGGGAGTGCAGGTGCCACTAAAATAAGAAAAGAAAGAGCCATTAGTGCCATCAAGGACCATCACCTCTGAAGATTTCAATGTTTAATAAGCAACCAAAGTGCATTTCTTTCCTCCCAAGGAGTGGAATAGGGGTCAATGGAGAAAGACGGTCCTGTGGGGAATGAAAGTGACTTGACAAATGCAGCAGCTCTCAAAGTAGATACCACAGAGTTGGTTCCAATTCTAACCTCTTCTGGCACCTCATTCTGCGCCTAATAATTTCGTGGAACATCCCACATCAGACAGACCAAATCCTTTTCATTCACTGGGCACATATTTATCGTTGAGGTAATTGAAAACATCTGACATCCTTTCTCACACATGTTCCAGAAGACCAACCCTCCCCCTTCAAATCAGCAAGAACCAGATTGGATCCTCTGATACCTATAACTCATGTCTGCTGAACCTGACACATGGCTCTAGTGTCAACTAGAATTATGGGGGAAAATAACCCCAAGTCTGTGAGATTCAAGGTGAGATCAGACTGAAACTTGGAAGACTATGATATATTCCACCATCCAAAGCATGGCCCTGGGATGATGGCTCTGGGTCTTGGAGGTCTTCTCACTAACCAGTGTTTACTGTAGCCCTCACATCTCAGGTTAGCCATTCACTGGAATATTCCTGATGAGCTGGTATCTCCACAGACAGCTTGGATGGGGGGCAAAAATCTATCCAGGGACCAGGGACTCTTTTGCTTCCCTCCCCGATGATTCCTCCAGTAGATCCCTACAGCAGAAATGCAGGTGTGTATCACACTCAGGACATTGCAGCAAGCTGGCGAACACTGCTGGTTTACGGCTGTTGAGCTTCATGAAACAAGAGTTGGAGCCAGCAGAGCACACGGAGGTGTGGAGTTAAGAGATTCCTCTACCTGCAGGGAAGCTGCTCAAATGCTCAGTGCTCCTTGAACTCCAGCCCTTCTCTCCTCTCAAGATCCAGGTGTGACACCTAATAGCATTTCTGCTCTAGGGATCTACCGGAGGAATCATCAGGGAAGGAAGCAAAAGAGTTCCACAGAAATTGGGAGGTATTGGGGAAGAAGCTTTGTGTAGTAAATATTCTCCGAGAGAGCGTGTGTGTGCATGTGAGAGAGTGATAGTGTATTTAAGAGAGTGTGTGTGAGAGAGAGGGAGGGTGTGAGAGACAAAGAGAGTGAGAGAAAGTGAATTTGTGTGTGTGTGAAAGGGAGTGTTTGTGTGTCAAAGAGTGTGTGTGTGAGAGAGAGAAGCCTATTTTTCAAATGCCAAAAACCAAGTTCATTGCCTGCGGATGACCTTGAGAGCAGAAGGTTTAACCCTTCCATTCACCAAGACGCTCTGTGGCCCAATCACCTGCCCTCTCTGTAGGGCAGCTATCAAGTAGCATTGCCTGCAGTGGCCACCTCCCTCAAGTATGAAACAATGAGTCTAGGGGATGGTTTCCCCCCTTCTTACACCTAAAGACAGGTGTCAGTTCACAGGAACCCCTGTTCTTGGGGATCCCCTGGGTGGCTTCAATGCAGCCTTCTGCCTTCAGGACATCTCTGCCTCCCAACCTGGGTCAAGATTCTTTGTCATGAGGCTGGAGCTCGGGTTTTAACCCTCTTCAAACTGGGATTCCACATTTCCAGACACAGAAATGAATTCGGGCTGTTCTGTGATTGATCTAAATTCCTCTCTGGGAATTAAGACACACACACACACACACACGTGTGCACAGTTAGACAATGTCCTGAGCTTACCATGGCATAGTACTAGTGAACTAGGGGTCTAGAACTCTCCAGAAGAAATGTTTTATTAGGAGTCATTGTGTCCTCCTTTGGGGATGCTTGAGGTCATCAGGACACCTCTCCAGGTAAAAGTAAGAGAATCAGGGCTGAAGCAATAACATAGCAGGTAAGCACTTGCCTTACATACAGTCAACCGGGGTTCTATCTACGGCACCCCTTATGGTCCCTGAGCCCACCAGGAGTGATTCCTGAGTACAGAGTCAGGAGTCATCCCTGAACACTGATGAGTTGGGCCCCAAACAAACAAAAAATAAGGTGGCTAATAGCACATAGAGATCAGAGACCAGGGGTGCTACCAACAATGCTCAGAGGAGTCTGCCATAATCAAGAGTCATTCTGGACTGGCACAGTGACAAGGCTGCAAAGGCACATTCTAGAAAACTCTTCAGAGGCAACCAAGGCAAAGACATTCAAGATTGGTGGATAGACCCAAGCTCACCTTCGGACTCTGCCGCTCCCGGCCTGTGCTCCTGGGTGAAGGTGAGGGCCTCCACGGGCTCTTCCTTGGCTGGGAGAGGTGGAGGGTGAGTACTTTTAGCAACAGGCTGAGTGTTCTTGGGCTTGACAAACACAGGTCCTCTACCTACATGGTGATGGATTGGCCTGCGTCTATGAACGCCAGAAACCGTATAACCCATTCCACCAGGACAGATTTCCTTAAAAGCAGCTAGATTTGGGATGGGAAAATAGGCCTTTTAAAAACCTAAAAAGTGCAAACTTATACAGAGGAAAAGATCACGATGAATATGTCTTAATCAATCATCACAAATACAGTCACATTTACAAATGTTGAAAACAGATGCATAATGCTTACAGAAAAAAAAAACACACACACACAACCATTTCCCTTAATAAACATTTCCCATCTGTTCATTCTTCATCATATCCAATCAGAATTTAGATCTATATAGCATAGCATTTATTATCAGCAAGTTAGGAGAACTTATATTGTATATTAAATAGTATACATCACATTCGGTATTATAATACACATTACATAAAAGTTTTATAGCAAGACTATATTATATATCAGGGAAATGTATGCGTGTGTACGTGTGTGTGTGTGTGTGTGTGTGTGTGTGTGTGTGTGTGTGTGTGTGTGAAATATCTGCTGAATCAGACTTCCTGGTTTTTGCTGTTTTGGTGTCCTTTCATTCTTTATTAACAATAAACTCAATAGCACCTCTTTAAGTTAGATGACTAGCAAGAAAATTTAACAAAGAAAATCTACTCTTTGAGGAAATAGGGGCCTGAAATCTTTAACATGTTGTTCCCAGTGGAAGAACACAAGGGATTCAGGTAAAAGAAAGGGTTTCCACTAACGAAAAGGATATTGGAGAGGATTGGATTGGATGGGATGGGATGGGATGGGATGGGATGGGATGGGATGGGATGGGATGGGATGGGATTGGATTTAGAGGAGAAAATTCTGAGGATGGTGAGAAGAGCACCAATCAAGTTAGACCTGCTAGAGCAGAGAGACAGTGAGTAAAACAGACATGAGTCTAATCCATCTTGGCTGAGATGGCCAAGGACTTACAACTGTACAAAAGGTGATTTTCTGGGGCCACTGTGCCAGTAGAGTTTGGAGGCTCAGGTATAACTCTGCTCACCAGGAAAGTGGTCCTGGGTGTTTGCAAAAATGAAACTGGATGCACAAGAAAGGGAAAGACCAGGGAAAGGCCATGGGGTGTGGCCCATGAGGAAAAGGCCCCTTCTGAGGTCACCAGATCCACAATTTAGGAGCATCTGGGCAATTTTTTTCCCTACTTCTCTACCTGAAAGTCGAATGAGTTCTTCCTGATGTGTACTGAGCAACAGATCTTTGATCAAATGTTCTGGACTAAATTGAGTTCTCAATAAAAAATTAAAAAAGAGGTACTGAAATATTCCTCCCAGTCTGCCAAGCATTGCTTTTCAGAGGAATTGGAACAGTACAACCTCATTCTGTGTTTCACAAAATACATCCCTTACTTGAAAGAAAAGATGTTGCCAGAGGAAATTAGCTTTTCTAGCAAGTATCTGAAATAGTAAAAAAAAATTTTAAGGACTTTATAAAAATCAACAGCATAATCCAATGCTAAATGCAAAACGTTCATCTTGGACTCATTCTCACATTATTCATCTTGATGTATGACCAGTGCAAAAGATCACAAAGCTCTTAGAGCGAACTTTAGAGGACTATTATAAATCACCAAGACATCATTGGTGATTCATTTTTAATCATGAAAGTCTCTGATCCCAGTGGAGGAGCCAAGGGCCTTTAGCTCAAAATGATTCTGCCTGCGTGATATGACACTCCTGTGCTGTGTGGGTTCCTTCCCATCCCATCCACTAAAAAGGATGGATGGAATTTGGTATGGTACAGCTGTAAGGTATGATTTAAGCTGACAGGGGTCTCAAACTCGTGGCCTGCTGGCCGCAAACGGCCCTCTGTACAATATTTTGTGGCCCTGCCCTAGAGGAATCTTTTTTGTTTTGTTTTGTTTTAGTTGTTTGGGTCACACCCCCCAATGTTCAAGGCTTACTACTGACTTTGCACTCAAGGATCACCCCGATTTTGCCTCCTGCAGTCCCCAGGTAAATTGAGCTTGAGAACCCTGATTTAAGGCATTAGTGATGATCTATGGTCTTCCATTGGAGGGATCTCCTCAAACATACATGGGATTAGAATTGTTTATGCTATTCCAGGCAAGCCCATTGGAGCCATGTTTCCTCAGATAATATCATAAACTGCCTATGAGGTGGAGGACTGCTTGTTCTCTACTCCAGGTAGCCCTGTATGGCCCTGTTGGGGAAGTGGAGGACCCTGGGGGGTGAACTAAGGATGTTGCAGACTCAGACATGCACCCACTCTTCCTGAGCATTAAGCCCACTGAGTACCAAACTACAAGACCATCACCTTTGAACTCTCAGCATTCCTGCAAACTTTTAGGAGCAGGATGTGAGGCTGTCTCTGAAAAAGGAACCCCCTCACAATGTCCATCATGAGGGTGCACCCCTGCAACAAAGCAATGGGAAAGGAGTGTCCCACCATCCCTGTGGATGACTAATTACTGAGTATATCAGAGAAGCCAAATTCTGGGAGCTGAGGGACAGAACATAATGACTTTTTCTTATCCTTCCTAAGGAAGTCTCAGATCACCCAGACCCTTGGGAGACTTTTGTCATGGTCCCCATTGACGTGGCTTTACGCCCAAAGCTTCCATATTGACTATCTTATTAAGTGTAAAGGCAGAAGCCCAGGCATCTTACCTGTACCAGGCTGGGGGCATTTCTCACAGTGGGGGCCCCAGGCCTTGCCCACACTACAACAGCAGAGCTGCTTGGTGAGGTGGACGGACAGAGGATGCAGGCACTGTCTCCCGGAACTGACCAGCCGGTAGCATGGCCCCTTCTCCTCTGAGATCATGGGGGGTTCCGCTGTAGCAGAGAGAGAAGAGCTGACGTCTCCTGAGGAGGAGGCACACCTGCTTTTCAGGCAAGAGGGGGCACCACCCCCAGCAGATATCATCGAAGACCTATGTGCCAGCCTGTCTACACTTCAGGATCATCTGGGTTAAGACTTAGTTTCCTGAACACATCTGTGCAATTACTTCCATGTCTGGCCTTTTCTTTTTGATTTTTATTTCTATTTTGGAATTTGGACCACAACAAGAGGTGCTCATAGGTTACTTCCTGGCTCTGTACTCAAAAATTACTTCTGGCAGGCTTGGGGACCCTATGGGATGCCAGGGATGGAACCTAGGTTAGGTGCATGCAAGGCAAGGCCCTCCCTACAGTTTGAAATAAGAAAAGTTAATTGTCCTGATTCTCCCAATTACACTGGTACTCTACTTTCCCCCATTTTGGGCCCATACCGGCAGCACTCAGGGGTTACTCCTCACTCAAAAATCACTCCGATTGGTACTCAGGGGTAGCCAATAGGTGATGTCAAAAATCAAACCCTCGTCATTGTATGCAAGGCAAGTGCTTCGCTTCATATCACTCTGGCCCCAAGGATACTGGCTGTTTGGGGGATATTTCAATAAAGGGAAGAGAGCAATAAGATGGGTTACTTAGGAAAGTTACTGGGAGAGGAGTGTGGACAAGAAAGATCTTTCTAGAACCTCAAAACATTCTCAATGTGTCTTGTCAGTGATTCTTTCTCTTCTCTAACATTCAAAAGTCATGCAAGTAAGCTAGTTAAGATCCAATGTCACAAAGCAAAAGCTTTGTAAAAAAAAAAAAAATTAAAACAAATGTGGTTATTGCCCCTGAAAGGTCACTATGTCCCTGGAGTGACCAAGAAAAAACTCCAATGGTGTATGTGTGCTTATACACACATGAATGTGTTTTGTCTACGGCTGTCTAATCTGAAAAGCATATACACAGTTATCTCCGTATCATCCACATGCTAAAGATTCTGCTCCAAATCCCCTCTCCAAACTGTTTGGAACCCACAACACATGTTTCCATAGAAACAACAATCCACCAGCTCACAAGAGCCTGTTATGCACACGGCAGGGATTAACTGTAATACTAATCACATTAATGTAAGTGTGAGATCCAAGGAACCTGGGGCCATTCAGAGAAAGGGGGCCCCAAATCCTCGATTTTGGCAAGCTGACTCTGATTCCCTCTTACTTCTTTCCCTCCACTCCTAGCCTGTGTCTCCCTCCCCATTGGCCTTGGTAAAGAGTTGATTTAACAGGTTCCATCCAGAAGGACCTAGGCCTGGAACCGAAAGCCACGAATTCTACTTCTATGAAGGCATCCCTCATGCCTGCTCCCCCAATCAAAGCAAAACCCAGACCAGTAATATTTGTTGTTTTCAGGGCTGCATGAGAGGGAATTGCAACAAGCTGCTTGCCTCTCCAAGTGAGATTGTTGAAACTTCCAGGAGTGCTCACAGAAAGTGACCCTTAAAGCTTCATCTCATCATCTGAAGAATCAAGCTCCTCGTTCAGCAAGTCAATCCTTCCTAAACATCTTAGTCTACACGTTCTGTTTTATACAAGCTTTTCTCCTCCCATCACTTCCTAAGGGTAGCTGGGCTGTGGGTGCTTTTTCCAGAGCATGTTCGATGGGAGTCTCAAGAAACCAAAGTCGTCAGCTAAAAGAGGCCAAAATTCAAGACCATGCCTTGAACAATGCCTGCCAGGAGCTATTTCTGAGAAGACAGCCAGGAATATACCCTGAGCACCACCGGGTGTGGCCCAAAAACCAAAAAAAAAAAAAAACAAAAACACCCACCAAGATAAAAAGAACAGCAAGAAGGATGCCATTATTGTATCTTTCCTTTCTTCCTGTTTATTTTGTTATTTTTGAGCCACACCCAGTGATGCTCAGGGCCTATTTCTGATGGTGCTTGGGAGACCAAATAGGATTCCAGGAATTGAACCCAGATCAGCTGTGTGCAAGGCAGCCACCCTCACCACTGTGCTATCGCTCTGGCCCCACTTTCTGCTTGTTTTTGTTTTTGTAGTGTTGGGATCAAAACCAAGACATATACAGTTACCATTAACCCACCTCTGAAGCCCTACAAAGGCCTATAGACTAAAAAGGCCTAAACTATAGATTTTACCTTTACTGATGCTTCCAGGATTCAAAATTCTCAAATGAATAGAATCATGTCTGAGTTCTAACAATCTGTACCCTTTAAAAGGGCCCCATTTTTCATACCTCTATTGCCTATTGTTCATTTCCAAGATACGATTCTGGAATTAAACTGGGGATTGGACATGCACAAGGCCAGTGCCTTAACCCCTGTACTATCTCTGGGTCCAATCCAACTAATTTTCTTAGACACTTTGAGATTGGGTGTGGGGTACAAGTACAGGGATAAAGCCAGAAAACTATGAAATAGTCAATGTCCCAGCCTCTGAATTCTTTTATCTGGCATCTTCTCTTCTGAACTTCTGGAGCTCTAAATTCTGGAAGGAAATAACTGCTCAGGAAAAAGTCTCTAGTCTGACTGCAGAGTTTGCTCTGGCAAACCCCCCAAATTTCACCTTTTTCCCTGCAAGATATAGGAGCTGAGCTGAGAAACAAGGTTGGGCCTGGAGGCTTGGGAGCAGAGGCCAGAGGTGATGTGATCAGAGGCCTCCCAAATCGCCTCGTTCAGCCTGGGCAAGTTAAGAACGAAGAAGAGGCAAGGAAGGCTAGGGGGATGGTTGTAACCTTTGACTGGAGTCAGGAATTCAGAGGGTGTTGGTCACCTCAGCGATGTGGAGAACAGAGCGAGCTTCCTATGGCTCTTTCATAACTGCCAAGGGCATTTCTGTGTGTTTAGAAAGTCAACCACACCTCCGGTGGCCTGGATATGCCCTAAATCCATGTGCAGTGGAGCAAGGTGGCCAAGTTCTTGCATGTTCCTCCTTTTGTCTCTCAAGGACAGTTACTGCAAAGATTTGGTATGAACTCTGTCCAAGGCATGTGTGCATGCATGTGCCCTATGTGTGTGAGACATCATAAACTCCCATTGCTATTTCCACCAAGACAGTCATGGGTGCTGCCATTTTACCCATCTTCCTTCCCTTTACCCTATGAGCATCATCGCCCCCTTCCCTGCCTGATCCTTCTGTCCCCAGTTTCATCCACACACAGTTCATCCACAAACCAGACAGCATTGACCCCGGTGACTAATTCTGAGAACACTGTGATATGACATGCGGTAAATCCAGAAGAAAGATAAATAAATCTGCAGATATTTATCTATGGAAATAAATAACTCAACGCCGATGAAGAGCCCAAAGCTTTAACTTCAGACTCTCCGTAGGAACATTTAATGAGCAGCAAACATCTCTGAGTACTTATCATCTCAGCTGTTGTAGCTGAACCATAAAATCAAATTATTTATTTTTCTAATAAAAATGGATGGTTGTTTAATAACTTCAGTTTTATTTGGACAACGACAGAGAAAATAAATGCTAAGGCAGTGTGTAAGCAATTCAAAAATCCCACTGGCAGATTTCAACAATCTTATTAAAACCTGGAAGTCAGCCCTGAGCTCCAGACACCAAATTGAGTCAAGTTTAATAAAACGTTTTGAGACCAGTTCTCCAAGTTTACCTAATCTGCAAACTTAAGGGCAATAATTTTAATAAGACTACAAGTAATATTACTTAATTAAAAATAAAATAAAATGTTCACAACAAATGCTTTGGCCAAATTCTGTGAAATATTTTCTACAGAAATTATAAAGAGAAATAAAATATTTATCATGTAATCTGAATTGGCCAGAAATGATCCCTAAATTGTCTGGATATTGTCAACAACATGATTTTGGACCTGAAACGGGCAATTCCTGTATCAGTTTTCAAATATACCTTAGGTGCAAACATAATTTTACAAATCCATCTTCCCGCCAAAGAAGCTCTATAATGATATTCAAGATCATAATATAAAGAACATGAATAAAGGAACTTACGTGCTAAATGTCCTAATCTGCATTCGATAAGTTTTAAAGGAAACAGCAGTTATTAGCAACAATATTATTCAAAAAGCCTCAACGAATTCATTTAATAACATGAAACAGACCAGACACTTTTGTTGTAACTTTACGTCTTCCATAGTCTAAACATCTCCATTTCCTGCATAGCTAGAGGGAGATATGCAGTTAAAAAAAAATGTGGGATTTTTTAAATAAATGGAAGAAAGGAAGGAAAGAAGAAAGGAAGGGAGGGAGGGAGGGAAGGAGGGAGGGAGAAGAAGGAAGGAAGGAAGGAAGGAAGGAAGGAAGGAAGGAAGGAAGGAAGGAAGGAAGGAAGGAAGGAAGGAAGGAAGGAAGGAAGGGAGGGAGGGAGGGAGGGAGGGAGGGAGGGAGGGAGAGAAGGAAGGGAGGGAGGGAGGGAGGGAAGGAGGGAGGGAGGGAGGGAGGGAGGGAAGGAAGGGAGGGAGGGAGGGAGGGAGGGAGGGAGGGAGGGAAGGAAGGAAGAAGGGAGGGAGGGAGGAAAGGAAGGAGGGAGGGAAGAAGGAAGGGAGGAAGGGAGGGGAGGAGGGAAGGAGGGAGGGAGGGAAGAAGGGAGGGAGGGAGGGAGGAAAGGAAGGAGGGAGGGAAGGAAGGAGAGAGAAAGGAGGGGGGAAGGAAGGGAGGGAAGGAAGGAGGGAGGGGGGACGGAAGGAAGGGAGGGACGGAAGGAGGGAGGGGGGAAGGAAGGAAGGGAGGGAAGGAAGGAGGGAGGGGGGAAGGAAGGGAGGGAAGGAAGGAGGGAGGGGGGAAGGAAGGAAGGAAGGAAGGAAGGGATAGAGAGATAAAAGGTAGGAGGGAAGGAAGGAGAGAATAAAGAGGAAAGGGAGAAAGGAAAGAAATAGAAAAAGAAAAAAAACAGGAGCTGGAGCTGTGGTACAGTGGTAGGGTGTTTGCCTTGTACACAGTTGACCTAGGACGGACCGAGGTTCGAAACCCTGGTGTCCCATATGGTCCCCAATCCAGGAGCGATTTCTGAACACAGAACCAGGAGTGACCCCTGAGTATTACCAAGTGTGGCCCAAAAAGCAAAAAAGAAAAAGAAAAGAAAAGAAACAAAGAAGAGAGGGAGGGAGAGGAGAAAGGGAAGAAAGATTAAAAAAAGAAAAAAAGAGTAAGAAGGCGGGAGAGAGGGAAAGAAAGAAAAACTGGGCAACACCATATGGATATACTTTAACATATGCCAAACTCATATTCAAAAAAATATCCACAGATAAAAGCCAACCAGCAGCACAGAAATGAGAACAGAATTACTCCGAAAATTATCTGTATAATTTTCTACCAGGCATTCATTCAAAATCTTTCACCTTCAACTTCATCTGCAGCGCTCCCCTGTGTGGTGTGAACAGACAGACACACACAGACAGAGAGACCTTCCAAGAACCCTCCGAGGTGGCAATGGCTCAGCCAGAGGCAGTCAGTCCTGCTTGCCCAAATGAGCCTGGTGTATGCAGCCTGCCACTGACCGAATGGCATGAACTGTGCAAGGCTAGCTAGGTAGGACACTGATTTTGGTTATGTGGCCACGAGTTTCTTGGGGGAAATAACATATTTGGAACCAAAATTAGAACCTGGGGTCTGATGAAGAATTTTTTTAACCCTCATCAGGTACAAAGGAAAATGCTCTTTAGTATATAGATAAAGCAAACCGCACAAATCAGAGATAGCTTAGTGTTTATTTTTCTTTTTTTCTTTTCTTTTTTCTTTTTTTTTTTTTTTTTGAGGATAACAGAATCAAATACTTGAAATGACAAATGAACAGAATATCTGAATTGAAGGCCACTGAGACCATTTCTCCACCTTTTCCAACTAAGAAAGCACAATAAAATTTCATTCAACCGACAGCAGAGACTCGTAATTCCAACTAATCAATGACAGAAGTTGGGAATTGAAGCTGAACTCGGCTTTAAAAATGTATTCAATACTCAGGAAGGAAAATAACATTTCATTTCCTACATGTGCTGAATTTAATTAACTCTCCCCCCCAAGTATATTTCCTTGGTGTGTTTTTTCCTCTCTCTACTTTACATATATATATATATATAGATCATGATATAGTTTTATATCTTTTTATAAACACCATAATTACAAATATGATTGTAGTTTGGTTTCAGTTATACAAAGAACACATCCCTTCACCACTGCAACCTTCCCACCATCAATCCGCCCTATCTCTCTCCTCCCCCATCTCCTGCCTGCATTTGAAACAGGCATTCTACTTCTCCTACTCATTAACATTGTCATGGTAATTGTTAATGTAGTTTTTTGTTTTTGTTTTTGTTGTTACATTTTTCCAAGGGCAATAAGAATGCACTTTTGGGAAAAGTAGAGTTTAATCGTTTATTGTCACATTATGGGGCTTCTTATATTGTCATTTTAACTATAGAGATTTTCTTGCAATTTTACAATATTTAGCTGATCACTGGGTATATATTTTTCCTTCCATCTATGCATGCATGTACAAATATACCAAAAACACCACACACACACACACACACACACACACACACACACACACACCAAATCTGAAACAAAAATACAACGTGATCATTACTTACGAACACAACTCGAAAAAGTAGGGTCTGGTCCGAATCCCATCTTGCAGGTACATCTATAACTGCCCATGGTATTCAAACACTCACCATTAGGGCAGACACCCTGGAGCTGGCACTCATTAATATCTGCAGTAAACACAATGTTTTGATTGGTTTTCTATTTGGAGAGGTCCCATCCCATTCCTGGCAGCACTCACAGGACCATATGCAGAGCTGGAGCTGAAGTCTAGGTAAAGTGGTTGCAAGGCTAGCGCTTTACCCACTGTACCATCTCTCTGGCCCCCTGAAACATAATGCTATTTTAGAGGAATGACCCAGTCCTTTTGAATCATCTGTCCATAAATTAATTACATTCACTTCCTTTTCCACTCTAATAACCTCTTGGTTATGATAAAGAACACTAGCTGCTTTTTAGGTACCAGCAGGGAAAAATTAGGGGCCAAAGCATTAGCACATCAGGTAGGGCATTTGCCTTGCACACAACTGACCCAGATTCAATCCTTGGCATCCCATATGGTCCCCCCAAAACTGCCAGGAGTAATTTCTGAGCGTAGAGCTAGGAAGAACCCCTGAGCACCACCAACCAAAAACAAAAAATACCCCACTAAAATAAAATAAAAATAAATAAAGAATCTGACAAGTTGCAAGGGGTGGGGGAAATGAGTTAGCATTTATATTTTTCTTCAAGGTGATCTAGAAATTATTGATTGTGTTTGTCTCTGGGGGACCAGTCTCCATGTGTTGAATATGTATTGTTTATGCAATATGAACTATGTACCTATAACATACCTGATTCTGTCCTAGGGTTTAGGGATTTACCAGTAAACAACACAGGACCTAAGTCTCTACCCTGCACAGAACTTACACTATTTGGTCTAATTACACCTTTAGACAAGGCCAAGATTCGGTCTGCGTACTAACAGTCTAGATACACATCAAAAATTAAAGATGTTGAGGCTGGAGCAATAAGCACATTTTGTGAAGCATTTGCCTTGCACATAGCCAACTCGGGTTCAATCCTTGGCATCCCGTAGGGCCCCCCAAGTCTGTCAGAAGTAAATTCTTGGCATCTTCAGGCCGGTGTGACTCAAAAAAAAAAAAAAAAAAAACAATAAAATGAAGATGTTGAAATCAGTTCCAGTTATCACCATTACAAAAAAATGGGGTGCTCAATGGTGAAGTTGCCCTCACAAGGGCTGAGGAGGCCACGGGGGTGGGGGAGGCTTCAGGCTGTGGGGCGGGAAGATGGTCAGAGTTGAGAATAGGATGGAATTGATAGATTGGGATAGCGGGTCCCCATGGGGGGAGGAGGGGACAGTGCAGGATGGATGCAGAGGCTGGAAAAGATTTAGGAAATCCTGAGTCAAAGACTGGCTGGAAAAGAGGATTCAGAAAGGTAAATTGTTGGTGAAAGTCAGGCCTACTTGGAGTCATTTTGCCTGGGAACAGGAAGTGAGAAGAGAGGTTTCTGAGCAGGCCAGCATCAAAAGGTAAGGAGGGATGCATCTGGCAGACACATGGCTCAGTCAGAAATGAGGCAATGCTGGATCAGGAGTCTGGGTGACGGGTCAGGTGGGTGATGGCGAGAGGCAGCAGGAAACAAGAGGAAAAGAGTTTGATTTTGCTGACAAGTAGCAGACAGGGCTGACCTGGACAGCAGTCTGATGACCTGGATAGAAAGGGTAAAGAGTCAGGAAATTCAGGGCAACTGGAAACTGGAGGAAAGAGGGAAATTGTTTTCGATTTGAGGGGACATATGGAAGAAGAGAGAGACAGCTGGAAGTGAACTTTTTTCCCCTGTGGGATACCCCAGTCTGAATATCCAGAGTAGAGTCAAAGATTCTGAAGACCAAAGTCAAAAATAGGGGTGGGGCTGAAGAGATAGCATGGAGGTAAGGCTTTTTGCCTTGCATGCAGAAGGTCAGTGGTTGGAATCCCGACATCCCGTATGGTCCCCCGAGCCTTCCAAAAGTGATTTCTGAGCATAGAGCCAAGAGTAACCCCTGAGCACTGCCGGGTGTGAACCAAAAACAAAAAATATATAGGGGTTTAGGGACTGGCATGATAGCACAGTGGGGAAGGCGTTTGCCTTGCATGAGGCTGATCCAAGTTCAATCACTGGCATCCCATATGGTCCCTCGAGCCTGCCAGGAGTGACTCCTGAGTGCAGAGCCAGGTGTAACCCCTGAGCACTGGTGGGTGTGGCCCATCTCCCCCAAAAAGAAATAGGGATTCCCAGTCATTTGTTTTATAGCTTAGATGCCCCATGTTCCACATATTCCTATATTTTAATTTTTATTTTATATTCCTATATTGAAGCCCTGAGCCCCAAAGGTGAAGCTAATAGTAGATGGTTTGGAGAGAGATGCTTGTATCAGGAGGTGGAATTTACACCGTTCCGGGACAACTGGACACATGGAGATGCCCATGATGGGGCTTCTCAAAACCTGGTCACCCCACTGTGGCCCTTCTCAGCTTCAACTATGAACCAACCCCTTCGGTTGTTCTGAGTTCCATTGTCTATGGTGGTTTATTATAACAGCCCCAATGAACAAAAGTAGTGATGCAAGAGGAAACAAAATAAGGAAAATGTGATTGATTTGAAAAAACCAAGAGTGGGCCCGGAGAGATAGCACAGCGGCGTTTGCCTTGCAAGCAGCCGATCCAGGACCAAAGGTGGGTGGTTCGAATCCCAGTGTCCCATATGGTCCCCCATGCCTGCCAGGAGTTATTTCTGAGCAGACAGCCAGGAGTAACCCCTGAGCATCGCCGGGTGTGACCCAAAAAAAAAACAAAAAACAAACAAACAAAAAAAAAAAAACCAAGAGTATAGAGTCATTGGTGAAGTTAAAAAAAATAGGGGCTGGAGCATTAGTACATCCATCGGGTAAGGTGTTTGCCTTGCACACAGCTTACCCAGATTTGATTCCCAGCATCCATATGTCCCCTGAAATTGTCAGGAGTAATATCTGAGCACAGAGCCAGGAGGAACTTCTGAGTGTTGCCAGGTGTGGCCCCAAAAAACAAAATCAAAACTAAAATAAAAATATATAAAAATGGAAAATACAGAAAAAAGAATCTGGCAAGTTTCAAGAGAGAAAACTAAGTTGGCATTTATATTTTCTTCAGCCTACAAAGTGTTGACTGTGTTTGACTCTGGGGGCATCCATTGATGTAACATTTACTTCCTTCAATCCTTCATTACAGTAAAATATTCACCAAGATTTCTGAGAGATCCATTTTCTACATGTGAATGTAATCAGGGGGAAGAAAACCATGACTATTCAAATTGTCCCCCAAGAGCCACTCACTAAGCCATTATTTGCTCCTGTGTTTTATTCTAGATAACTACATCATTTCAAAAGACACTGTCACCAGCTTGAAATTGGACCTCAGTGATAAAGTGTGACCATTTCAATAGCACTGAAACAAAGGGACACATCTGCTTGTTGGGAGTAAACCTCACAGCCTTCCAACCTGGACTCAGCTGGAACCCGGCACCACACAGAGCCCACACCTGACCTTCTAGTGGAGCTGAGGGCGTATGTCTCCGTCATGCACAGTTATTCACAGCATGAAACTGAAAGTGACTCCCCATAACTCAAGCTCTTTAAGAAAACCACCATGAAGGAGCAGGAAGACTGCCAAGTCCATTTGGGGAACCAAGGGAACAAGTCAAGCCCTTCTCATAGGCCCCGTGTAAACCTCAGACCTGGAAACCAGCCATTTGTGGGCCAAAAAGGCAGGAAAAACACTCTACTTGCTGGAATTGCCACTATGGTTCTGAGACATCCTTTCTCCACAGAGCCTGTCCCTCAATTCACAGGTAACACGTTATTCATCACATGTAGATTTTTTCTGCTCTGGATGCTTCTAGACAGACACCCACAAGCTCTCTGCTAATTGCCAGACTCAGGGGTGTTCCTTCGTCCCTAGAACTACCTGGCTTCAGTCACTCCTTCAATGGCACCTCCCATCCTCTTGACACGGCCCAAGGCCTCAGCCATGACGACATGGGAAAGGAACACAGGAAGTCAGACTTGAAAAGAGCTAGTGTTTGGACAGGAAGGAAGGGCCAAATCCATGAGGAAGAGAAATTGTGTCAGACTCTTCCTTCTCTAGTTGTCTTTACTGAATCAACCTGAGCCAAGGCCTTCCCTTAGTGTATCTCCAGGAACCAAGAACAGGCTTACAACTTCCAGAAAATGATTGTGTCCTTCACCTGTCCCCATCTATTTTTAGGGCTCTAAAGTCCCACAAAGGTGAAATCTTCAGCATAGTTTGTCTTTGAACTATTTTTAATTCAGGTTTTTTTTTAAGTCTATAAAGTATCTTCAACTTGATTATGCAGCTAAATAAATAAAGTTTATATCACGCATAGGACAAAAGTGTCACCACACAGATGTATAAGGGATTTACCTGTCTCAGGGTGCTCATGAGCTGTAAAATGTCTATGTAAGAATGCATCCAGGAGGGTGTCCAGTGAGGGCAGAGAAGGGACCACTATGACAATAATAGTTTTCTAAGCACGTAACACAACAAAGGATGCTGACCCAGGGTTACCCTGTGGGGTGGCCCTAGAAGGGCAGTGGTGGGAGGACAGATAGATTCATCCAAGCAAAAACCAGAGATATGATCAACCAATCCCCTGGGTTTCTTTAGGACATAGGAAGAGCTATAGTGATGGAGAGTTGTGTATTTCTTCCCAACACTGACAGAGCATTTCGGAGCAAGATAGTTAGCTCCCAGGGGTCATAAACTGAGTTTAGTGATATGAAACTGGTCTTCATCTGTGTCTCCATTGGAGGAATAACTCCAGCATTATTTGACTCCACTGATATCAACAGAAGCTTAAGGCTAGAAAACAATAAATCAGGGGCCGGGCGGTGGCGCAAGAGGTAAGGTGCCTGCCTTACCTGCGCTAGCCTTGAACGGACCGCGGTTCGATCCCCGGCGTCCCATATGGTCCCCCAAGCCAGGAGCAACTTCTGAGCTCATAGCCAGGAGTAACCCCTGAGCGTTACCGGGTGTGGCCCCCCCCCAAAAAAAAAAAAAAAAAGTTTTTGGGCCGGGCGGTGGCGCTGGAGGTAAGGTGCCTGCCTTGCCTTCGCTAGCCTAGGACGGACCGCGGTTCGATCCCCTGGCGTCCCATATGGTCCCCCAAGAAGCCAGGAGCAACTTCTGAGCGCATAGCCAGGAGTAACCCCTGAGCGTCACAGGGTGTGGCCCAAAAAACCAAAAAAAAAAAAAACAATAAATCAATCCATACCAAAATACACTTTTTAAAAACCAATCTTACATAGGCTTGGGATTGCAGGACTGAGGTCTGATACAATCATGTATCACAGTGGAAAAGCTGTGTCTAAAGACACACACACACACACACACACACACACACACACACCACACACACACCTCTCTTCTCCAGGTACCACAGTAGAAAAGCTGAAGGTCTAAACACACACATACACACACATACTCTCTTCTCCAGTACATCTCACCTCACAGAAATCCAGGACTTTCCATTCTAGATGGTCTGCGGACCTATTCCTTTGGGTGTATCTACCTAGGCAGGTCAAATTAACTCTGTGAGCCATAGAGAGAGATGGTTCCAGCCCAAATGTATTTTCAGTAAATGTCAAGAAGGACTGGAAGAGATCCAACCAGAGAAGTATCTCGCAGAGATCTTGTTTGGCTAGAATAAGGATGATGCTCTGTCTCTTGGTTTGTTTTCCCTCCAGAAACACAAAAAGCCAGAACCAAAGGTCCTTCCAACTGAAAAATTATTTGATTTCATACAACTTCCTGTAGCCACAAAGGGAGAAGCCAAGGGTTCCAGTGAGTGTTGCCATTTAATGTCTATTGGTAGGAACACTAGAAAGGGCCTGTGGGAAAACAGGTACCTCTTCTTCCCTGGGGAAACCCTGTATATTTAACCCAGGGAACAGTGCTTTTTGTGACGCAAATTGGGACAGGAAATGAGGCATATCCAGTAGCAAACAGGAGTTGGGAGACAAGGAGAGAGGAAACCTCTACATGGAGTTGCACAAAAAAAGCAGGTTTTTCTGGAGATCCGGTTGTAGCAAGTTTGTGCAAATAGTGAGAAATTAGGGAGAAAGGAGAGAATGAGAATTCCCACTGGGAAGCAAAAAAAAAAAAAAAACAAACCTCTGGAGGTTCTGCCTTCTCTTGGTCATACTGACCATTTGACAATGCAATGGGGACCACTATATTTGGGGGAGTGGGGAAACAGATCTAGTAGTGCTAGGAGGGACACACAATGTCAGGGAGTGATCCCCAAATTCTGCATACACCCCGTGTACCCCTGTCCACTGAGCTGTCTCCTCCGGCTCTCTAAGAGACCACATAGCCTAGAAGAAAAGGGGCCTGTTCCCCATGGAGACTTAGGGGTGTATTCTGGCTGGTAGCCTCAGCCTTGCATACACGCCAAAGACCACATCCGTGCAGGGACAGGAAATCAACATCTATCTCTGGAACCTTTCAGGCTTCCTTTACTTTTTAAAAAAACTTTCTAAGACCACCTCTGCTGTCTCCTTTGCTTAGCAAATTCCTCTTTACAAAATCAAGACCTGCATCTGGACGGTTCCAGACTCTCAAGACACATTGCTCCAAGGATAAAAAACTTTCCAAGATCCTAGGCTAGAGCAACAGTACAGAGGGGAGGGCATTTGCCTTGCACATAGTTAACCGTTGTTCGATCGTCAACATCTCATAGGGTCCCCTGAGCCTGCCAGGAGTAGTTTCTGAGCACAGAGCCAAGAGTAATCCTTGAGCACTGCTGGCTCCAAAACAAAAACAAACAAAAAATTAAAAATATAAAACTAAAGAATAAAGTTCCTGAACAATGTTACCTTAAGTCTTCTATATAAAACCAAAATTTGGGGGTCGGGGAGATAGTATAGCAGGCAAGTTGCTTGCTATGCATGTGCCTGACATGGCTTTCATCCCTGGCACCTAATATGGTTCACCAAATCCTTACAGGGCAGATCCCTGAGACCCATATCCTACAAATAGTAAAAGATAACTAAACACAAGTTTGGTGTGAGTCTTTCATAAGAAGGGTTCTGGGGCCAAGCATGTTTGAGAAACTACATTTTCCACAGCCCTTTCTTTAGCCTTTCATTTTCCTCTCTTCTCTCACTGAAGGATTTTCACCCATTGAAACCGGGGACTCCCCCAGCAGAGCTTCTTCCCAAGATGCTCTTCTAGGGGAGTCCCTGGAACTCAAAGTGGGTTTCGGAAATAATGCATGGTGGGTGATTCCAATACTCATCACTTTCAGGTTTAACTCACTTTGTATACTGAACGGACATTCAACTGGACAAAACAAGGTGGACCATCCCAGTCCATTACTGGGCAGGGAATGGAGACGACACTAGCAAAGCTAGAAGATCACAAAACCCAAAGCTGAGAGGCTGGAGGGAAAGCGAGTCCACGAAAGTAACATGAGACTCTTCAATTCCCTTTTCCTGATCAGTCGAATCACAAGGGGGTGAAATCAGGCCCTAATCTGCAAAACCATTTGAACAGATGATGCTGAATGAAATCATGTTATTTTAGGAGGCAACCTTTGTGCAAATGTAATTTAGCAGAGGGCTCACGGGGCCCCGTGAAATAGAACTTGCTACAATGCTTCCAGAAGGTCTGCCAGAAAGACTTAGGGCGTTCAACTGGGTCCCCCAGAGACACACTAGAGCTTGGCTCTGGAGCTAGTAACCCTCAGTACCTCTGACTGCAATGAGCCCATGAGATTGCTGGGCTAGAAATAAAATGGGCTCAAAATTCTTCCATACCAGGAGAGAAGGCAAGAAAATTTTTAAACTGTGACTACAAGGAGTTTTCCTTTTGATAAGTGTGAGGGCAAGAAATGGCTGTGATGTTCAGTGTCACTTCTCAAGTGAAATTTAAATAAAGTCATTCACACTTTGAAGCCAGTAGGTAAGGGGATAAGCTAGTAGGTGAGAGGATGGATATTAATTTGATATTTATGAGTATAAATTGCTTTGACCTCTTTTACCAAATCATCTCCTATCTTAACGAGTGTCCACATTCTTAATACTCTACAGATCAAGTTAGAAGACAGGTAATGACCAACTAAAAAGAGAAATTCTAGCTGAATCTCTTATTACCTGTGACACTGGAGAAGTTGATGACTCATATGTGTGTGCACATGAATAAGTTTCTAATTGGTAGCAATAATGGCCAAGTTCCATCATCATCAACAACAACAAAAAATAGAAACTGCCTTCAGCATCTGACAGTCAGAGAAATAAGAAGCATAGAGAAGCATCAAAAATTCTCATGCAATGTCTTGCTAAGCAAGACCAAATAATAGGAGAGAAATAAGAATCCTCCTCTCCATAATCTCACAGAAAAAATAGGGATGGGGCAGGGCATATGGCTCCCAGGTGAGGGACTAAAACTCCAGGGATAGACCAAGATGCTACTGCTTCTTGTCACAGCCTAAGGGCCAGCGGAATGGTGGCAGGGGAAAAAGGGGACTATAGAGCCAGGGCCCTCCCACCCCACTTGCCCAGGAGGAGAGAGCTGCCCAGAGTTTCTGAGCCAGCTGGACATCTGATGAGCCATTTCTATATACCAGAAGTGCAGTTCTTGCAAAGAAACTTTAGGATGGCTTGGGTGAATTGTAACCACATAGAAGAACTGTCACTCCAATCTGTGAAATTGCTTCTGATACAAGGAATGAAATCTAGGTTTCCCTGGACAGTCAATCTGCATAAGGCCCGTCTATACGGTGGCCGTTCCAATTGTCTTCATTTTGTATGTCTTTAAGCCAAACACAGGCGAATGGCATTCTGGAAAAACTTAGAGCCATAGACCATGACAATGAATAGCCAAATCTCCAAGTTCAAACAGGTGAGCATGATATAAAGACATTGTTTTCATTCCATTATTTCCAAAGAATCCAGCTTTGACTTTTGGGGTGGAAGGTATACTCTGTAGTACTCAGGGCTTACTCCTGACTCTTTGTTCAGGGATCCCTCTTGGTAGGCTTGGGGAAATCATACAGGGTGTCAGGTATCTAGCCTGGACCAGTCAAATGCAAGGCAAACACTATATTATTTTTGTGGCCCCTGGAATCCAGCTTCTTAAATTCTGGGCTGTGACCCCAGGTAGGGTCATGTCATTGAAGGAGGGGGTCACTTTCAGATAAATTCCTTGATGGGATTTGATTTGAATATGTACTTTAAATATATAGAGTCCTGCTTGTGTCATTCCTTGAGTGAAAATGGATCGTGGAAAACCATTGAAGATACTCTTGACTAAGGTTTCTTTCCTTTCTGAAATATATATATTTATTTTTTTAAACTGTATGTTATCCAAATCTTTAAAATAATAATTTAGTTTGCTCCGAAGAAAACAGTGGGCCATTCATTCACAAATCCTCCCGTTCTTCCATCATCTTACTTAATCTTCCATCCACTTTAATACAAATTTTTAATGATGTCATAAATTCTACGAACTGCCAAATAATCTTTAGCAAATCCACATTCTCAATCGAGTTTGCAAATGAGACTCAGAAAATGTCTCCAGCGGCCTCTCCTCAGCAAAGAACCCTAATCTTTCCAACATTCTTTCACCATAGCGGGCTTAGAACAGTTTAGGCAGAATCTTCTCTCTTCAACACAGGCACACCCTTAGTTAAGTGCCTTTCCCGAGTGTTGCAAGTCAGCCCCTGAAGAGGTTGACTGATGGAGGGATGGAGGATAAGGTCTTTCCCCTCCAGCTCGGAGCATGCATCTGCCACCCTGTCCAGCAGACAGTTCTGAGGTGAAACAGCAGGTAAACAGCTCGCAGACAGTCAGGCTTGTGGAAATATTAGCTTTGTTCGGTGGACAAGACTGAAGTCCAAAGTCTCAGCCTCAGTTCCAGCAAAAAAGCCTCTCGCCTTCCACAGACCCTTGTTTTTATCCCCCAGAATCAGGTACCACCCAATGGTGGGATCAGATACAACCCAATGGTGGAAGCAGAATCAGGTACCACCCTAGGGTGGGGGCAGAATGCCAGGTCACACCCTAGGGTAGGGCACAATCACTGATCAGGGTAGTGTCAGTAACATAATAATCCCATCAAATGTTTACATACACAACACTGAGGAAATATAAGTTAGCAAAGCCTCACCCTTACAGCTGCGCAAAGGAACAATCCACTTGAGTAGCTCCTCAGTTCATTCCAACACCCCTTGGCCTGAAATTTCCCGCACCCGACAGTCCATTCCTTGCATCTATTCTGGCCACGGATGCTGAGAAGGACAATGTGGCCCAAAGTAGAAGTGACATGCCATGATCTGGGCACAGGCTTTGGTTCAAGTCAACTCTTGGCAGTGGTGTCCCTGTGTGCATCATTGTATGTGATGTAATTAGAGGCCTTTGAATTAGTCCTAATTTGTATCTTAATTGTTTTCTGTTGGTCTGTTTCCTCGTTGCCTTTTCATCTGGATTCCCCCCCCCCCGGCCTATGGGGTGGGTTTTGTTTTGTTTTGTTTTATCTCAATAAATGCTAGTCAAGAGAGCTTAGCTGTGAACTGCCATCTAGGCTTGTGGTACCATGTGGTGGAGCGAATCGCTTTTGGTTGAAAAACTTGCAGTGTGAGTTTCTTGCCTGCTAAAACCTCTATATCTGTGTGGATTATTACTACCAGACCAGCTTCTCCTATTCCCCCGCAGATAGAGGGTATGGGGTTCCCCTTTCCCCACTGGCGACCATGGGACATTCAACCTGACATACAACAAATGTATGCACATCTCCATATCACTTGAGAAACTTTTTATCCTAGATGAGCAATTCTTCAGGGTCACAGAGGAAGAGAAACAAAATTCCTGAGTTGCTATTGCTGCCAAAGAGAAGTCATCCAAATTTCGGATGTAAAGTGAGGAAACAGTCTGTGACCCACCCACCCCCAAAACACACACACACACACACACACACACACACACACAACGACACACTCCCTGCATTCAGCAGCCAGAAACCTGCTTTTCCATCTATTGCTGGAAGAGATGCTATGGCTCACTTGACTATGACCAACCACTTGGAGGACATGGACCCCATTAGGGTGAGAATACAAAAGGCAGTGGTACACTGCTGGCTCAGCCACATGCAGGCCAAGCAGCAGGGCTCCGGGCTGAGCTGTATAGACATGCTGCATGCACACTGGTGTGGCTGGGAGAAAAGCAAATGAGAGATCCAAAGGCATTCTGGGACATCAACTGAACTCCTATGGATTTGAGCACAAATGAAGAGAATTGGGGCAAGTGGGGCTGGTGTCAATGGTGGTGATTCCATCCCATTGAGTGCACAGTAGACCTCTGTGTTGGCTGCCTAGTGGAAATGTGGGCTCAGTTCTGGTGCTCAGCTGCGGGTTAGCAGGGTCATGGAACAACTCAGGTGCTAAGAAAGCCCAGAGAGTGGCTGAGTCTTAGCCAAAGCCCCCTCACCCAGCTTACCTTGACAGAAGGTGTTGTTCACCCGCTTAAAGCCTTGCAAACATTCCATCATTTGGTTATATCCATGGTAAGCTGCAAGCAAGGAAGCAGAATGTCTGTTATGTGCCTTCCTGAGGCTGCACAGTCCTGCAACTGCAGACAAGTCGCCCCAATCTTCCCCAGTGGCCAAGTCAAGGCATGTTTCCCTCTGTCATGATGCAGTGGCTTTTCAATACATTCAAGTCTTACTTTACCTTCAACAGTCCCCATGCCTGGCCAATCTCCATTTTTTTTAACATATGAGTTTTTAATTGAATTGCCAAAAGATCAAAGTTGTTGATGATTGAGTTTCATTCATACAATGTCCAACACCCTTCACCAGGGTACATTTCCCATGAATGTCCCTAGTTTTCCTTTTGACCTCCCCTTAGCCTTCTCCCCTGCCTGACTCTATGCCTCTATATCACACCTCTCTCTCTCTCTCTCTCTCTCTCTCTCTCTCTCTCTCTCTCTCTCTCTCCCCGAGATACTGTGGTTTGCAATATATTTTTTGTTATCAATATTGTTAAGACTATTTTCTATTTTCTTCCAACTCACGATTCACCGTTTCTCTCACAAAGGACCTATTCTTCCCCCCAACACTGGATTTCTGGCATCTGAACTTTCTCCCTGCATATGTGACTGCCTGCCTGGGGCTGTCTGGACTGGAGGCCTGCTGGTCCAGCCAAGTTCTTTCAGAGCCTGGATTTCTCCCTTGAGGCTCCAGCCTGCCCCATAAATTCTAGTCTAGGTTGTCATCCTAGCTCAAGGTACCCTTGTCAACTGATGCTCAGATCATGAGCCTAGGAAGAAAAAGCAGGTGTTGGAAGGAACACCTGCCTTTGTGTGCACCAGACACCCCAATGAGTGTTTACCAACCAGAGATCTGCTTTCAGGGAAAGAAAGCCCCAAGGGCCTTGCAGTCTCAACCCAAGAACTGGGAAGGAGCGGAATGGCTGGAGTTCAGCACATCACCCTTGGGTGTCCAGCTCCAGAATCTGGGGAGCTTCGTGTCCTGGAATTATTCCCAGAGACTGAGCAGGTGGGAGTCTAGGGACTGGGGGAGTTTAGGTACAAAAGTGCCTGGCAGCGGTAACCCATCATAGAGTGGCAGCTGTCACTGCTCCTTCCTTTCTGCCACTTTTTGGATGGTGCCTCTGGAGCCACAGGAAATGCGCTGTTAATTTAATGGAAGGCGGGAATCATCACCAAGACAGACTAGAATAGTGGAAGGCGCAAACCATCATGAAGAATGGAATAGACACAGAGTTCGAGGGTATGTTCTTACGAGGGGGTGGCAGGGGGAGCAATGTTTGCCTTTCCCATGTGCTCTTTATTCTTGCCATCAGGCAAATGTTTCCTTATAAAGGGGCCGCTCCCAATTTTTCACTTTCTTTGCTCAATCTCCCTTCTCAGTGGAGCCTCCTGAAGGCCAGTAAGAAAGGGTAAGGTATGACATAAGGGAGTTTGGAGAAGAGGCTGGTTGTGGGAAACTACCCCATAAGTCAAGATTTGTGTATTCCTTTCCTCCCCCTTCCTTCCTGCCTTCCTTCCTGCCGGCCTGCCTGCCTGCCTTCTCCCCTCCCTCCCTCATTCTTTCCTTCCTTCCTTTCCTCTCTCCTTTTTTCTTCCCTCCTTCCCTCCCTCCTTCCTTCTTTCCTTTAATCCTTCCTCCCTCCCTCCTTCCTTTTATCCTTCCTGTTCTTATCCCTTCAAAGGAGAACATGGGGCCCCTTGCAGAAAGATCAAAGAGAACAGTGGGCTACAGGAGTCTCCCCTGAAAGGCAAGAAACCAGATCAATCATCTTATAAATCAACCTTAGCTTCTGATATAATGTATCATTGTTTATCATACTATGGGATTTCAGATCTTCAGAGAGGTCACTGGCACGACCCTCTGTGACCACCCCACCTCCACCAGTACCCCTTATTCTTCCCATCCCTTACCTCCTCCCTCCCCCACCCCCAAAAAAAAGACTGAAAAGACAAGTGACTTATTCATGCCCATTTCTAATAGATTACAGCAGGCTGGTGAATAAAATCATTTGCAGATTTAAAATGGAATTTCCCCGAATAACTGATCAATTGTGCAAGGGCTTTTGTGTATGTAGCTCAATGAGGCCTTCCAACAGTAACTGAAAGTTACTGAAAAAAGGGCTACCCCGCTTGGGGTGAAAGACGAAGGTAGGGTAGGAATATGAGAGCATAGAGGACAAAGCCAAGGAAAGTCTGTCCTGGGCCAAGAGATGGAGAATTTGGAGAAGCTGGGCTGGGTCAGAGGAAGAAACACACACACACACACACACACACACACACACACACACACACACACACCAGTGTCTCTGAAGGTGCCTAGGGTAGTGCCAGTATGTGCTGTGTTGTCTGCCAGCCTTCCTTCCCTTCCCTCCCCTCCCCTTTCCTTTCCTCCCCTTTCCTTTCCTCCCCTTTCCTTTCCTTTCCCTTCCCTTCCCTTCCCTTCCCCTTTCCCTTCCCTTCCCTTCCCTTTCCCTTCCCTCCTCTCCCTTCCCCTTTCCCTCCTCTCCCCTCCCCTTTCCCTCCTCTCCCCTCCCTTCCCCTTTCCCCTCCCCTCCCTTCCCTCACCCTCCTCTTCCCCTTCCACTCCCCTCCCCTCCCCTTTCACTCCCCTCCCCCTTCCACTCCCTCCCCTTTCCCCTCCCCTCCTCTTCCTCCCCTCTTCCCTTCCCTTCCCTGTCCCTTCCCTTCCCTCCCTTCCTTCCTCATCTACATGGCCCACCCAGAAGTGAAATTTACCTCTTCTAATTAATACTGCAAATGAGCCCAAAGAAGAATTTCCTTCCATTTGCATTTCATGACCAGCGACTGGGACTCAGGACTCACCCTTTCACCTTAAATCATCCACATCATGAACATCATGAACATCACAAACCCATGAGAGACAATTCATTTCTCCATTGACCAAGCGAGTCAAGATGAACGACATATCCTCCATGGTAGGAGATAGAAGGGAAAGGGGGGAAAAAACTACAAGGATTCCCTCATCCCAACCTTGCTCTGGCTCTTCAGGGATTTGGGAAAGAGAAGAGAGAAAGAAGTAGCTGACCAAGACCATTCCCAGGAGGAGCAGTGCCTGGGAACCCCGGATCAGGATGCGTCACTTACCTGGCTTCTTGGGGCACTTCTGGCATTTGTGGAAGCCCCAGGAGGTTCCCACAGTCCCACAGCAGTCCTCCTGCTTGGACAGCCCCGGGAGCGCTTTGCCACACTGTGAGAGGGAGAGATGAGGGTGAGCGGGGAGCAGTGCTGGGAATTCACCACCTTCTCATCCCCAAGAACACAGGAGGCTGGAGCCCAAGGAATGCCAGCATGGAGCAATGTCAGGTCAGAGAGGAAACTCTCTCTTGCCCTGCCAGGTAGCTTCTACAGTGCCTTGTTGTACACCTGGGCTGCATAAACACTTTGACACTAGAACCCAATGGAGCACCTTAGGATCCAGCCAGTCAGGCACCCCACCCTGCATTCCCTCATTGAACAGTCCACACAGAATAGTGAAAGTTCTAGCAATCATAATAAGGGTGGAGGGGAGGAGAACCAAGATCTAAACTAAGAGATGAAGATGATAGAGCCAGTACAACGGCTGACCCAGTTCGATCCCCTTCATTGCAGAAAATCCTTCAAGGCCCGCCAGGAGTGATCCCTGAGCACTGAATCAAGAGCAGCAGCTGATACCACCAGCTGTGGCCCAAACCCACCCCTCCACCTCCAACCACAAACCAAAAAAACACTTTGTGCAGCAAAGATGACCGAGCTAGAGAATGGGACCAGCATAGGAAAAAGAAGTGTCATGCAGAAAGCACCAGAGATGAAGCATCTGGTCACATGGTATTCTGGCAAACAGGAGCCAGGCTCACAGGGTTGGGGAAACTGGGTTTATGTTGGTAGAGGCCTTTGGATTGATCCTCATATTGCCTTCTAATTAGATGTCACTCGATTGGTTCCTTTGGTTTTCATGTTAAAAAGCTGTTTCCCCATTGCCTCCTCATCTGGCTTTTTCCCCTTCCTTTGGGGCTGGGCTTTGTTTATCCCAATAAAGGCTACTCAAGGAGGCCTGGAGGAGGAGCTGCCATCTTGATTTGTGATTCCATGTGATAGAGCGACTGGCTTGTGAGTGAACAGTTTGTGGTTTGTGTCTCTGACCTGCTATTTCTTCCCAACTGTGTGTGGATTATTTTCTGCTTCAGAATTGCTGCCGGATCTGTGTCTCTTGTCCTACCTGGATGGGGGGGGGGGGTGTCATAAGAATCCCTCTCTCTCTCTCTCTGGGTATTGTGGAACACATAACCCATCATTCCACAGGCTTACCATACCCTCTCCTTCCAAGAAGGGCAAAAAGCCTGTTTGCAGAAACCATGGGCATCTTTTGCCAAGACTAGCGGGGGTATGTCAGGGAGAGGCTCTCGTGTCTAGTGAGGGCTGGTATCATCCAACTTCCTTCTTCACTTCCACCATCCATCATTGTGCAATGGCACAGAGACATAGGCATAAAAGGAGAAGGTATTATTCAAGCTTCTGGCCTAACCACAGGGCCAAAGAAAAAGGCAAAAACTCATCAGGACTCTTTCATGAGCGAAAACACAAACTGTGTTTATGTCTGCATGCCAATAAAAAGAGGGTCCAACTCTCTGAATCCCATCCCTAATGCAACTGGAACAACAGGCTTGATCAACTCGTTCTAAAGGCTGGTTGTCATAAAAAGAGGATATTGTAAGCTGGACCACTGGCAGGAGAACAGGCATTGTCTCATAAGAAGAGGAAAATGCTTAAATAGTTCCAGATTTTTCTAAAAGAACTTGTAAAAAAATTTTTTTTGCTTTGGCTTGAGCCAAACATCTTTATAAGCAAGGGTGTTGTTTCTTTCCTTTTTCTTTCTTTCTCTCTTTTTCTAACTCCACCCAGCTTTCTCTTATTAAAGTAATTAAAACAACATTAGGCATTTGGGGTATCTGATAAAAAACCATAATCTTCTGATATTTCAAAGCTATTGATTTTACAAAGTAGCAACACTGACCAGGACCATAGCTGCTGAAATGGTATCCATGCTGATTTCGGACCATGGATTTGCTTTAAGTTGCCAGGAACCAAAGAACAGGTTTCAAGAAATTCTTGTCCCGTTAGTTGATGAAACAGAATTTGAAAAGTTATAAGAAGGCAAAAATGGTTTTAAAGTGACAGACCATGGGAAGCAAACCTGGAGGGTGAGACTTGCTCTGAGACTTGATTGTTCTTCTAAGGAGACCCTGACATTTGTGCTGTCCAATTTCTCTGCTTCCACAGAAACTGAGAGTGACATAGTCAAGTCTACAGAGCTGTGCTGTGTGTTTGTCATGTCTCAAAATCCTTAAATTGCACAGCGAATAGTTCGGAAGAATTCTTAGTAAGTTCTTGAACTAAAATTCTTAAAACTAGTCGTTAAATACTAATTGGATCATGAAAAAGTCATGAAAATATTCTGATTATAATTCTTGCCAGACTGACTTTGGAGCAAAAAGCATATATAGACATATGTATAGCATAAATATTAGTTGATTATCATATCTGCACATATAATATATATATCAAGTATATCATAAAGACTGGATGGTGAGAAGATGAAATATATTCAAATTTCCATTTCCAAAAATGTGTTCAAAATTGACAAATTGGGAGACCTGAGTAGGTAGGACACTTGCCTTGTATGCAGACAACCCAGATACAATACTAGCATCCTGGGGCCAGAGCAGTGGCATAGCGGTAGAGCGCTAACCTAGGATGGACCGCAGTTTGATCACCTGGCGTCCCATATGGTCCCCCAAGCCAGGAGCTATTTCTGAGCGCATAGCCAGAAGTAACCCCTGCGCGTCACTGGGTGTGGCCCAAAAACAACAACAAAAAAATACTAGCATCCTATATGGTCTCCCGGGGTCCTTTCAGGAGTGATCCCTGAGAAGAGAGCCGGGGCAAGCCATGAGTACTGCAGGGTGTGAACCCCCATTCAAAAAGAAAAATGATACCTTGATGGAGACAGTATAAGATAGAGCAATGGTTACTATTACCATGGCAACCCAATTACTCCCCAAACTATGCCCATAAATTAGATGTATTTCTCCCTTGGTTACTTTTCTCCAACTAAACTGAGGAAAATTTTCTCCAATGAATTCATTGCTCATCTGGTACCTTCCCATCTACAAAGAGACTATTTGAAAAAAACAAAGACCATTTGAGGCCTCTCCACAAGCCATAAATTGTAACAAGTGTCCCATTTGGGGAACAGTTCCCACATGTTCTATGTCTCATCCAAGGACACCAAATTCAAAGCTGATCATTACCTGTGGTTTGGTTGCAAGTAACATAGAAAAACTGAAAGCCACAGATATGTTACTAGGTTGTGTTTTTTTTTCGTTGCCCATGTGGGGAGCTATGATTGGTTCATCCACAACTCTGCCATAGGTGGCAGAAAATGACTCACCCCAAACCCACTAGCTTCCACACACATCCCCTCCTCCCTAAATGTATGACTCCCCGCTCCTAGGTGCCAGGACCCAAATATCACACAACACCTGGGGTAGCTTCTACAACCAATACCAAGGATTTACTCATCTTCCTGGAAGCTTCCACTCAGGAGTCAGCCTGGGGGCACTCTGTAAAGAATCTCTTCCAGGTCAGATAAAGGCCGCCATCTTGCCATGTCCTCACAGGAAGGAAAGCTCAAACTCTCCAAGACTCTTTTTATGAGGCTATGAAGCCTATCCATTAAGGCTTTCCCTTATGACCTATTTGCTCTTCATTAACACATGATAGGCTCTATCACCAAACACAGTCACACTTGGGGGCTAAGATATTAGTTTAAGAGTGAAAAGAAGGGGCCAAGTGAGACCCGGGCTCATCCCATATGGTCCCCTGCACACTGCCAGGAGTGATTCCTAAGCCAGAAGTAACCCCTGAGCATAGTTAGGTGTGGCCCAAAAATCAAAACCAAAACAAATCTAAAAAGAGAAGAAGAGTGCAATTCATTCCATGGCACCATCTGCGGAGCTGGACAGAATGATGTGCTGTGGGAAGGAGTAACACGCTCCCCTATGGCAGGGATGTAGGAAGGCCACGTCTTCCAGAGACCAAAGCACTAACACAGCAAATACCCCCTGAGTTCCTGGAAGAGAGGAGACAGAGAGTGTCTGATCTCTTGCTAGAAGGATCCATCCCAGGCCAGAAGTAATGTCAGCATAAAGATGGCAAGAAAAGCTGTAGGAAGCGTCCAAGTTATGTCTTCCCTTTTCTCTGAAGTCTCTCCTTCACTTCTAAGAACCTCTATTTTGATTATTCTCCTGTCTCGAGCCCCCCAGTCTCAATACAGACAAAACCAGCACCTCTCTGCAGGGCTGGCAGGAGACCAGCGACACACATCTCACTCTTTTGGATTGGCACCGAGCCCCATCTCTACCTGTTTGGACTCTGAGCAGGAGACCCAGCACCGTGCCAGCCTGCCCAGCAGGGCCTGTGAGGACCGAAGCAGCCCACCATGCAGGCATTGCAGGCCCTGGTCTTCATGAAGGGCAGTTTCAATGGCACAGGTCGACGCTGGCCAGGATGGCCTGAGACAGCACTGGAGATGGCCAGCCTCCCCAACACTCACATCACTCTCAGAGGATGCCAAAGGTTGTTGGAGTAGAGTGCTGAAGGGAATCCCAGATGGCACAGGAAGTGCCTGGTGTTAATGGTTTCTTCCCTGTGAGAGAGGCCAAATTGTGGTTCTCATCTGGGGAAACTGGGGTGGGGTTGAGAGTTTGAGGTTTTTGACTTCCCCAGTCATGACCCAGCAGCCCTTCAGAAGTTGGGTAAGGGGATGCTGCAGAAACAAAAAGGTCAAGTCCCCCTCCAGGCCACCCAGCACAGTGACGCAGTCTGGCTGGCTCAGCACAACACCCAGATAATGCGTCAGAGAGGTCGAAGGGCTGTGGAGAGCGGTTTTACAGAAATTCTTCAGACTCCCCTTGTGATGGCACTGAAAAACATCTAGATCAACAGGGTAGATCAACGGGGAAGCCAAGCCATATCCCTGACCAGCATTTCGTCAGAGCTTTGGCTCTCACAGCTGTCAGGCTCCTCTCTTGAGAAGATTTGGTAGAAATGAAAGAATTGACGTCTGAGCAAAGGTTCCAGCTTCCTTCTTGAGCACTCTATTTCTTTTCCATCACTGAGAGACCTGGAAAGTCCATCATGTGCCCTTGCTCCTCTCTGCCCCTCCACTGGGGTTGTTATTTTGTCAGGTTGGCCTCACGGCCTTCCCATCTGTTCCCCTCCTTCCTCAACGACCTCTGCGTGGTGGAAAATGGAGAAAGAGCTTTCTTCAAAGTTCTGTGTCAGAAGGCTGGAGACCACTGAAGGGTTTTTGGAAGTGTGTGAGGACACTTTCCATGTTGACAAACTCACACGTTCCTGTTTATTGCTCCATCATGTTTATTTATTTTAAAAAATTGACAAACGCTAAACACATATATTTGGCCCTCCAGAACTATGTGTAAATGGTGTGTGTGTGTGTGTGTGTGTGTGTGTGTGTGTGTGTGTGTATGTGTTTTCCAGTGCTAAGGTTTGAGACTTGAGGATGTTATTGACTTTATCCGCCAAAAAAAAAAAGACCTATCTCCAACTGAATCATCGTTCTCTCCAATGACCCACTCTGTTTCCATTTTTCCTGTCCAAAGAGAACAGTTGGAACGACTTCTGGAATCTTGAACAGAATCCAAACAATTCTGTCACCATCACTCAAATTTGCCTTGGGTCAAACTTACATGACCAATAATGAAAGGAAAGAGATTTTTTTCACCCATAACTTCAAAACTCTGAATCAAGTGCCAGTCCTTTCTTAGTTCCCTAATCCACAGTACTCTTTCCCTCTAAAACAGGGGTCCCCAAACTACAGCCCAGGGGCAACATTCAGCCTGCCAAGGACATTTATCTGGCCCACCAGGTGGTTTAGCCACCGTTGCCTGTCCTGCTTAGCTGCCAGCTCATGCTGGGCCTGCAGTGCATATGTATGGGTGATGTGCCACACTCTCCATCCAACTCTCCTCCTTCTCTCTGTCTCTTGACTGCTCTCAGAGAGTCTTTGGTAGGGGTCCTCAAATTACAGCCCACCAAAAGCAGGCCCATTATTCCCATTAAAATAATGGTATGTTTGTTGATTTAAATTTACTTGTTCTTCATTTTAAATATTGTATTTGTTCCCATTTTGTTATTTTTACTTCAAAATAAGAGATGTGCAGTGTGCATAGGAATTTTTTCATAGATTTTTAAAATTATATTCTGGCCCTTCAATGAACTGGTCCCTGTTTAAAAAATTTGAGAACCCCTGCTCTAGGACCCCTATCTAGAGATAGGACAGGGGTTTCCATACTTGCTTTCCACAGGCAGGCTCTTGTTTGATTCCTGGCACCCACAATCGTAGCCAGGAATCATCCCTAAGAGCAGAGCCAGGAATAAGTCCTGACCACCTCCAGGTGTGGCCTAAAACAAAGAGCAAGAGTGAGAGAAAAAGAGAGAGAAACAGAGAGAGAAAGAGAGAGGAGAGGATGGAGGGAAGGAAAGATACTTTATCTCTAAATCTGTTGCTACTTTTAACTGTGATGAAAAGTCAGCATTTCAAACCATAAACACATGTGCCGTCAGACCTGCGTTGAAACATGGCCATATAACTCCCTTCTCCTTTCCTCTTCACTTGCTTTAAGTTTTACAGAATTGCTGTTGTTTCTCTCGAAAAACCCAGGGTGTTTCTACGTGGAAGTCTCTATTCCCTTGGCATCTTGCAATAAAGAACAGTCTTGAAGCCCTCAGATTTTCTGCCTCATTCAGTGATCCTGGATCCAATTAAGGGCCATGATCCCCGATGTTGAACACGTATGACCAAAACCAGGCAATGGCCAACTGAGGATGGAGCTGAGCCCTGAATCCAGCCAAGGGAACCTGAACACTTCCCAGGAGAGGTCTTTTCTTGCCATCTGGTATCATGATGTCATCACTGAAGTCTTGGCTCCTCCCAATTGGGCGACTCATTCAAACATGCTGGAAACCAAAGCTCAGATGCCAAATACATTTTAAGATTTTAGGTCACCGTTGAAAGGCAACCATTTCAAAGCAAAAGGCCCAATCCTGTACGAAAGAGAGGGTATGCCTAGACCAATGTCCCCTGTCAGACAGGAATAGATTGAAAAAGAACCGTCTGGGGGTTTGGCTTTTTCTCAGAGATGAAAGTCAGCATGGAAATGTGCAGATTTTCAGCACATAAAATCATGAATTTTTTTGTTGTTGTTGTTGTTTTTTAAGAAAGTAGGCTGCTGGGCCCGGGACGAGACTAGCACAGCGGCGTTTGTCTTGCAAAGCAGCGATCCAGGACCAAAGGTGGTTGGTTCGAATCCCGGTGTCCCATATGTTCCCCATGCCTGCCAGGAGCTATTTCTGAGCAGACAGCCAGGAGTAACCCCTGAGCATTGCCGGGTGTGGCCCAAAAACCAAAAAAAAAAAAAAAGAAAGTGGCTGCTGAGGCATGAGTGGGGATGTCATTTCTAACTCTTTTTCTCTAGATAGAGCAAACTCTAAGCAATGTTTCAAGAAACATGTATGTACCATTGCTGACTCCAAGGAGCACATGTATCTCACTGCTGAAATATCATTGTCAATGTATTAGGGTCTGATTTGACACCCTCGATGGTGCTGAGAGTCAAAGGCCACCTCCAATAATGCAAGATGCAAAAAGGAGTTTATTCAGCTAGCCAAGGTCCAAGTCTCATCCAACCATTGGAGTTAACAAGGTCCCTAACAAATGTCTTTGAATTTCACCAACATGTAGAGTCCCACTTCACTGAGCCATCCAGATGTTCCATTGGATCCATTTTTTAAATGCTTTCATGTGGATTACTGGAACCTGGATTCAACCCAGGACACATAGGATCAATGCAATGCAGTAAAAGATTTTTTGTTTTGTTTTGTTTGGGGGCCAGCAATACTTAGGTATTATTCCTAGCTCTGCACTCAGAAAACATTCCTGGCAGTACTCAAGAACCATATGGGATGCCAGAGATCAAGCCTGGGTTAGCAGATAAAGCAGGGACCTTCCCTCATTGTACAATCTCTCTAGCCCAGGGGTCTCAAGCTCTCGGCCCGAGGGCCGTTTGCGACCCCCCCCCCATAACATTTTGTGGCCTGCGGCCAGCCTTCAAATACCGCAGTATTCACGATTATTCGCTTACCGAATAATCGCAATAAAAATCGCATTAGTAAGAAAAAGATCACATTAAACATTCGCATACCCCGAGCAGTTTCATTAGGGGTATGCAAATGTTTAATGCGATTTTTTTCTTACTAATGCGATTTTTTTATTGAGAATATTTGTTAAGCAAAATCCCTTATGCGGTCCTGCCTCACCCTGACTTTGCCTCCTGCAGCCCCTGGGTAAATTGAGTTTGAGACCCCTGCTCTAGCCCCAATGCTATAAAAGATCTTAAGAATAATAAACTTTTTTCAGATTTCTGAAAGAATCACTTATCCTGTTTCACATTTTCTCCAATCCCCCCGTATCTGACATACTCTCAGATAGGAAAGTAAACAAACAAAAAAAAAAATCACACATGTCTGACAAGCCAAAAAATGTCTTCATTCTCATGAATTTAATTTTCTTCTGTAGAGCTTTATTTACTGAGCCCCTTCTGCTGTCCCTTTAACCTTTCCATCTCCAAAAGAACACTTACAGATTCTGACAGGTTCTCTGACAGATATTCAAGGAACTACTATTTCTGATGTCAAGGATGGACCAGCTTAAAACAAAGAGCAGCAACTCCTCTCCCCTGTACCGCCCCCATCTCCCTGCCCTGCAGTGAGGTCATCACAGTGGCCATCTATCTGATTCCTTGTCATTTTGAGGCTGGAAGGATAGGCCCACATCTGATGGCACCAAGGGGCTATTTCTGGCACAATACTCAGAAGCACCCTTTAACGGGTCCCTATGCAAGAACCATATGCAGTTCTAAGGATCATGCAAGGCAAGTGCCTTAATCTCTATACAAGCTATCCAGCTCCAAAAGTCTAGAAATTAAGTAATTCTGATTTCTGAAGCAAAGTGATTAGGAAATCCCCAAGTCAACACCATCTTTTACTTTGCATCAGTTTTTGTTTGTTTGTTTGGTTGGTTGGTTTGGGAACCACATCCAATGGTGGTTAGGGATAACTCCCATACTACTTGGGGGTTCCTCGAAGCTAGGACTGGAAGCCAGCCTGATCTCTTCCCAGTGCCTACACAAAACCTGAGGCTGGATTCTTCACAAAAGCTCCTGCATTCACTGCTTTCATTCAACATGGCCTCGAGAACTGGACCTCAATTCTTTCACAGTGGGGACAAACCCAATTCCTCTTCTCTAGTCACCTCTGGCCCACACCTACCCAGTCCATGCATTCTGAAGGTGAAACTTAAAATTGCATTGAAAAAAGTCAATCAATAACAAATAAATGGCTAAAAAACACTGTGATACATATACACAATTGAATACTACACAGCTGTTAGGAAAAAGGAAGTCATGAAATCTGCTTATACTTGGATGGACATGGAGACTATTATGCTGAGTGAAATGAGTCAGATAGACACAGAATAGTCTCATTCATCTGTGGGATATAAGAAAAATAAAAGACAATATGGTAATAATACCCAGCCACAATAGAGAAGGCCAGAAGGACCAGCCCATGATATGAAACTTACCACAAAGGGTGGTGAGTACAATTAGAGAAAAAACTGCACTGACATGTCAATGATAGTGAGAGAGAAATAAAATGCCTGTCCTAAAGACAGACAGGGTGTAGGGGAGAAGGACAATGGGGGATATTGGTGCTTGGAAAGTTGCACTGGTGAAGGAGGGTGTACATTCTGAAACCCAACTACAATCATGCTTGTAACCACAGTGCTCAAATAAAAAATTATTAAAAGAAAAAGTCAATTGAGATCTTAGAGTTTCAACTACTACATTATTCAGTAAAAAAAAAAAAAGGTATATTCTTTTTGCAGTCTGGAAGCATGCATAAATCCCCTATCTCTCATAAAAATTGTTTCTTTTAACCTTCCCCATCATCTGCTTAACATGCTGACTCTGGCACAAATCATCAGTGGCTTATACTTGGACAATGCTTAATGAATAAAAACAGCAATATTGCCATCAATGTGTTCGGAATAAGAAGTGAGAACACCACCTGGATCATTCAGAACACAAAAGAAGAAATTATCTAGATAAGTCCAAAATATTTCACAAGTTGTAAGTTTTTGGGTAACTCCATCAATGATCTGATTCATTTTAATTATTTAGTCTGCTTTAGGCTTAAAAGTAAATAGTTTGTTCTTGTCCTTTCTATATAGAAATCCTCTGCCTATATTATACCAGAATATTTCATTTCCTATGACCTCATCTTTTTTTCTTATTGTTTGTGTTCCAACTTGGAAATTAAGAAGAAAGATTCTGGGCACCACTTTTCAAAGGAGCTGCTTTTTCCTTTCTCTAGGACCAACTGAAGCTGGAACAACCCAACTAAGCAATGTGACCAAACTCCCTCTCCCTCTCCAGAGTATTTGGCAGCAACATCATCACATCCCCAAATCTTATCTTCAAGCTCCTTGTGCCTGTCAAAATGTGTCCTTCACACATAAAACCCTGTCTTTACTTCTAAGCTAAATTGAAAAGTGATGATGTTCTCTCTCCAAGAAGCATTTGCTTAATTAAACTTGGCCTTCAGTTGAAGAAGGACGTGCTTCCTGTCACTGGACTTAAAGATGATCCCAGGCCGACAAAGGCTGTATCAGGAGAATTGAGCTTTCCTTGCCTTACTGAGAAGAACTAATGTCATCAATCATCTGGTTTCTAGATCTGATGCTGTTTCAGAGGTGAGCAGCTCTTAATAATTGCAGAATTTTGCAACCTGAGCAGAGTTCAGATGAATTTGACCAATCTTGTCAGATTAAATCAATGTTCTGAGCTCCACATGAGAGATGAGGGTTGCTATCCTGATACTGGCTTGATTCCAGTGTGGCCCTACAACTACACGTCAGTGAGTGCTCTTTCTAGTCCATCTTGCCTTCTTCCCTCGAATGGTGAAATCCCTACCACCACATGATCAGGATCAAAAAAGTCTTTTCCAGTTTTCTAATGCAACTCAGATAGACTCAATTACCCACAAATTATTTTACTGACAATGTTTCTTGCAACTTTAGGTAACACCAGAAGAATAATCATGAAGATTCTACCTGAAGGAGGGATTCAAATGACAATCAAACAACATAAGGAGAAACACATCACAAGTACATTAAGATTGTCAATCCCAAAACAAGGACCAATGAGCAGCTCAAATAAAAGAACTCGTACTTTTTTTTGGGGGGGGGTCACACCTAGCATTGTTCAGGGGTTACTCCTGGCTCTACACTCAGAAATTGCTCCTGGCAGGCTCGGGGGACCATATGGGATTCTGGGATTCGAACCATCGACCTTCTGCATGCAAGGCAAACACCTTACCTCCATGCTATCTCTCCAGCCCCCATACTTTTTTTTTGACTTTTGGTTTTGAGACCACATCCTGCAGTATTCAGGGGTTACTCCTGACAGGCTCAGGGACCAGATGGGATGCAGGGGAATGAACCCAGGTTGGCCTTATGCAAAGTAAGCACCCTCCCCGATGTGTTATCTATCACTCAGGCCTCAGGAACCAGTACAACTAGGTTGCCTTTACTACATCGTTTCAATGATGAGTTTGCTTGTATGTTTTGCTTGGTTTTGGTTTTTAGGGCACACTCAGTGGCACTCAGGCGTTACTCCTGGCTCTGTGTTCAGAAATTACTCCTGACAGGCTCCTGACAGATACTGGGGATAGAGCCCAGGTCCTTCCAGGTGGGCTGCATGCAAGGCAAACACCCTCCTGCTGTGCTATCACTTCAGCCCCTCACTGATGGATTTTAAAGAAAACTGTCTTCCTTTCATTTTATAACATAGATATGGACCTAAATTCACATGTTAATCCAACTATATTTAAAACACACTATAAATAATCCCTACATTATTATTCCAACCATGATTCACTTTCAACTTAGTTTTTTATTTTTTAGGGGTGTCCACAGCTAGCCACAACTAGCCATGCTTGGGGGCTATACCCAATGGTGCTCAGGGCTGTTCCAGCAAAGCTTAACAATCTCCCAGGGGTGCTTTACAGGACAGGTAGAACACTGACTGGGTTGTCACCTGCAAAGTTGTGTCCAAGCAAACCATATCTCCCTAGTCATCTTGCTATAAAAATCTATGTTAACCAAACCAAACAATATTGTACAATGGATTCAAACCTCAATGGGAGCTGCTAATCTAGACATGGTTACAACCCAGGCATAATAAAGTATTCTCTAACTTTTGCAAACTGTTTCATGCCGTGACATACTGTGACAGATCTCCCGAAGGGGACAACTAGAGCCCATCATTCAATGACTCTCCAGCAGCAGTGTGTGAAGATCACGGCTTCAAAATCATCTCCAAAACAAGGAGCAGACAAGCTGGTCCAGGATAGACCTTTGTGGTTCACACTGGAGGATCTGGCAGTGCCATCCTCTCTCTGAAAGCATGAAAGAACAGTGTCCAATCTGCCAATGAAGGAGCATGGTTGCATTTGGGGGAAAAAAATGATCTAGCAAAGTAGGTATTGGGCTCAGTGATCCAACTTGCTCAGAGGAAAGAAAAGTACAACCTCTGCATCTTTTATTTAGATGAGACCTGTGGAAGAAGGCAAAGCTAAAGTGGACTGGCACTCAGCTCACCTGAGTGCCCACCGTCTCCTGGAAGCAGCGGCCCAGCTGTGTCTTGGCGGCCACAGGGTAGACACGAGGCGTGACCTGCTGGTGAGAATATGTGGAATGCACCGCCTGGGGCTTCTGTGCCGGGAGCCCCGGGTAGGAGATTTGGGGCGGGCCCGGCTGAGCTTCTTTCATCTTCTGGCCCGTTGGGCCATCGATCCGTGACACTTGGTGGAACTGCACAGAAGCCTCCGGGGGGTGTTTCACGTGGATATTGACAATGTTGGGAGGAAATTTCACTGAAACGGATGAGGAAGGAGACGGAAAGATCATGAATGATGAACAGACAGGAATCGTGACAGCCATTCCATGCAAAACACAGCATCTCTGACACTGCAATCTTACAAGCACTGAGTTTTTTCAGGCATCCTATTCCTGCATACCTAGACAGATTTTGTGTTCTACGTGTGTCAACAGTCTTTCATGGAATCTATTCCTATGTTCATATGCCAGTATTTCATCTAATATATTTCTACATGCACAGTAAGCATACAGAGTAGATGGCATTTTTGTTTTGTTTTGTTTCTGAGTCACACCCGACAGTGCCCAGGGGTTACTTCTGGCTCTGTGCTCAGAATCGCCCTGGCAGGCATAGGGGACCATATGGGATGCTCGGATTTGAACCACCATTCTTCTGCATGCAAGGCAAACACCCTACCTCCATGCTATCTCTCCAGCCCCAGAGTAGATGACATTTTTATACAAATATGTATATAATATATATTGGCTTAGGGTCATACCAGGTGGCACTCAGCAGTTACTCCTGGCTCTGCACTCAGGAATCACTTCTGACAGCCTCAGGAATAAAACCCGGGTCGGTTGCATGCAAGGCAAATGCCCTATTCACTGGGCTATCACTCTGGCCCACAAATAACTTTTTTTTTTTGTTTTTCGGGCCACACCCATCTGATGCTCAGGGGTTACTCCTGGCTAAGGGCTCAGAAATTGCCCCTGGCTTGGGGGGACCATATGGGACGCCGGGGGATCAAACCGCAGTCTCGATCTTTCCTTGGCTAGCGCTTGCAAGGCAAATACCTTACCTCAAACGCCACCTCGCCGGCCCCACAAATAACTATTTATATTTTGCAGCAGTAGGCAAATTTCTTTGCCTAAAAGAATTTTTAAAAAGGACACCCTAGATTTTTAAGAAAAGGGCACTCTAAAAAAGCTCCTCTCATGTCAACATTTTGAAATTGCAAATTGCTGTCTGAAAGAGAAATGAAAGCTTCTCACAACAGCACATTCGTGAGACAAAAAGGTTTTTTCCTCTGGTGGTGCCTTAAAGACTAGGAAATCCCTGTTCCTTGTGGTCCCAGGAGGGTGTGCCTCATACACTCTGCTACTCAAGATATGGATACCCTTGGCATTTATCACTCTGCACCCATGACAGAAGCTGAATTTGAATTCTAACATCAGGAGATGCACAATTTCACTAAGCAACATCTCCATTTCTGCACCTTAAACCCAGAACACATACTTTGGGATTACCCCCAGGTAATACTTTGCACATCATCCAGCAAAGTGCAAAAGTGTTTTCAACAGAGCTTTGGAGTGCTAAAGAATAAGAGCTGAGAACGCTGCTCTGAGTCCTTTCTCAAAAGAAAAATTAGCGTGTACATGAAGAGATGCCAGGTTTCCAAGACTGAACCAGGCACTGAACTCCTGAGCTGTGAAAGGCCAAGTTTCGGTTGTCTCCAGATGGAGCAATGAAGAGATGATTGAACCAGGAAACCATGCACTGCAAAACAACCCTCATTGGGTCTTGTGGGTGCCCTTATCCATCACCCCAGTCCAGCCAGAACCCTGTCTTCTGTCTAGTTTCCAGCCTCTCCTGGAATAGCAACACACATATGGGCCAGCTCTACGCATGACAGATAAGCTCCTTTTTCTGTGCCTTTTTTCCTTAGGTGCCAATTCCCTTTGCCCTAGAAAGCAGCGTGAACAAGCCCCAGGGCCTCTGCTCTGTCCTACCAACTCTCAGGCCACAGCTGATGGACTTGGTCTGGCTCAGGCCTCTGCACACCCCGAGTTTGGCCTGGCTCCCCAGGACCAAGACAAGCCATTTGTTTACCTTTAACTCCTTGCTGACTGGTCATGGTGAGAGGCAAAGTGTGGGTGGAGTGGACGACGTGGGTGCCCAGTGCCTTGCTGGGTGGCTGGGCGTGCGGGTAGCGTTTGGGCACGTTGGCGCCATGCACTGGGATCTGGCAGAGCTTGCCCGTGAAGTTGGGAGAGCATTGACACTTGTCCCGGGAGCTGCACTGGCCACCGTTCATGCACGGGAGATGGCAGATGACTGAAATGGAAGAGAGCATGTGGAGATGGGTCATGAGACAGTTCAAACCATGTACCCCAAGACTCCAGGTGGGAAAAAGCACATGGACCATAAATGTCCCAATCAAGAAGCAAGGCCAGTATGGAGCTGGAGCGATTGCACAGCAGGGAGGACATTTGCCTTGCACGTGGCTGACCCAGGTTTGATCCTTGACATGCCATAGGGTCACCCGAGCCTGCCAGGAGTGATTCCTGAGCGCAGAGCCAGAAGTAACACCCGAGTGAAACTGGATGTGGCCCCAAAACAAAAACCAAAGTGGCTAATATTCACACTTTCTACCTAAAGTCACCCATGTCTCCATGGGCTTCCCCAGCGACAGAAAGAAAGATTCATGGGGGTGGTAGGAAACGTGCCACAAAAAGCAATGAGTGAAGTTAGAGCAGAGGGTGGACAGTGATAGTTGGAACTGATCACTCTGGACAAGAACTGGGTGCTGAAAGAGGAGAAAGTGACATACATGGTACCCTTCATTAACAGTAGTGCAAAACACAGTGTCAACAAGGAGAGAGAGAAAGAGAGAGAGACAGAGAGAGAAAGAGAGAGAGAGAAAGAGAGAAAGAGAGAGAGAGAGAGAGAGAGAGAGAGAGAGAGAGATTGATTAGCAGAATTCCTGACCCAGAGACAGATGGGGTAGAGTGGTGGGAGGAAAATGGGGGACATTGGTGGCAGAAAAAATGCCCTGGTGAAGTTCAGTGTACTTTCTTTTTTTTTTTCTTTTTTCTTCTTTTGGTTTTTGAGCCACACCCGGTGACACTCAGGGGTTCCTCCTGGCTATGTGCTCAGAAATTGCTCCTGGCTTGGAGGACCATATGGGATGCTGAATGATCAAACTGCAGTCCGTCCTATGTTAGCACATGCAAGGCAAATGCCCTACCGCTTCTGCCGCCGCTCTAGCCACTGAGTGCATGATTAAAAAACCATTGTATGATTGAAACCCAACTATGAACAATTCTTTAACTTTGGTGCTTAAATAAAACAATTATATTCAAAATAAAAGATAGTTTAATGGGAGAAAGGAGATATTTGGGTGGTCACTAAATACCCCCACTTCCACCCAACCATGCATCTCCCATGTCCTTTCAGTTCAATTGCTGTTGGGCACTCTTGTAGCCTCAGCATCCAGCACTCAGCACCCAGCACCTCAGCATTCAGAATCCAGCACTCAGCACCAGCACAGAGGGTGTGTGGTAAGCAATTCTTTCCACCAAGAGGCCTCCAAGGAGCAAAAGAGGGCATTAAAAGTGCCATCAATGGCGGATTCTCTATGAAACGCTAAGACCCCCAGTGCCAGCAGAGGGTGGGCACTGGCATTCCCACCCTCTTCTTAGGACTCCCCAAACCACTGTGAAATGCAGAAACTAGAGAGCATTTAGTCACTTGGAGCATATCTAGAAAACAGAGGTAGGTGACAGGCAGTGAGTGTGGGTGGGGAGTTTACCAAAGAGCTTCTCTATCACTGAGGAATTCTTCGTGTCCCTCTGAAAGGGACCAGAACTGCTGCCCTGCCTGTAAATCAGGGGTCTCAAACTCGTGGACCGCGGGCCATTTGTGGCCCTCCATACAACATTTTGTGGCCCGTGGCAGGCCTTCAAATATAGCAGTATTCGTGATTATTCGCTTACCGAATAATCGCAATAAAAATCGCATTAGTAAGACAAAAATTGCATTAAACATTCGCATACCCCGAGCAGTTTTGTTCGGGGTATGCGAATGTTTAATGCAATTTTTTGCGATATTTTTTCTTACTAATGCGATTTTTATTGCCAATATTCGGTAAGTGAAATCCCTTATGCGGCACTGCCTCACCCCGACTTTGCCTCCTGCGGCCCCCAGGTAAATTGAGTTTGAGACCCCTGCTGTAAATGAATCCCCCTTACTTGCTTACTTCCTGTCTCTGCTCTCTGGACCCTGTTGTGCTATCCAGATCTTTCTGCTTACATCTCCACACACTGCACTGGATCCCCAATAATTGGATCCCCAATGACCACAGGATTGACTCTGAAGGGCACTAGTGGTGTTCGGGGGTGGGGAGAGCTGGCTTGATCTGACAGGAGGATTCCAGAATTTGGGGTCATCCTTGCCCATGCCTACCTGCTTTTCTGTACACACATCCCTTCCTACTCAGCCTTGACTTTTATAGGAGGTGGATGGACCACACCTGGTGGTGCTAGGGAGCTGGCCCCTCACGCCTGTGCTCGGGAAAGGGGGTACCTGAAGGTGTCAGAGATTGAACTGTATACAAGCCCCATGCCCCTTGGTAAGTCTGTGTCCATCCGTCCATCAATCCATCCATCTACCTGTCATCTGTCTGTCTCTGTCTCTCTCTCACTCTCACTCCCTCACTCTCTCTCCTTTGCCAGGTGCCCGAAACTCTCCAGCTACCCATTTCCACACCCGGGTTCTATTAGCATCCCCAAAAATCTGAATGTCTCCAAATTACCAGATCATCTCCTCCCTTCTGCTCCCTCTTTGTAAGATCCTCCCTTACAAGTGCCCCCACTTTGGGATTGAGACCTTTGCCTGGGCACTCCTTCAACTTCCTACTTCTCTTGCAGACTCTGGCTAAACCTTGTAGCATCCACTTCTAGAAGCTCCCAATAGACCCCCTCAGTTCAATGCACATTGCTCAGTGGGGAGCCTCCTGTGTGCACATCTGAGCCCAGGGAGCGCAGGCCTCCTCCCTCAAGGTAGCTCAGTTTCGAGGTGAAAGGCTGCAGCTGAAAGATGTACAGAATGAAAGAACCTGAAGACAACAGACAACAGGCACGATGGACGCCGACCCCTCTGTTGGGAACCATCTGAGGAACCACACACAGAAACAGACATACACAGATACACACAGACACACACACACACACACACACACACACACACACACACACACACACACCTGCCCTGGACCACAGAGAGAATCGAGGAGAGAGGCCACACGTGGAAACAGAAACTGCAGATCAGCAAGGAAGAAACACGCCATTGGAAAAAGTCAAACGTGGATGCTGAGAACTTGGAGAAAAGCAGATTGTGGGACATTTCAGGGGACTCCCCAGGAAATGGCTTTAGGCAGACAAGAGTCAGAAACCCAGGGAGGGAAGCCTTACTGGGTTCTAGAGTGGGGGGGGGGGGAGGAAAAGGAGGGAGAAAGGCCAGAGCACAAACTGGGTCCTGCTGGGAGCTGATAAAATAGGAGCCAGATAGGATCCAGGCAAAGCCCTTTTTGAGTTTGGTTTTAATTTGAATTTGGATCCCTAATGCTCAGGGCTCACTTCTGGCTCTGTGCTCAAGGAACACTCCTGGCAGGCTCAGGAGACCATTTGCAGTACCAAGATCAAACACGGGTCAGCAGCGTGCAAAGCAAGTGACTTCATTCCTATGCTCTCACTCCAAGGTCTATTCTTAGAGGCCAAATCAGGACCTTAGACTTCCAGGAAGGTCTCTTTAGGTTCTGAGCATAGAGAGTAAAGGCAAGACTGTACAAGCCATGGTCAGAAACATTTGGGTGTTTTCTTTTTTCTTTGTTTGTTTGTTTTGGGTTTTTTTTTTTTTTGGTTTTGGGGTTTTTGGTTTTGGAGCCACACCCAGTGACCCTCAGGGGTTACTGCTGACTATGTGCTCAGAAATCTCTCCTGGCTTGGGAGACCATATGGGACACTGATTGAACCGTGGTCCATGCTGGGTCAGCCGAGTGCAAAGCAAATGCCCTACAGCTGCGCCACCGCTCTGATCCTGGTCAGAATTGGGAACAGGCAGAATGGCTTGAAACATATAGCATCAGAGATGACAGTGAGTCAAAAAGAAATAATTCAAGGTTGAAACACAGTGAGACGGAGAGAGAGGAGAATGTAAAGGGAAAGAAACAAAAGGTTAGTCACAGAAGGAGAAAAGGGGAAGAGGAATGGGAAGTGAAAAGAGATGATGCAGCATGTTAAATCCCAGGTTCCCAAGTCTGTACCCAGAGGCTCTGGGACCTACTTCAAACAAGAAGTGAGACTTGGGATTCCTGGCCCAAGTCTCCCCTGGCTCTATTGCTAATAGGCACCAAGAGCAAACACACCAGGAGACTGGTATGATATATTTTGCTAATCTCGCGAGACTCTGGCAGAACCACATTCACCAAACACAGCACACTGCACAGTCATCAGGCTGTTGTATATACATGTCATGTTGGAAAGACAAGCACAGCAGAAAGATAGACTCTGTCTTCCTTCCTTCCCCTCTTTTCTGAGCTGACCATCCAGACTGCAAACACCTTTCCCCAAAAACACAAGCTGGTCCTCCACCTCCCAGCCCAATGGGCACCAGACAGACCTTGCAGTCAAAGGCAGTCAGAGGCAACCCAACCTCGCCTGTCATTCATAAACCTATATACAGGCTAGCATATGTAGATGTCACTGGTTACTCAATTTTCCAACTTGTCTCAGAATAAAGTTTCGGGGGGGGGGGGCTAGAGTGATAGCATTGCAGGTAAGGCACTTACTTGCCTTGCACATGGCCAACCCAGGCTCAATCCCCTGCATCACATATGGTACCCCCAAACACTGCCAGGAGTGGTTTCTGAGTGTAAAGCCAAGAATAATTCATGAGCATCATTGATGGGTGTGGTTCAAATACAAACAAACCAAAAGCTGGGGCTTTCTTCTCTTTTGGTTAGCAAACTGTCAACTCTGGTTATCACTTCACAGTACAACCGAGTTCCTTTGTCCCCTAGAGGTGTCACAATAACCCGAGTCTTCAGGAAAATATGGGAAAAGGCAATACTGGAGCATGTTTAAATATCTGCTAGATCAAAACTTGCCACACAGTTTCACCAGAGCAGCTGAAACTCAAGTCTGGTCTGAAGACAACCTTGAGAAGAAATTTAAGAAAGATTATGTGAGGGGCTGGAGCAATAGCTCAGCAGTAAGACATGTATTTGCCTTGCATGCAGCCAACACAGGAGGGAACTCAGTTTGAATCCCAGCATTCCATATAGTCCCCCGAACCTGCCAGGAGCAACTTCTGAGTGCAGAGCCAGGAGTAACTCCTGAGCATACCAAGTGTGACAGGAAGGAAGGAAGGAAGGAAGGAAGGAAGGAAGGAAGGAAGGAAGGAAGGAAGGAATGGAAGGAAGGAAGGAAGGAAGGAAGGAAGGAAAGGAGGAAGGAAGGAAGGAAGGAAGGAAGGAAGGAAGGAAGGAAGGAAGGAGGAAGGAAGGAAGGAAGGAAGAAGAAGAAAGAAGGAAAGGAAGGAAAGAAGAAAGAAGGAGAAAAGGAAGAAAAGAAGAAGAAGGAAGAAAGAAAGAAAGAAAGAGAGAAGGAAGGAAAGAAAAAAGAAAGAAAAGAAAAAAGAAAAAATAAAAGAATGAAAGAAAGAAAGAAAGAAAGAAAGAAGAATGAAAGAGAAAGAAAGAAAGAAAGAAAGAAAAGAAAGAAAGAAAGAAAGAAAGAAGAAGAAGAAAGAAAAGAAAGAAAGAAAGAAAGAAAGAAAGAAAGAAGAAAGAAAGAAAGAAAGAAAGAAAGAAAGAAAGAAAGAAAGAAAGAAAGAAAGAAAGAAAGAAAGAAAGAAAGAAAGAAAGAAAGAAAGTTAGTTCTGTCGTCCATCTGTCCATCCATCAGGCATCTCTTTCTCTTTCTGGGATCCAAACAAGGCAGGAGAAGGCTTTGGTATTGACATCATCCTATATCCCGCAGGTATCCGGGCATTTCATTATTCCTGGCCAGAATTTGGACAAGGAATTTGCCATTTCTCTGGCTCTGGCTTCTTCACCTGAGGTCAACAATGAGGCTTGGACTGGATCCAGACCACAGTGCTGTCCTGCGGCTTGAAGCAGCTCATCTTGTTTAGAGTCCTTGGCTATGGCTTCATGATGACGGCATGATGGGAACACAACAAAGGAGCCTCCAAGATCATGTGGACAAATGAGTCAGGTCATGTGACATGACCACATCCACTGTCTCCCCTCTCATGCTGAGACTCCAAACAATGATTGCTGGGTCAAGCAACAGGCAAATCTTCCAGAAAGAGTTGATCCAGCAGGAGACCAAAGCGATAATCCAGGGATTACAGTGCTTGCCTTGCATGCAGCCAATCCCATCTTAAAACCCTGGCACCACTCAGTCCTCCTGAGCATAGAGCCAGGAATAGGTCCTGAGCATCACCCAAAAGCAACATTCAGTCCTTACTGTGCCAAGAGTAGAATATTCTCACCTCAAACTGGCACCTTCCTTAGTCAAGCTGGATTTTATTTTCAGCTATTTCTACCAGCACAATAGGTAAACCAGCAACTTCTGAGCATCCTTTTGGACTCACATACAGAGCGAACCAGCCCCACAACACACACTAAGATTCTCCCTTATAGTGCCTCCCAGTTTCTATTTCCCCTGGCTGAAGCTCACTTCTTATTCATGCATTTTCCAAGCTCGCTGTCCTGAGTAAGAGATCTAAAGGCCACATCTGTCAAGTTGATGAAAGTATCTTTGGAAGGTTTCCTGTTCAACCCCGTTGGTCTGGGCAGCATACGGCCATTGTGGCCTCCTTCCTGTCAGGAAGTCTGTAAGTTCTCTAGAACGGGTCTTCAAAGGAAAGGAGAGTGTCTCTCCCAGGAGCTGATAAATGTCTTATCACACACACACTTCACTTCATCTCCGCCGCTTCCTTATTTGACTCACCCCATCTGGAGTTTCTTTGCTCTGTTGTTTCGGTGTTGGGTTTTGAGCCACACCCAGCAGTGCTCAGGCTTACTCCAGGCTCTATGTTCAGAGATCACTTAGAACAACATATCAGGTGTTGGGGTGGAACCCGTGTTAGTCACATGCTAGGTCAGTGTCCTCCCTGCTGTAGTTCCATTCCTCCATCATCCCCAAGCCAACCCGGACTTTCTGCTTGATGTAGACATATGGGTCCTGACCAATCATGTTCATGAAGCTGTCTTGTCCACTTTCTAAAACTGAACCAACAGAAAACATGGTGGAGGGAGGGAATGACTGTACAGTGAGGAAGATATTCGTTTTGCATATGCAGCTGACCTGGGCTCGATCCACAGTACCACACAGGGTCCCCTGAACACCACCAAGAGTCACCCCTAACTGCACAATCAGGAGTAAGCTAGGATGTGCCCCCAATAAAAGTAGTTTTAATAGGGAGCCTTGCAAAGAACTCCCTCACAATTTTTTCTTATTTTTCTAGTGTTGGGATGGGAACAGTCTTTCATGTGCAAAGCCAGTGGCTCTACTACCAACTCATCCAGAGGGTCCCAAAGACCTGGCTCATTCCTTTGGAGATACTCAGCACATTTCTCTGACAAGGTCCTGGGATATTAATGGGAGTCACCACAAGGGATGGTGAGGCTAACCTGGTAGGAGGGAGACAAGGTGGAAAGGGAGCTGAGGTCAGAAATGGGTTGAGAGGGGCTGGAGCAGTAACACAGCGGTAGGGCATTTGCCTTGCATGCAGCTAACCTGGAATGAACCTGGGTTCAATCCCCAGCATCCCATATGGTCCTCCAAGCCAGGAGTGATTTCTGAGTGCAGAACCAGAAGTAGCCCCTGAGTGTCTCAGGGTGTGGCCCTAAAACTAAAGATAAAGATTGAGAAGCACTGTTCTAAGTCCAACATGCTGCCTCTTCATGTCTATAGAGTTCAGGGTCTGTTTCAGAGGACTGAGGTCTAAGATTAATTCCAGACAAACTCAGCTCATTCATGCTCAATCCAGCCTGGTTCCCCTATGGCCCCCACGTGCCCATTCATCCCTGTCACGGTCAACCCCTACTGTATTCTGAGGGATCCATGCGCCCTGATCAGGATGCAGTACCACAAGGCTCCTTCCTCCTTCCTCCCAGCTCATCACACCAACCCTGTCTCCCGTCCAAAGCCTTTGCTTAATCTCATAGCCACAGCTCTTGGAATGTGCTGGGCCACTCTCAGAACCACCCTGGGGCCCACATCGTTCTTAGAACCACAATAAGGCCCACAGTCACTCTCAGAACCAACCATGGGGCCCAAAGTTACTCTTAGAACCATGCAGTCTTTGAATTCTTAGAACTCTTAGAACCCACAGTCTCTTAGAATATGCAAAGTCACTCTCAGAACCACGCTGAGGAGAGGAACCCACAGTGACACTTAGAGTCACACTGGATGCCCACAGTCAGCCAACAATTAGGGCCCACACAGCACTGAGTTATTACTGTCTACAAACATTCCTGAGAGAAGACACCTTGTCTCTGGGTTACCTGTCCATCATCAGAATTAGGGAAAATGTAGATCACATAACAGGTTAAAAAAAGGGGGGGTTTTGATAGTTAATAATGAGCAAACAAATAGAATATTTTACAGATCATGGAACATGTCTTTATGTTGGGAAGCCAGCCCAAGGTCAAATTCTAGATGCCTGCAGTTTCTTTCCACTGCCTAAACATGGGATTGTCTGATCCCAGGCTGACCATCAATATTCTATTAGTGGTATATTTTGAGTCCTCCCAAATGGCCCAACTAAATTTTCCTAAAAGCAACACTTCTTTTTTTTTTTAACACTCAGCTTTGATCATCACATAACATACAAATCAGTGACCTGATTTTCAATCATAAACAACCATGAGTTGAAACACTTGAAGCAGGCAGAACCCCATGGAGAGAAATAAACTCTTTCTTGAGACCATTCAGCCTGCTGTGTGTGGTCGTGGAAGGAGTGGCTCTGAACAGCAGAGGACAGAACTGGTTCATTAGGACTTTGGTGGACCTACAGCACTTCCACTACAGACTGTTGAAAATCCCCCGGCAGAACATTCCAGAGTCCAGTGCTCAAGTGCCTTGACACCATGAGATCCATCATTGATGAGATGAGCCAAGTTGTCTCCTCCGATTTAACTTAATTCGCTTGACATGTCAAGCTCAGGTTATTAAAATATGCCTCTCCATTCCTCAGGGCTCCATATATTCTCTGACTCTGGAACATTCCATTAAATCAAGACAACATGTATCAAAACTGACTTCCTGAAGATAATTCGTTCTAATCCTCAGCACTGGCCCGTGAGTGTGTTTCTAATTAGCTCTCTAGAGATGTAGCTCAGATGCAGACTTGTTGGACTTTGGAAACAACCTCGTGGATCCTCTGACACTCAATGACCACAATAAAACAATCAGAGGTCTTGATTCTGCACAGGATAAGAATCAGAGTCACGGGAGAGAAGAAAACAAAATTGACCATTGATTAATCAGGAGGAAATAAATAGCCAATTGGTCCTGGCAATTTTCCTAAATAAACCAAGGATAATCAGGGAAACTACATGGGTACACGAAGAAGAAATGCATCCTGTTATTCTCACATCTATCTCTTTTTTCCCTTCTAAAGCCTGTCAGACACTGAAGGGGAGGAAACTAGAAGACTGTTCCATTCCCAGTGAACAAATATTAAACAGCGATGTACCTCACTGCTACAGCAATAACTGTTTTTGCATACTGTGATCATTTCTCTGTAATGCTGACATGGAGCGAAATGGCTCAAGTTGGCACCACATGGAGTTGGGATGGTTGAGAGCAGACCTGGTCTGGGCAATAAGAGAAAAATCTTGAGCTGGGCTTCTGCTTCCAAAGGCGACTATTCTGCAGAGCTCCAGGCTCCATGGCATATAAAGGAGCCAACTACAAGGCAGAAAGGTCTGCTGTAGACCTGGAGGAGTGAGGGGATAGGGGGTTGCCCCTCTGCCAGAGCATTTTCCCCCATACTGTCCATAGGCAAGTGTTTTCCCAAATCTACTCCTGAAATTCTGTTCATTCCCATCACGGGCCTGAGAGATTGAAACAACTTTATCATGATTTCCTTTTTCCCATTGAAAATCCTTTTATTAGGAAAGAAATTGTCATCATTGTCGTCTTTGTCATCAGCATCATCTTTCCCAAATGTATTAAAATCACTATCTTATAGAGTTTTATTTGCTTTTCTGTAAGGGTAAGTAGGACCCAAGAATTGCCCCAGGGGCACCCCCAGCTGTACTAGCTCATCTGTCCAGATGCTGAACTGCTTAGACCTAGCAGTGTTGTTGGCCTCCAAAGCTCTAACCTGGCTGTTTTCCCCCAGATTGCAATTCTCATGGCAACAACATGATTTCCTACTTCTAAAGCAAAACTCTTCTCTCCCAAAATCCTCTACACCTTTGTTTCTCACAAAGAAGGGGCATTTCTGGCATGAGGTATAGAAGGGTGCTAGTGACAATGGTCCTTGTCTCTGGCTGGAAGGTCTCTTTCATACTTGCAGCAAAATTCAATGCATCTCTCACTTCCCCTCCCCATTCTCCTTGCAAAGAGAGAGGGAGAGAGCCAGAAACCCAACCACCATAATTTGCCTGGTCCTGTTCCGAATCCAGAGCTTGCACCATGGGAGGGGACAGACAGCACACATGGACACACTTCCAGCTTATTCACAATGCCCCAGGGTGATTCATTAGCTCTTCCAGCTGCTAGCAAGCTGACCAACGGCCAAGCCGAGGAAAGACAGATTTTTCGAGTCATGTGTCATCAATATGGTCTAGATTAGGAAAGCTTCGGACTGCCTTGAGGACAAGCACAAAAACTTCTGCATTTTTACTACAACCATAAAATGGTAATTGAGTTCTTACTGTGAAAATGGAAAGTTCGAATTTTCCATGAAATTGGTCGGGATGGTCATCCCACCCAGCCGGAATTTCGAAAGTGAATGAGAAAGATCATTCCTGGGAACTTGTTTCGACATAGAGAGGGTCTCGGGTTTGCTGCTCTAACACGGGAACGACACAGGCCAATCGGCAGAATATGCAAAGTTGAGCAGCTGTACCCTTTACCAGGACAACCTCAATTCTACCCTTCAGCCACAGAATCTAATGAGAACCAGCTCACTGGCTTCTGTCACATCGGAGTCAAACACTCACGAATTATCTCTAGTTGTCACTTCGCTGGGATCATTGACAAATCCATCAGGGAAACACAGCCTCGAATCTGCATTGGGCCCTTAGAAAGGAGTTGTTTTGTTTTGTTTTGTTTTGTTTTTAAAAAAAATTTCCATTTTATTGATTTTTTAATAAAATTTCTTCTTTTTATTTATTTTATTTTATTTGGGGCAGGAGAGTTGGGGCACACTGAGCAGTGCTCAAGAATTACTTCCTGGCTCTGCAATCAGGAATCACTCATAGCAGGCTCAAGGGACCCTATCGGATGCCAGGGATAAAATCTGGGTTGTCTACTTATTTTGTTATTGATACAGCCCCAAAACTAATTCTTTAATTGAATCAATTCATTCTTTTTTTGAATTGAGTCAATTCAATTCTTTTTTTTTTTTTTAAGTTGATTGATTGATTGGTTTCTGGGCCACAACCAGCAGTACTCAGGAGTCACTCCTGGCTCTGCACTCAGAAACCACCCCTCAACAAGCTAGGAGACCATATGAGATGCTGGATATAGAACCTTCTGAGTTGGCCGCATGCAAGGCAAATGCCCTACCACTGTGCTATCTCTTCGGCCCCTCAATTCAATTCTTTAACTGAATATAAGTGGCATACACTTACAAAGTTGTTCATGGTAGGAATGTTGACTGGTTTCACCTTATTGGAAAACCATATGAATGTTCCTCAAAGCTCCCACATGATCCAGCAATGCTGCTCCTGAAAATATACCCTAGAGCCCCCCCAAAACATGATGCAGAAAAGCCCTATGTTCCTGGCAGCATTATTCACGATAGCCAGAATCTGAAAACAACCCATGTGCCTGAGAACAGATGAGTGGATCAAGAAACTGTGGTACCTCTGCACAATCCCATACACCAACAGTCTCCAAAACAGTCATGGAGAAGCCACTGGGGACAAAGTGCTAAAGGAGCTGCCTTCAAGCACTAAAGAGATGGCTCATGTTGGTAGAGGCCTCTGGATTGGTCCTCATTTTGCCTTCTAATTAAATCATTTTGCCTTCTAATTAAATCATCTTTTCATTTTTTTTTTTTTTTTGGTTTTTGGGCCATACCCATTTGACGCTCAGGGGTTACTCCTGGCTATGTGCTCAGAAATAGCCCCTGGCTTGGGGGGGACCATATGGGACACCGGGGGATCGAACCACGGTCTGTCCTATGCTAGCACTTGCAAGGCAGACACTTTACCTCTAGCGCCACCTTCCCGGCCCCGAAAATCATCTTTTCAAATGCTTAATGATGACCAAAAATTCTCTCATAATTAAAAAAAAAATTGTTTCCTTGGCCAGAAGTGGAGGACAGATCCCTCCACCTAGTGAACTGCTGTTCTTTAAAGACTGTTTTTGGGGGTCAGAGCTATAGCACAGTAGGTAAGGTTGCCTTGCATGTGGCCAACCTGGGACCAACCTGGGCTTGATCCCCTACATTCCATAGGGTCCCCAAGCTTGCCAGGAGCGATTTCTGAGCAAAGAGCCAGGAGAAACCCCTGAGTACTGCCAGGTGTGACTCCCAAAAAAAAAAAAAAAATTTTTTTTTTAGAAAAGGCTGTTTGGTCCAGGGTTCAGGCCCTTTTTGCAGCCACAGCAATTCATCTCGACTAACTCTTCCAGGGTTTTCAGGCAGCCTCTTCAATTATTCCCCACTTTGGGCACCCAGAGGTGGAACCAGGAATGCACCGATCCTCAGGAAAGCATCGATCCATAAAGAAGAGGCAAAAACAGATGCTGCTACTCACCAAGGCCAAGTGGCTACTTAATCATATACTCATTTATACTCCCTATTCTTCAGAGCAAAGAAAAAAATGTTTGGTACCAGGCCAACCCACTGCACTGAATTCCCATCCACTTTAACTCATGGCGCTAAAAACACTATGGGCCCGGAGAGATAGCACAGTGGTGTTTGCCTTGCAAGCAGCCCATCCAGGACCAAAGGTGGTTGGTTCGAATCCCGGTGTCCCATATGGTCCCCCGTGCCTGCCAGGAGCTATTTCTGAGCAGACAGCCAGGAGTAACCCCTGAGCAATGCTGGGTGTGGCCCAAAAACCAAAAACCAAAAAAAAAAAAAAAAACACTAGGGAACTTGGGGTCCATCACGTTCAAACGTGGCTATTCCCTGACGAACAGCTAAAAAGTTGAGCAAGTCTCCTCTAGACCCTAAGAAATGAGTGATGGAGCTGTCACTTTTCCAGTGGGGTAGAATATTCAGGCTCCCTGGCTAGTAATTCACCTCCCTGGGATGAACTCAGGAAAAGGGAAGAAGACACTGGGGTGTCCTGGAGAGAGAGATGAGTGAGTCCATCATCAGGCCCAAAGCTGGTCAGGGCCATAGAAGGTTCCAGATGGTACCTGCAGTGGCAGGGCTGCCCTTTCCGGTGGCATCCTTATCTCCCTGGGATGGGGCTCTGTCACCCTCTTTTCTTAGCATCCATCAGCTACGCCCACAGCAAGCTAATAGCCCCCTGAACTGGAAGAACCCTAGTTCCAGTTGGGAAGGGCTCCCACCTTGCACTCTGCTTCCTGTCTGTTTCCCTGCACCAGATAGAATGATCCCAGGGTTCAGACACCCCGATGGACAATAGAAAAGCCCAGGCTCAGAGTCCCTGCTGGGACAATGGGAGCCAGAAGGATTCCCAAAGAAGAACTCAGCGCTTCAAGCACCAAAGCCAACAGCCTAATTACAACCAAACCCGCCTGAGCACTGGAGAGGGATCAGCAGCAGCCTGGAGAGATCTGAGTTTTCTGCCTTTGGTGAGAGGAAGCACTTGAACCCAGGCCTCTCTGGTGCAGACTGGCAGAGCTCAGAAGCCCCATGAGAAGCAGGTGGGCATCACTTCCAGGCATTGTTCTGGGCTCCACCGTTCATGGGTCATGGGAGTCAGGACTCAGCTGTCCCTGAGAATTTTGCCCCAACCCCAGCCTCTGTCCAAGCAAGGAGCCCCAAAGCGACAACATCTGGGACCAGGGTCATTTGCACAGCAGGGAGGACATTTGCCTTGCACACTACCAACCTCGATTTGATCTCCAGCATCCCATAGAGTCCTTCCAACACTGCCAGGAGTGAGTCCCAAGTGCAGAGGCAGGTATGCCCCAAAACAAAAAACAAACAAACAGTACCCCGAAAATTTGCCATCTTGCCTTCACCTAGCCCTCTGGGGAAAGGCGCTTCCTGCCTGCAAGGCTGGATCTAGGATGAGAAATGCACAGAAGGGGAAAGGGGTTCTGGAAGTGATGTGGGCGGCTGAGAAGTGGCTGCCTTGGGACTTAAACACCTGCTGTGATTCCAGGAATCTGCTGCCCTGAGCCCTGTGACTCAGTGGAAAGAAACGTTCCATTTGAGGGCTGGAAGGTGACTCCTCTAAGAAGCAAGGGGCCATGAATCAGAGAAAGGTCAGGCTGCTCCGCCCTCTCTGGACCAAGGAAGAACTTACTCAGGATCCCCTGCAGGGAGGAAGTGAGTCCCTCTGCTTTCAGCCCACTCCCCCTCATCTTCTCTGAGTGGACCTCAGAAAAGGACACAGATCTGAGACACCCCCCACGCCCTGCCCTGAAGGAGGGGTGGTGGGTACTGAGTGACCTTCTGAGGCTGCGATATGGGAGGCCAGTCTGCCAGCATCCCATGTGTGAAAATTGCTTCTGTGTACAAACTTCCTGACATTTGAGGGGCGCTTTCGGGCCCACACCAGACAGTATTCAGGGGTTACACCTGACTCTGCACTCAGGAATCATGCTTGGCGGGTTTGGGGGACCCCATGGAATGATGGAGAATGAACTCAAGTCAACTGCAAGCATGGCAAGTGCCTTCCTTGCTGTATGATTGCTCTGGTTTCTTTTCTTGTATTTTTAATACTAATTCCCCTGATTTGGTACCGGACACATCATTTCAGCATGACTGACACCTTATTCCTTTGTGGAACACAGGTTTTTATGAGGAGAAAGAACAGATTTATCTGTTGATTCCCACTAGACACTGTGAGGGTTCTGTAGGAATGGGGGACCCCTCAGGGTTCGCTTTACTTCTCTTTCATAGCGACAAACTATCAGAAATGGTTGTGCTCGAAGCCAGAGTGATAGCACAGCCAGGAGAGCATTTGCCTTGCATGCAACTGACCCAGGTTCGATCCCAGCATCTCATCTGGTCCCTCAAGCTCTGCCAAAAGTGACTCTTTTTTTTTTGTTTTTTTGTTTTTGGGTCACAATTGCTGACACTCATGGGTTACTCCTGGCTATGTACTCAGAAATCGCTCCTGGCTTGGGGTACCATATGGGATGCCGGGGGATCAAACCACAGGCTGTCCTAGGTCAGCTACGTGCACAGCAGACACCTTACTGCTGTGTCACCACTCCAGCCCCCAAAATGATTACTGAGTGCAGAGCCAGGAGTAACCCCTGAGCACCACTGGATGTGGCCCCAAAACAAAACAAAACAAAACTAAAAAAATCTGCCTTCAGGTTTTTTAACTGTTTTGACTTCAGGAAGAAACCAGGAAGAGTCAGGAAAATGCAGCAGTCTGAAGAGAACTAAATTAAAGTCAAGATGATGAAAAGAGGGGCCAGTGAGGTGGCGCCAGAGGTAAGGTGTCTGCCTTGCAAGCGCTAACCAAGGAAGGACTGAGGTTCGATCCCCTGGCATCCCATATGGTCCCCCCAAGCCAGGGGCAATTTCTGAGTGCTTGGCCAGGAGTAACCCCTGAGTATCAAATGGGTGTGGCCCGAAAAACCAAAAAAAAAAAAAAAAAGATGATGAAAAGATTCTTTTGCATGAGAAGAATCCCCATGGTGGTGCTCTGGGGATGCCAGGGATTATTTGGGGTTTCCACAAGACACATACTGAGCTCCCTATGCAATCTCCCCACTTGGAAACAAGACTCGTGTCTGGGGGTCTAGGCTATACCCAGAGATCCTTAAGGGTTACTCTGGGCTGATGCTTGGTGTTTTTGGGGGCAGTTTCACAGGCTCAAGCCATGCTGGGAACAGCCCCTGAGGAGTGAGTGGGGCCAGGACAGTGGGGCCAGGGGGAGGAATGGACACACCCTCACAGTGTCCAGGAACCCTGCAGGCAGGACCTGCAGAAACAGCCCCACATGGGACTGGAGAGATAGCATGGAGGTAGTGCATTTGTCTTTCATGCAAAAGGTCATTGGTTGGAATCCCTGCTTCCCATATGGTCCCGAGTCTGCCAGGAGCAATTTCTGAGCGTAGAGCCAGGAGTAACCCCTGAGCGCTGCCGGGTGTGACCCCCCCAAAAAAAAACAGCCCCACCAAGTCCCACCCTAGACACAGGACCGAGCACAGGCTGCATAGGTGACATCCATGCAGGCAGCACGACAGGCTTCCATCTCTGTGTTTGAGGAACTCACTTGGAGTCCGACAAAAATGCTCAAGGAGCTGCAAGTCCTGGAAACTAGAAAACTGGGTGCTAGTGAGAGCCAAGCATTGTTGGGTGAGGAAATGGTTTGCTTCTGCTGACGGACAAACAATTTCTGTGAGGAAGCTCGGGGCTCCACCTGCCACAGCTCTGCGGTCCTTGCTGATGGGACGCCTTATCCTAATGCATGTGGGAGAGTTGATAGAGAGCGGCTGGTACAGCTGAGGCTCTTCCACAATAGACTAAGAGGCTCGGGGAGAGCCCAAAGGGCAAATGTGTGTGTCACCTGCAGGACACCACCAGGAGTGAGCCCCAAGAATGGAGCCAATGGAGCCCCCTGAGCACCACTGGGTATGGCTCCAAACAAAAGAACAAAAATAGATGGGAGAGAAGGAGAAGTGAGGGGAAGGGAGTGGGAGGAGGAGAGAAGAGGGGAGGACAGAGAGGAGAGGAGAAGAGGGAAGGGGAAGAGAAAGGAAGGGAAGAAAAGAAAGGAAAGGAGGGAAGGGGAGGGAAGAAAAGAGATGAAGGAAGGGAGAGGAAGGGAGGGGAAGAGAGGGGAGAGAAGGGCAGAGGAGAAGGAGGGAGAGGAGGGGAGGGGTGGGGAGAAGAGGAAAAAGGAAGGGAGGGAAGGGGCAGGGATAAATGCAGGGAGGGGGAGAGGTGGGAGAAGAGAGGAGGGGAGAGCAGAGAGGAGTGGAAAAAAAGGATGGGAAGGAAGCATGGGGGAGGGAAGGAAGAAAAACTGAGAAGAGAGAAAGATGGAAAAAGTGAGGGAGAAGAGAGGTAATGATATAAGAATTACTCTCTCCACCTGATGCCCCAACTCACTCCACTCCATCAGCCCCCAAACCACCCTGGACTCCCCTGTTTTTCTCCAAACTGCTCTAAGCACTGTAGTGGAAACACGGCAAGGGCATTTGTGGGCACCAGTGGTAAGCTCCGAAGTTTCGGGCCCCTCGCCCCAAGACCCGGTGTGGCTGGCCAACAACCCGTCAGTGCATAGACTTTCACCAAACATGTGCAAAAATCACCCCTGGATTGAAAGTAGAGCCAGGAGACAGGGCAAGGACGAACGGGAACAGGCTGTTCATGCTTGGGAGTCACAGTAAATATTTCAGAATAAAACATACTGCCGAGAGCCTAATCCCATTACAGCCCTTCAGTCTCCTGGCACGGGCTGCCAGCTAACGGGATGACAGCCCTGGGCGGCTGCACCCCGATGTCTCCTCCTACAGATGAAAACAGCTCAGAAGGCCCAAGGATGGGGCTTGTCCAAGCAGCCAGCCACGATTAGAAGTCCACTGTAACTCCCAGCAGAGTCACACTCGCTTTGAGGTACAGAGCAAATTTCACTCCGATGTGAACTCAGAGTTCTTCGAAACAAAACAGAGACAGAGCACAGTGGGGAGAGCACTTGCCCTACACAAAGTCGATCCAGGTTCAATCCTGGACAGCCCAATTTGGTTCTCTGAACCCCACCAGAAGTAAGTCCTTTTTTTTTTTTTTTTTTAATTTTTAAACTTGATTGATTGGTTGGTTGGTTGGTTTTGGGGACACACCCGGTGGTGCTCAGAAGCTACTCATGGCTCTGCACTCAGAAATTATCCCTGGCAGGCTAGGGGACCATATGGAATGTTGGGAATCGAACCAGGTCCCTCCTGGGTCAGTCACATGCAAGGCTAATGCCCTACCGCTGTGCTATCTCTTCGGCCCCAAGAGTGAGTCCTAAGTTCAGAGGTAGGAGTAAACCCTGAACACCACCAGGTGTGGTTTCCCCCACACAAAAAAAAGCAAACCAGAGCAGAAACAGAAGCAGAAACAGCCATAATGAGTGAATTAATGAAAACAAATGAAACATATTTTTCCACAGCAAAGACCTTCTGTAGGAAGGAGGGAGAAGGAAGTTAAATGGACGCACACTCGATGCTGCTGTTTATAAGAAGTCGTACTGGGGGGTTGGAGAGATATTATGAAGGTAGAGCATTTGCCTTGCATGTAGAAGGACAGTGGTTCGAATCTTGGCATCCCATATGGTCCCCCGAGCCTGCCAGGAGTGATTTCTAAGCGTAGAGCCAGGAGTAACCCCTGAGCTCTGCCAGGTGTCACCCAAAAACAACAACAAAAAGTCGTACTGGGAAGGATGTGAGGGAATGAGATGCAGGGCTGGTTTCTGAGGTCAGAGCCACACAGACATATGGACAGACACAGAGGTAGACAGAAGGACACACAAAGACACAAGGATACGCACATGGACACAGGACTGAGCCCAGCACCATCACCCGGAAGGTCACTCTGGCAAGATGCTGGCAGGTTTTCCTAGACACATGCAGGAGAGATTGGCATGGGTTGGACACTAGGATGACCCCAGGATCGGGTTCGGGATGTTATTGCTACTGTCCATGATCAAAGGGGAATGATCGAGATGGATTTCAGAGTGGTGATGGAAGCACTCTCTATGGGGCCATCCAGGGAGACAGGAAGCATCTTGAACATCCCTGGCCTCTGGTCACTGCCAAGTGGGCACACTCAAACATGTCACTGGAGATCCACATGGCACTGCCACCGGCCATGAGTCTAAGATCTTCCAACTGCCCTATGTCACAGGGACAAGGCCAGGCCTTCCAGAGAAGCTGAGTGGACAGAGCGGTCAGCACGCTGTGATACCTGCCCATTGGGAACAGAGATGAGGAATCAGAAGGCTAGAGGCAGTGGGAGGGGAGGCCCTGCAGGCCCCCCATGAGGCCACCACTCTGGTTCCATCCAAGCAACTGCTCATGAAAGGGACTCATTCGCTTCTAGTAGTATCCTGCCCAGAGCCCAACATAGCTGCTAGAAGTCAGAGCTCACGCATGCATCCTCGACGACGAGGTGGGACTATATCTTGGGGGAGCTGCAGAGCTTAGAAGCAATGCTTCTCCACCTGCAGGATGGTACCCAGTGGGTCCCCAGGATGGCCCAAAGGGGATCAATAAAACTTCCCAGGGCCAGAGCAATAGCACAGCAGGGAGGGTGTTTGCCTTGCACATGACCACCTCAGGTTCAATTCCCAGCCTCCCACAGGGTCCCCTGAGCCTGCCAGGGGTGATTTCTGAGCACCGAGCCAGGAGTAACCCCTGAGTGCTGCCAGGTGTGGCCCCAAAACAAAACAATATAATAATAATAATAATAATAATAATAATAATACAATAAAAGTGATATCCCTGATACGGAATATAATAGCACCTAGACACCTAGGCTGCGTTTTATGTTCCTGAAGTCACACTGAAGTGTGAGCCACTGGTGGTATGCACCAGCACCAGAGTTTTCACACTCATCCCCGGTGGGCCATAACTGGAGGCAAGACAGGTTGAAGTATGCAGACATACCTCCCTGGACCAGGAACTGATCCCCCACACTCCCACATCCCAATGGGCCAACCTCCCCCACCTCAGCCCTGGTTTCTGGGCGCAGAGACCCAGAACACAGCCAGAGTTTCTAATATGAGGGGAACTCGAGACTGAGCTGGACTTTTGGACCTGGTAAGATCCAGATCTGAGAACGCCAGGTCTCAGGCTCCACCGCATGCAGACTCAAAGGGAGTCCCTAAGCCAGTCCATCTCTCCTCCTGACAGAGGTGTGAGACCATCTCCTCAGAAAATTCAGACAACCGGGTGTTGAATTAACGGGGTGCCACCCCCACTCAGTCTAGACCTTGTTACTCATTGGTTGGAAACATCTTTGACTCTAGCACCTTGGATGAGTGTTTAGACCTCTTGTTCTTCACCCTCAAGGTGTGGTCTAGTTCTTCCTAATAAAAATCCTGGGTCTCTTGCATTTTCTATCTTTCCTCCACTGAACTACCTGCCCCTTAGAAGCAGAAGGCTTGTGTGTTGGAATTCCTGAGCTCGTTTCACCCCCTGCAGTGTGTGTGAATTATTTCCTGGTCAGTGTTTGGTTCCAGACCTGTGTCTCTTCAATGTCCTGGACTTGGAGCATGAGGCTACCTGGGGTAGCCAGCCAATGGAGACAGTCCACTGGGGTTCAGCCAATGGAGACAGTCCAAGTCTGACCAGCTGCCTGGCTCACAGTAGGAAAGGCTGCATGGTGTGAAGGACGATTAACTCAATCCCCCTAGTCTAGCTACTGCCAGACTCTGGGTCTAGCTAGGGACAGCTCCCTGGACCCAGATGTTCCAACTCAGCCCCTCTGGGACAGGTTTCTCTCAGCACTGCCCGCCCCTGTCTGATTTCTAGCACAGCCGGTGAGACAACTTGGCTCTCTGTGTGGATCTCTCCCCCCGACCCCGTCTGTGTTTCTGAACATTCCTTTTGCTAAGGCAGAGCCTTGAGAATGTTCCTATCTTCTGGGAACTGCCAGGTGAAGAGAAGAAACACTTGTGGCAGCAACAGCTCCCACACATGGGACAGGCTGGCAAGGGAGACTCATGGGTCTGCAGGGCCAGAAAGGAGCCTTTGTCCAAATAAGGTGAGGAACTCTGCTACCCTGAGTTTTCGATGGCAAAGAGGTCCGAGTTGAGGACTGAGCAGAAGCAGTTAGATCTGAGCGCTGAGAATTACCCAGTTAGATGAGGTGGTCGCTGTGGATGAAGTTTACCCCCCCCCAAAAAAGGATCCCTACTTTTGCACACGCCTCATGGTTTTCTGGGCATGTTCTCAGATGTTTCTCATTAGCCTTTGCGTACACCCATAAAACAGTTGGATAGAGGAGCCAGAGCGGTGGCGCTAGAGGTAAGTTGTCTGCCTTGCAAGCACTAGCCTAGGACAGACCACGATTCAATCCCCGTGTCCCATATGGTCCCCCAAGCCAGGAGCAATTTTTGAGCACATAGCCAGGTGTAGGGGCCAGAGAGATAGCATGGAGATAGGATGTTTGCCTTGCATACGGAAGGACAGTGGTTCGAATTCCGGCATCCCATACAGTCCCCCGAGCCTGCCAGGAGCGATTTCTGAGCATAGAGCCAGGAGTGACCCCTGAGCACTGCTGGTGTGACCAAAAACAACAACAACAAAAATATAGCCAGGAGTAACCCCTGAGCGTCAACGAGTGTGGCCCAAAAACAAAAAACAAAACAACAACAAAAAGAAAAAACAGCTGGATCAAGATGTTCTGGAAAGATCCAATGGAGACTCCTACATTTCCCCCTTCCTCAGAAGGCTAAACTCAGTTAAAACTGGGCTAAACAGGATCGTCTTGCAGAAGGTTCTGGCTCCCTCTGGCATTTCAAAGAAAAGGTGCCATGTTCTTTCTCGTGGTGAAAGACTGACTCTCGACTTCCCTTTCATTTCATCAAGGAAGGAAATCAGGCTGGATTTCTGCACTGGGGGGAACTGAGAGTCTCTAGACCCTGGCCCCCAATTTTGTAACAAATTCGTGATGAACTTCAGAAGTTGGGACTCTAGTGAAAGAAATCTCTCTTGAGCACACAGAGTGCCAAATCTCACAGCAGCCAAGCCCGGGGTCATGCCCAGTGATTAACACCATGGGTTAATCATAGTGGGTCCTCATAGGTATGGAACCAAGTAGGAAAACATTCTGGAAACTCAGCCCCTCAACTCAAGTGAAGATCAAGCTGACCACAGTGACCACGGCAGGCACTGGCTCCATGAGAAGGCGAGAGAACTTTGGGGAACGGGTCCCAGTTTATCCACCAACAGCAGTACCATCATTCGCCCTACTACCCTGACCCTTCCCCTATTTAGTAGTTAATGGCATTTTTCTGAACCACTGAAATGAAGATGGTTGTGCACTGCCCTCAAAAACATTTTCACATCATTTGGAATGTGCCTTTCAAGGGGGTTTTCAGGGCATGGGGTGTCCAAAACTATAGATTTTGTCTTTCTGCTCCACATGGAAAAACGGACAAAAAGCTTGACGCCCCAAGACAAATACTTCGATATAAAGGTTCAGCTTTTCAAAATGGATGCAAATCAAAGGCCAGAAGGTGTGGCTGGCAGGTGAGGCACCATGTAAATGCAGTCCACACATTTTCAAGTCCTGCTTCCTTGTGCTGCTGTTTCCGTGGGTGAAGGGGAACAGTGGTTTAAAAAGGGGGGGCTACAGGGCCCAGAGAGATAGTACAGCGGCGTTTGCCTTGCAAACAGCCGATCCAGGACCAAAGGTGGTTGGTTCGAATCCCGGTGTCCCATAGGGTCCCCCGTGCCTGCCAGGAGCTGTTTCTGAGCAGACAGCCAGGAGTAACCCCTGAGCACTGCCGGGTGTGGCCCCCCCCCAAAAAAAAAGCCAAAAAAAGGGGGGGGGCTACAGGTGCCAGAGTGATAGCACAGTAGAAGGATGTTTGCCTTCCACGTGGCCCGAGTTCCATCCCAGCATCCCATATACTCCCCTAAGCCTGCCAGGAGTGATTTCTGAGCGCAGAGCCAAGAGTAACTCCTGAGCATCACCGGGTATAGCCCAAAAAAAACAAACTAAAAAGGGGGGTCACAGTGGCCCACAGCACAGAGTGATCCGGAGCTAGAACACCATTCCCTGGCTCCTCCAACTATGAATGTTCCTTCCAGCTATAGTTTGTAGTTCTCACATCTGCTGCAGTGTTTAAGGGCCCCACCCACTGGCTTGGCAGCACACTGACTGGGTGAGCAGGGGAGCCTCTCCACCTGCACCCAGGAGGAACCAGACAGGACACAGGGAGCAGAACAGCCCTGCTTGTTCCTGACCTATGATGGTGAGACTTCAGCTCTCTTAGCCATGTCGCCAGGCCTCCCCCTTCACTTCCCCCTTCCTTTTCCTTCTCCTTTCCTTCCCCTTCCTCCTTCATTTCCTCCTCTGCTCCCTTCTTCCTCAGCTCAGATGAGAAGTCAGAGGAAGATGAAGACATGTCATCTTCTCCCAATCTCTGAAATCAGCCTGCAGCTTCAAGGGGACCACATATGTGTGCCGATGCACATAACATGCACGAACAATGTCGTGTTGCATGACACATGCATGCCGCACATGTGTTCTGCATGAGAATCACTACAACCACATACCACATGTACACATGATCACTGCCACCGGTATGCACATGCTAGACATGAATCTGAACAAGCACGTGCCAAGGTAATCGTGTGTACGTACCACATCTACACATCTCATGTGTGCTATCTGATATGTGTCGCCATGTCTGTGAGTACAGGATACACAGGTGTGTTGCCACAATGCCATGCATGTTACCTGTGAGCCCATGTGAGTGTGGCTCTATGTGCCACACTCCACACCCACACACACATATGTGGATACCACACCGTGCATGCAGTGCATGGATGTGCACAACACAATTCATTCACAGCACTGTCGCATCATGTGTGCAGGTGCCACAAATGTGCCTACATGTTTCACATCACACAGTAAGACCTCACATATGAGCACACTTGCTGGCGGTGCCCAACAGGCACAGCTCTGCCTCCCTCGAGACCTCAGCCATCACTGTCCTGTGCACATGAGCACCTAAACTGGAGAGGACCATGCCAAGCACACATGAGGGTCATATGAGGCCAGGATTCGAACCCTCAGCTGCTGGTCTCTCAGTGGCTCATTCTTGGCCCAGAGTCAGACTTGCCCATTCCTAGGCAGCTTTCGGGGTCCTGAGAGAGGTTCCCAGGGTCAGGGTCTGAGGGAAAGTAAACAGATGTATCAGGGACTGAGGTTCCAGTCTGGCCTCTGCCTTGACGGGCCACGACAAGTGAACTTATCACTCAGATTGATGCCTATGTGTTCTCTGGCCCCGTCAAAAACATTAAGTATTGTGCAAAAAGCTCAGGGCCACTTCTACTGGCCTGATGCATCACAAGTGTATTCTTTAGTCAAAGGGAAGAGGGAAGGGGTGGGCCAGGCCCAGCAGGGCCAGGAGACCATGGGGGTGACAGCGATCAAACCCATGCCTTTTCTGCTGTCCTATAACTCCCTAGGAAGCCCGTGGTATAGCAGGGACTTTGCTATTTAATTCTGAAGTTTCCTAGTTTATTTCATCTCCACTGCTGACTCATTGGCGTGAAGGTGAAGTCTACGGGTCTGAGTTAAGTTCAGAGCCAAGGATTTCTGTAACAGTCCTGGCCCAAGGCTGGCTGTACTCACCTCATCCTGATATCATCAAGAGACAGAACCACAGAAGTCTAACTCAGGCACAGTAAAAATGCATGTGATTTACTATGTGCCCCTTTACAGGAAAATTGGCCAGCCTGCACCTCTCAGTGCTCCTTACATATCAGAGGCCAGCCTGGGGAGTTAGCTCAGAGATCTGGAGCAAATGCTGTATCTGTGGGAACCCGGGTTTCATTCCCAGAGTTCATTCCAGCACCAAATGTTCCCCCGAGGACTAACCAGTAGTGATACCTAAAAAAGTACCATGTTTAGGGGCTGGAGAGATAGCATGGAGGTAAGGCATTTGCCTTTCATGCAGAAGGTCGTTGGTTTGAATCCTAGCATCCCACATGGTCCCCCAAGCCTGCCAGGAGCATGGAGCCAAGAGTAACCCCTGAGCACTACCGGTGTGACCCAAAAACCAAAAACCAAAACCAAAACAAATCTTTGGGGCCGGGAAGGTGGCGCTAAAGGTAAGGTGTCTGCCTTGCAAGCCACGGTTCGATCCCCAGGCGTCCCATATGGACCCCCAAGCCAGGAGCGATTTCTGAGTGCATAGCCAGGAGTAACCCCTGAGCGTCAAACGGGTGTGGCCCAAAAACCAAAAAAAAAAAAAAAAAGGTACCAAGTTTGATTATGACTGATATTCCGGGGCTGGAGCAGTGGCACAAGTGGTAGGGCATCTGCCTTGCAGGTGCTAACCTAGAACAGACCACAGTTTGATCCCCCGGCATACCATATGGTCTCCCAAGCCTGCAGCAATTTCTGAGCACATAGCCAAGAATAATCCCTGAGCATCACTGGGTGTGGCCCAAAACCAAAATAAAATAAAATAAAAGTGATATTCCGAGGGCCAGAGAGATAGTTCATGCCTTGTACATGGATGGCTGTACCCGAATCTGATCCCTGGCATCATGTGAATATGGTCCCCTAAGCCCCTCAGGGTTTAACCCTGAGTTACAACTGAGCAAAGATGGACCTGACCCATATACCCACTCTGTCTAAATAATATTTCTATTAAAAATAATTGCTATTAGGGATTTTTTATTAAAAGCCTTTGCTATTTAGTAGAGAGATAGCTCACAGGGCTGTGTGCATGAATGCTTAGTTGCCAAACACTTGGGTCTGAACCTTGGCACTGCAGGGTCTCAAATATCACCAGGAACAATTTCCAAGCATGGAGCCAGGAGTAACCTCTGAGCACTTCTGGGTGTGGCTCCGAAAACAAATAAAATATGCATGTATGTTCCCCCTTTGGCATCTGAGATAAATATAGATACACACACATCTGCACACATTAAGTCTCCAGGAGTGAAAGAAATGTGCATAAGAGAGAATGAATTTTAAATTTTTCTCAAAAGTACTTTAAAAAATAAATGCTTGGGGCCAGAACAATAGCAAAGTGGAAAGGGCATTTGCTTTGCACATGGCTGACCTGGGTTCAATCCCCAGCATCCCATATAGTCCCTCAAGTCTTCCAGGAGTAACTTCTGAGTGCGACCGCAGGGTATGGCCCCCAAACAAATGAAAAAATATGTATACACTTTTTCCTAGCTAAGTCTTTTTGTCAAAGACATAGTACATTGGATATAAATATATAGAAATCCCCCAAAATTATATTGCACCAGAAAAAAATTATTATCCAGAGTCTCTAAAAATCCTATATGTCTTTAAAATATAACCCAAACACCCCCAAAAATTAAAACTCTGACATTCTCTGCCTTTCTGAAAAAAAAAATCACCATCTAAGAGTTCCAGGAAACTGACATTCTTCCATTCAAAAGCTGTTAACTTAGGACCTCAACTTGTTCAATATATGACAGACCAGAGAACTAGCTCAGAACACAAGGGCAAAAGATCTCCATGATTTTCAAGACAATAGTATTTCACACTGTGTTCTCCCTCTTTCTCCTCTCTGCCCTGTCCCTTCTCTCCCAATCTTTATTCTGCCCATTCTTCCGCAGCACAGCCTGGGCCTCAGCTTGCAACTTCTGGTCCAGAATTCTACCCACTTCCTAGTTTGGACCGGCTCAAGGAGCTCTGCCCCGGTACCCCAGCTTCAATGTCAGAGAGGAAATGTGAGCGGCATGTTTCAACAAGGAGACTTCCTCCGTGCTGAAAGCCTTCAAATATTTAGTTTCCCAAGGCACAGGACGAAAGCCAACAATTATCCCCCGACCCCATCCAATGGGATGGAGCTGTCATTCCAGCCGTCAAGATTTACAGCAGAGCAGAGGGAGGTGGGGCAGACAAACCAGACGGGCCTCTGCAGAGGACCGAGGAGGGGAAGCAGGGAGAGGCTTGAAGGAGCTTCAGGAAAAGAAACAGCAAATACAATTGCCTATGGGGAACTAGACACACACATGCATACGGACACATGAACTGTTCTGTTCTACCAGCCTGAAACACACACACACACACACACACACACACACACCATTCTGCTCTACCAGCCTGAATCAAAAAATGAACACACACAGACATACTTGTACACATACAGTCCTGTTCTAGCCCGAAACACACAGACACACACACAGACACACACACACGTTCTGCTCTATGAACCTGAACCAAAAACTGGACACACACACACTGTTCTGTTCTACCAGCCTGAAACACACACACACACACACACACACACCATCTTGCTCTACCAACCTGAACCAAAAACTGGATCACACAAACACACACATACACACACATACACACACACAATGCCCTGCTCTACAAGCCTGAAACACAGACACACACAAACACAGACACACATATCCACCCATCATGAATCTACCAGTCTGAACCAAAAACTGGACACAAACACAAAGATACACACACACCATCCTGATCTAGCCTGAAACACACAGAGACACAAACACAACAGACACAGACACACACCTGTTCTGGTCTGTGAACCAGAACCAAAAACTGGATGTGCACACAGGCACTCATACACACACGGTCTTGTTCAACCAGCCTGAAACACAAACAGACACACACACACACACACACACACACACACACACACACACATACACACACACACTGTCCTGTCCTACCAGCCTGAACCAAAAGCCTGAAAACACTATCATCACTTTTGGAGAGGGGATAAAGAGAGAGAAAGTTGCGTGATAAACGGACTCCCAGCAATCACAACATCCACGCTACGAATTTTTACAGATGAGAAAACTCCAGCCCTCCCAAAATCAAGTCTGTCTCATTCCTGAAATGAGCCCATGGCAGATCAAGGGACCAGAAGAAGCAGTTCATTCCCTGCCCCTCCATCAGATCAGCGTGTATACCCAGGAAAAAGGGGGTTCCTGCCCAGCTGCAGAAACCTCACCATGAAACTTTTTTTCCCCAAATACACCCCAAGTGCTCCTCTTCGTGCCAGCCAAGTCACAAACCCTTCCATATAGTATCTCCGGGCACTTCTCCCCTCGTACAAATGCTCAGACGCTGGCTGGGATGAAAAGTGGAAAGAAAGCTGGTCTATTAGGGGACAGTGGGTGTGTGGAGGGCAGGCTGACTGCTCTCTCCCTTCGGTCTTCTGGAAACCAGTTTGAAACAGAATCCACGATTCCCCACTCCCTGCCCCAGACACACTCATGCTCTAAAGACTAAACAGCAATATTCCAGAAACTACCGGCTCGAGCCAGTGTTCTATTATCTGTCTGACTCTGGGCTTATTCTTGTGAGTCGCTCACTCAGTGGCGTGGGTGTCTGATGAGTCGAGGATACACGGCAAACCAGAATTGGTCCAAATGATAATAATAATAATAATAAAAGACATTTTTTCCATGACTAAAATCCTGGATTGCACGGAACGCTGACAACCTAGCGTGAACTGCAAGACTTTCTCCACATATTTAAAAAAAAAAAGTGAAAAAAAGAAACAAATGGCACACCCCCCATTATTACTGATTTAAATGAATCAATCGTATTTAAATTCATGGTGCAAGATATCGATCTCTGATATAGAGCGAAATTGTGGCACAAAGATGTCTAAGTCTGAGTCCCCACACTTAAATGCAGGCTGGCGGACAATTAAGAGGCAGCTCTGAAGAAATTCAAACTTGAAAGCAAACTACCGCGTCGGTGCCAACTTAGAGCAAATCCCACTGTCAGCTCCACTCCTCCCGAAGCAGATAAAGCTTGCTTGGAGCAAGTGGAACATAGAAAAGTTCTTTCCTGTCCCCTTCTCCTGGCTGTCCCTCTCCCGTCCCACATGCAGCCTGTGTGAGCTGCTCACTGGCTGGAACCTTTAGGACAATTGCCCCAGAGCTACCCAAAACATCAGGTTCCAAAAGTCTCCAAAAAACTCTTGATGGGAGAAAGTTCCAGAGGAGAACACGGACTGAAGCAGGAGGAGGAGAGAGGGGAAAGAGAATAGGGGCACACATCCAAACACTTGGGGACTCGGATCCTCGTAGGATGGGTCCGGGTGGGAAGGGATGGGGAGGAGAAATAAAAAACTCACCCACTCTGAAGTTGGTGGCAGTCAGAGTGTCCGCAGCGTGCCCGTTCTCACTGATGAGCGTGGTGGTGTTGCCCTTCTCGCAGCTGTTCTGGCAGCTGCCCTTGGTGCAGGTTATTTTGCAGATGCTGGGGGTGAAGACCACCTTGATGCGGCCCGTGTGGTTACTCACTGGGAGAGGTGGCAGGGAGACAAAAAACAACAACACACACATCAGCTTAGTAGCCATGAATGGGTGCCGGCAAGGTTGACCAGGAACCCAAAAAAAAAAAAGCCAAGCCAAAGAAAAAGAAAAAGGGGGGAAGGAGAAGAGGAGCCCCAGCCCCGACAGGTCTTCAGGCAGGAGGGCGGCCGTCACTGCTCGGCCCTGGTTTCCAGCGGCGCCTCTGAAACAGAAGTAGGAAGCTTCAGCAAACAGAGTTCTGGGATGAACTCCAAAACCACATTTGAAGTCGAGTCGCTGGCTTGAGGTTCCTAACCACAAGGCTGCACTTTATTCCCGGGCAGACAAAGAGCAGTGCAGCGAGGGCACAGCCGCGCCCAGGAGCCAGCCCAGCTAGCCAGCCGACAGGCAGCCGGGATGTGGAAAGGGATGGCTCTGGCCCTGGGGGGCTGCAGAAAATGCGGGTGTCCTCCTCGCCTGGCACTCCGCCCCGGGGAGGAAAGGAAAGGAAAGGTTCACGCGTCTGCGAACATCTGTCTGGAATCTCCTGGCACGGCACACTCACTCCTGCTCCTCCCCGGCCCATCCTGTGCCAGGGCAGCCCGGCAAGGCATACACCTTTGCACCCTCCGGGGGTGAGCTGCATCTCCCTTTGTAAGTGCCATCAGAGATTCGGGATGTTGGCTTGGCTTGTGCAAGAAGCAGCTCAGGAATGCCCGGGGTCCGGGCTGCAGGAGAGGAATCTTGGGTGGGATATTGATGCCCGGGTTCTCCCTGGTGCCCGATCCTGGCTCTACTCAGCTGCTGCTGAGCTGGGGAAAGAAGTCCTCAAGCAAAGCCAGTTCTAAGGCAGGGAAGCAAAAGGCCACTCATTTGCAGCCTGGCAGGGACTCAAAACTGTGGGACAACCTGGGAATGTGAATTCCCTTCTGCAGAGCAGGAGAGGAGCAGAATAGATAGCTTCCTTCTCATGCCATTACTTTTTCCTACATCCATCTCAGGCACAGCCCGGGGATCCAGCCCCACTGCCAGCTCATCCAGGAAGTGATGCTGGATGGGATCCCACAGAGATGCCACAGGTGTCTGTGTCTGCCCCAAATCTCACATCCGTCCTGACAGCCGGGACCTGCCCTGTGCTACCAGATCCCATATCAACTTCCTGGCAAAGAGCGGCAGATACAGAAATCTGGTTTTCACTTGTTCTGCAGGTAGGGCACACCTGGCGGAGCTGGGGGGTGTTGGGGATTGAACCCAGGGCCTCCTCTTTCCTGGCTTCTGCCAGCCTTGGGCTCTCCCACTAAAACACATCCTTAGTTTGACTTAAATGTCTACACCTGAGATGGGACCCCCAAACAGTCCTTCATCCTCCAAAACAGAGAGCAGAGATGTTGCATGGTTGGAAACAAGAGTTTGTCCCAGAAGACATCAGATTGTGGGGAGCCCTGCTCAGGCTCTCCATGAAGGATCCAGAAAGGCAGAGTTAGCTTTCCTCTGCTGCCTGTGTCCCCTCAAACCCCAGCCCATCCGACTGCTTCCCTGAGACCAGACTTCTCCCCTCAGGAGGTCTGTACACACTACCTCCACAAAAGTCACACAGAGGTCACCATTTGAGCTCAGGAACCATTAGGATTTGCAGGGGCAACAGGGACTCAGAGCCTGGGTGACTTTACCTTGATTTGAGTCTCCCCACAACCCACCAAGAGAGCCAAGCCAAGAGGTCCTAAGAAGCAGTTTCGAACCCCTGCTCCCTGAGCTGGACTCATGTGGACCCCTTCACTTGGGTTCAACTCCCCAAGAAGCTTCCCCAGCCTGTTCCTCCATGCTGTCATCAGGGCCAAGGGTGCATGCTGGCCTGATCCTCCCAAAAGATCACTCTGCTTCCAGAAGATGAGAAGGCCTCCCATTTCCTTCAGTATCACCCATAGTCACATATATAGTCACAGCGTTTCAACCACAAGAGATCAGGACTTGCTGTCAAGGGCGGTGGACTGCTTGCTTGGAGCAAGGTTGGAAACAAGAGGAAATTTCCAGAAGACTCCATGCAGGACCAGGAGGTTAATCGAACAGTTCAGGGGATGGGGCCTGTGGGTCTCTGAGCTGGAACTCCCCTCCTGATGCCTTGAGGGGTTGAAGTCAAAGATCCAGAACATTCTATTCTGCAAGTGCTCCCAGGAATGACCCTCTGCCCCCAGCAGTCATTTCAAGCCACTGAAGGAGGCTGGTGCCATGATCATACAAAATTCACCACCACCATCCCGATCGCCTGAGGCCCGAGTGATAGCGTAGTGTAGCAGTAGGACATTTGCCTTTCACACAGCTGATCCAAGACAGACCTCAGTTTGATCCCCGGCTTCCCATGTAGTCCCCCAAGCAAGGATTAATTTCTGACCACATAGCCAAGAGTAACCCCTGAGCATCACTGGTGTGGCCCAAAAAACAAAAGAAAAAAATGTCACTCCCCAAAGGTTCTGCCTTTCCACAGCAGCAGGAGAAAAGGCGCCACCTATCTGGCTGTCATGCTTGTTAACATCTTCAGAATGTTCTCTGTGTGCATGATGGTGAGTGTAAGAACTAGCCGAAAAAGAAGACAGCAGCCTTCCCCCGCTTCCAACTTTTAGAGACTCTCTATTCCGTTGGTCCAATTATAAAATTAGTTGGTGGAGCCATAAGCTCACAGCCACCCAGCTGCCATGAGCACCATGGTCACACAGGCATGTCCGTGAGATGCCCAGAGCAGGCCAGGCATGTCATCACATGTCACCACCACATGGGGTTGGTTGTGGTTTATCAGCACTGGAGAGTTTCCGGGTCTATTGCCCTTTTTATTTTATTTTAGTATATTATATTATATTAATTTTTAAATATTTTTTGTTTGCTTTTGGTCCACACCCAGCAGCGCTCAGGAATTACTCCTGACTCTGCACTCAAAAATCGCTCCTGGCAGGCTAGGAAAACCATATGGGATGCTGGGAATCAAACCCAGGTCCATCCTGGGTCCGACACATGCAAGGTGAACGCCCTACCACAGTGCTATCACTCCAGCCCCAATTTGTTAATATTTTTATTTAAGCAGCATGATTACAAACATGTTTATAGTTGGGTTTCAGTCATAAAAAGAACACGCCCCACTTCACCAGTGCAACATTTCCACCAACAATGCCCCTTTTTTTCTTCTCCCCACCCCCTAAATGTTTCCAAGATAGGCATTTTATTTCTCTCACTCGTTAACATTGTCATGATAGTCGTTAGTGTAGTTATTTCTCTAACTGCATTCACCACTCTTTGTGGTAAACTTTATATTGTGGGCCGGATCTTCAGTCCTCATCTCCATTGTCTCTGTGTATTATTTCCATAATGTATTTTACTTTTCTTAAATCCCATAGATTAGTGAGACTATTATGTGTCTATCTCTCTCCTTATTTATTTATTTATTCATTCATTTGCTCTTTGAGCCACATCCAGCAGCACTCAGGGGTTACTCCTAGTCCTGCCCTCGGAAATCACTCCTGGCAGGCTCAGGGGGCCCTTTGGAATGCCAGGGATGGAATTCAGGTCTGCTACATGTAAGGAAAACACCCTCCCCACTCTTTGTACTATTGTCTTGACCCCACTATTGCTTCTTTAAATGGACTTTACTTCTTGTTGGTAAATAATAATAATAATAATAATAATAATAATAATAATAATTAATAATTGGGGGAGCATAATAATCTGTATTTGCTTTCTGTTTTGGTTTGGTTTGGTTTTTTAGCAACAACCATTGGCACTCAGGGTTACTCCTGGCGCCTGTACTCAGGAATCACTCCTGGCAGTCTCGGAGGACCTATGGGATGCCGGAGATTGAACCTGGATGGGCCATATGCAAAGTAAACACCCTCTCTACTGTGCTATGGCTCTGGTCCCATCACTTGTATTTTTTTTAAAGGCAAACACTTTCCTATGACTCCACTCTGGTTTTATTGTTGTTTATTTTTTTAATGTTCCCATCTTGGATGCAGAAGACACATTTTAGTTCCCCTTTCTCCTGCGCTTTAGAGACATTGGTCCATTGAGTCAGAGAGTCACCTAGAACTGCACTAGATCTGCATTTGCTTCTGGAAGCTTTGCCAAGTGTGGAATCTGTGGGTACGTTCCTTTCCTTTTTCTTTCCTTCCTTCCTTCCTTCCTTCCTTCCTTCCTTCCTTCCTTCCTTTCTTTTGGCTTTTGGCTCACACACACCTGAGTTCAGGGGTTACTCCTGACTCTGCACTCAGAAATCTCTCCTAGCTTTGTTCACTCTGAGGACTTCGGGGAAAACTCCTATCTCTGTCTGCCTGAAACTGTGCTTCTGAACTTCCGAAGGTTTCCTCAGGGGCCTAGGGAGCGCACCCCCAAAAACACTGCATTCTGAAGCTGGTGAGTGCCTGCATTGTGGGGCCGCGGAATCGCTTTGCCCTGCCCTGCCTTTGTTTACTCTGAGGACTTCGGGGAAAACTCCTATCTCTGTCTGCCTGAAACTGTGCTTCTGAACTTCCGAAGGTTTCCTCAGGGGCCTAGGGAGTGCACCCCTAAAAAACTGCATTTTGAAGCTGGTGAGCAGCTGCATTCTGGGGCTGCAGGATCGCTCTACCTTGCCCTGCCTTTGTTCACTCTGAGGACTTGCAACTAGAGGCAACAGAAGCGCTCAGCCGCTTCGCTTCCCTTTGCAGCCGCGAACTCTTCCTAATCAATGAACCCCACCACAACACGCAGGAAAAACCACACTACAAGCGTGACAATGGGGAAAACTCGCAGGCAAACACCATCCATAGAGAATGAAGACGAAAGCTCGGTTGATCTAATAAATTACAACCACCTGATTAACCTTTCAGATAAGGAGTTTAGAGTAGAAATATGGAATATGTTTGTAGACCTCAAAAAGAGCATAGATCGATCTGAAGAGAACACAAAAACAGAAATCAGAAAACTCCAAACTGAAATAACAGATCTGAAAAATACGGTTGCTCAACTGAAAACCACAATGGATAGCCTCGCCAACAGGGTATCAGCAGCTGAGGAGAGAATCGGAGTACTGGAAGATGAGATGCAGAAAAGCTCAACACAACAGAAGAAATTGGAAAAGAACATTAAGACAAACGAACAGGCAATGGAAAATGTACTCAAGGCATGCGAAGAGATGAAAATAGAAGTCTTTGATAAACTCAACAGAAACAACATAAGAATCATTGGAGTCCCAGAAACCCAGGAAGGAGATCTCCAAGAAGAATCAACTGTCAAAGACATCATCAAAGAGATACTCCCAGAGTTAAAGCCTACATGCAATCAAATACTGCATGCCCGAAGAATACCAGCTAAAAGAGACCCAAAGAAAAACACACCAAGACACATCCTCGTTACAATGACAAATCCCATAGATAGGGATAGAATACTGAAAGCAGCAAGATCAAAAGGGGAAATTACATTCAAAGGAGCATCCCTAAGACTTACAGCAGACATGTCACAAGAAACTCTCAAGGCCAGAAGACAGTGGTTGGATATTGTGACAAGATTGAATGAAATGAATGCCTCCCCAAGAATACTGCACCCAGCCCGACTCACATTCAGGTTTGGAGGAAGAATACACAGCTTCACGGATAAACAACAGCTCAGAAACTTCACAGAAGATAAACCAGCCTTAAAGGAAAAACTGACAGGTCTACTCTAAGACAAGAGAGACCAACAAACACAGCAAACTTATCTACAAAGATGACATTAAATCCTATGACAATCATCTCCCTCAATGTCAATGGACTAAATTCACCAATTAAAAGACACAGAGTGGCAAAATGGGTCAAAAAGATGAATCCAACCTTCTGCTGCCTACAAGAAACACATCTGAATAGTCAGAACAAACATAGACTCAAAATCAAAGGTTGGAAGAAAATTATCCAAGCAAACAACACCCTGAAAAAAGCTGGGGTGGCCATATTAATATCAGATGACACCAACTTTATACTCAGAAAAGTGGTAAGGGACAAAGATGGACACTATGTACTAATCAAGGGATATGTGCAACAGGAAGAAATCAGACTATTAAACATATATGCACCCAATGAGAGACCAGCAAATTATCTAATACAATTACTGACAAATCTGAAAGAAGAAATCAATAATAACACAATCATTGTGGGAGACTTCAACACAGCCCTATCAACACTTGATAGGTCAACCAGACTGAAACCCAACAAAAACATACTAGCCCTGAAAAGTGTTATGGAAGAAAGAGGACTAGTAGATATATACAGGACACTCCATCCCAAAAAACCTGGATACACATTCTTTTCCAATGTACATGGGTCATTCTCCAGAATAGACTACATGCTGACACATAAAACATACCTCCATAAAATCAAGAGGATAGAAATCTTGCAGGCTACCTTTGCTGACCACAAGGCTCTGAAATTAGATGTGAACTACAAAGCCACACAGAAGAAAAACTTTAACAATTGGAAATTAAACACCCTGCTACTGAACAACCAGTGGGTCCGAGATGAAATCAAAAAGGAAATCAAAACTTTCCTGGAAACAAATGATAATGAAGACACAAACTGCCAGAATCTATGGGACACAGCAAAAGCAGTCCTGAGAGGAAAATTTATAGCTCTACAAGCACACATCAGGAAGGAAGAAGGAGCATACCTGAATAACTTAATGGCGCAGCTTAAACAATTAGAAAATGACCAACAGAATGAACCAAAAATAGGGAGACAGAAGGAAATAATAAAGCTGAAAGCGGAACTCAATGAAGTGGAAAACCAAAAAGCAATCCGAAAGATCAATGAAAGCAGAAGCTGGTTCTTTGAAAAAATAAACAAGATTGATAGACCATTGGCAAAACTCACAAAGAAAGAGAGAGAGAGAAATCTGATAACCCGTATCAGAAATGAAAAGGGGGAGATCACAACAGAAATTGCAGAGATCCAAAGGATAATCAGAGGCTACTTTGAGAAACTTTATGCTACAAAACATGAGAACCTAGAAGAAATGGAAAAATTCTTGGACACTTATAACCTTCCACATTTAAGTAAGGAGGATGTAGCATATCTAAACACCCCCATCACTACTGAGGAAATTGAAACTGTAATCAAACATCTACCAAAAAAGAAAAGCCCAGGCCCAGATGGTTTTCCTAATGAATTTTTTCAAATCTTTCAAGAGGAGCTACTACCAATCCTAGCCAGACTCTTCCATGAAATTGAAAAAAAGGGAACTCTCCCAAACAGCTTTTATGAAGCCAACATTACCTTGATACCAAAACCAGACAGAGATGCTGCCAAAAAAGAAAATTACAGACCAATATCCCTGATGAATGCTGATGCAAAGATCTTCAACAAAATCCTGGCAAATAGGATCCAATGCATCATCAAGAAGATCATACACTACGACCAAGTAGGCTTCATCCCAGGAATGCAAGGATGGTTTAACATCCGTAAATCTATTAACATCATACACAACATCAACAACAAGAAAAATAAAAATCACATGATCATATCAATAGATGCAGAGAAAGCATTTGATAAGGTCCAACACCCATTCTTGATCAAAACTCTCAGCAAGATGGGAATGGAAGGAACCTTTCTCAATCTAGTTGAAGCCATCTACCACAAGCCAATGGCAAATATTATCCTCAATGGAGAAAAACTAAAAGCCTTTCCTCTAAATTCGGGTACAAGACAAGGCTGTCCTCTCTCACCACTCCTCTTCAATATAGTACTGGAAGTTCTTGCTATAGCGATCAGGCAAGAAAAAGATATCAAGGGAATTCAGATAGGAAAGGAAGAAGTCAAACTCTCATTGTTTGCAGATGATATGATACTCTACTTAGAAAACCCTAAAGACTCCACCAAAAAGCTTCTAGAAATAATAGATTCATATAGCAAGGTGGCAGGCTACAAAATCAACCTACAGAAATCAATGGCCTTTTTATACACCAATAATAATAGGGAGGAGATGGAAGTCAGGAAAGCAATCCCATTCACAATAGTGCCACACAAACTCAAATATCTTGGAGTCAACTTGACCAAAGACGTGAAGGACCTATACAAAGAAAACTATAAAGCCCTGCTCCAAGAAATAAGAGAGGACACACGGAAATGGAAACACTTACCCTGCTCATGGCTTGGCAGGATTAACATCATTAAAATGGCAATACTCCCCAAAGCATTATACAGATTTAATGCGATCCCCTTAAAAATACCCATGACATTCTTCAAAGAAGTGGATCAAACACTTATGAAGTTCATCTGGAACAATAAACATCCTCGAATAGCTAAAGCACTCCTAGGGAAAAGGAAAATGGGAGGCATTACTTTCCCCAACTTTAAACTGTACTACAAAGCAATAGTTATTAAAACAGCATGGTATTGGAATAAAGACAGACCCTCAGATCAGTGGAATAGGCTTGAGTTCTCAGAGAACATTCCCCAGGCATACAATTACCTAATTTTTGACAAAGGAGCAAGAAATCCTAAGTGGAGCAGAGAAAATCTCTTCAACAAGTGGTGCTGGCAGAACTGGTTAGCGACTTGCAAAAAAGCGAACATAGACCCCCAGTTAACATCATGTACGAAGGTAAAATCCAAATGGATTAAAGACCTTGATATCAGACCAGATACCATAAGGTATATAGAACAACATGTCGGTAAAACACTCCATGACATTGAGACTAAAGGTATCTTCAAGGAGGAAACTGCACTTTCCAAACAAGTGGAAGCAGAGATTAACAGATGGGAATACATTAAACTGAAAAGCTTCTGCACCTCAAAAGAAATAGTGCCCAGGATACAAGAGTCACCCACTGAGTGGGAGAAACTATTCACCCAACATCCTTCAGATAAGGGGCTAATATCCAAAATATACAGGGCACTGACAGAACTTTACAAAAAAAAAACATCTAATCCCATCAAAAAATGGGGAAAAGAAATGAACAGACACTTTGATAAAAAAGAAATACAAATGGCCAAAAGACACATGAAAAAATGCTCCTCGTCACTAATCATCAGAGAGATGCAAATCAAAACAACGATGAGATACCACCTCACACCACAGAGATTGGCGCACATCACAAAGAATGAGAACAATCAGTGCTGGCGGGGATGTGGAGAGAAAGGAACTCTTATCCACTGCTGGTGGGAATGCCGTCTAGTACAGCCTCTATGGAAAGCGATATGGAGGTTTCTTCAAAAACTGGAAATTGAGCTCCCATTCGACCCAGCTATTCCACTCCTAGGGATATACCCTAGGAGCACAAGAATACAATACAAAAACCCCTTCCTCACACCTATATTTATTGCAGCACTATTCACAATAGCCAGGCTCTGGAAACAACCAAGATGCCCTTCAACAGACGAATGGCTAAAGAAATTGTGGTACATATACACAATGGAATATTATGCAGCCGTCAGGAGAGATGAAGTCATGAAATTTTCCTATACATGGATGTACATGGAATCTATCATGCTCAGTGAAATAAGTCAGAGGGAGAGAGAGAGACGCAGAATAGTCTCACTCATCTATGGGTCTTAAGAAAAATAAAAGTCATTTTTGTAACAATCCTCAGAGACAATTAGAGGAGAGCTGGAACACCAGCTCACTCCATGAAGCTCACCACAAGAGTGATGAGCACAGTTATAGAAATAACTACACTGAGAACTACCATAATCAAGTGAATGAATGAGGGAACTGGAAAGCCTGTCTGGAGTACAGGTGGGGGTGGGGTGGGATGGAGGGAGATTTGGGACTTTGGTGGCGGGAATGTTGCACTGGTGAAGAGGGGTGATCTTTATAGGACTGAAACCTTATCACAATCATTTATGTAATCAAAATATCCAAATAAAGAGAAAAAAAAATAATCTTAAAAAAAAAAAATGAGTATATAAAAATAATATATAAAAAATAAAAATGTTTTGTGCTTTTTGCCTTTTAAAAAAAAAAAAAAAAAAAAAAAAAAAAAGAAATCTCTCCTAGCAGACTTGGGAGATCATATAGGATGCCGAGATTAAAACCACCGTCCTCCTGCATGCAAGGCAGACGCCCTACGGCTGTGCTATCTCTCCAGCCCCTGGGTACATTCCTTTCCATTTTCTGTATCAGTGTCATCATCAGCCTTGGTGCTGAAAAATCTCACAGTGCCTCTAAACACTGCCACTCTGTGCCCACAGGCTCCCTGGTACCATGAATATTTGAAGAACTACAGCTCAATGGGGGCAAGCTTAGGACTATGTAAGTCAGACAGATCATAGGGTCTCATCTCCTGGTGAAATGTTTGTTTTTTGTTTTGGGTTTTTTTTTTTGGTTTTTGTTTTTTTTTTTTTTTTTGGCTTTTGGGTCACACCCAGCAGTGGTCAGGGGTTCCTCCTGGCTCTACGCTCAGAAATTGCTCCTGGCAGGCTCTGGGGACGATATGGGATGCCGGGATTCGAACCACCATACTTCTGCATGCAAAAAAAATGTGCTACCTCCATGCTATCTCTCCGGCCCCATGAAATGTTTTAAAAAAGGGAGAGAGAGAAAGAGAGAGAGAGAGAGAGAGAGAGAGAGAGAGAGAGAGAGAGAGAAAGAGAGCCTTGATTCCATTCCTTCTTCACCCCCTCCATGCCCAACTTGGGTGGTCTCCAGAAAGTATGGAATAGAAGGGTAGCTAAGGGGCAAGGGTGAGGGGCAAAATCCATGGTTAGGGCTCACAGGAGCTGCATATGCTCAGATTAAAGGTCTGACCCATATGGAATCAGGACATAAAGACAGTCTCCAGAGCAATCTCATAAAGAATTCGAGCTGAAAGCTTGAGAGAGAGTCCAGGAGGAGTGCTTACATACGTTGGCGTGCAGCTGACCTGGGTTCAAATCCCCAGCACCCCATAGGGTGACCTGAGCCCCATGTAGCACAGATAAAATGACCTTCCTCCCCCCAAATATTAGATCTGAGGGCCAGAGATATAGTAAGATTGTACAGTGGGTAGGCAGTTACTTTAAAATGCTACTTATTGACCTTAGTTCAATCCCTGCCACCATGTATGGCCCCTGAATAGTGCCAGGAGGGATCCCCGAACACGGAGCCTACAGTAAACCCTGAGTACAGCCTGGTGTGATTTGAGTACAAACAAAAGAATTCTCTGAGAAAGGACCACTATGACAATGAGAGTTGAAAATGATCACTCTGGACAAAAAACTGTGCCAAAAACAGATAAAGTGATAGACATGATACCCCTTTAGTTATTGCAAATCAGAGAGAGAGAGAGAGAGAAAGAGAGAGATCAGAATCAGAGAGAGAGAAAGAGAGAAAGAATGAGTGAGAGAGTGAGAGAGAGAGATCAGAATCAGAGAGAGAGAAAGAATGAGTGAGAGAGAGTGAGAGAGAGAGAGAGAGAGAGAGAGAGAGAGAGAGAGAGAGAGAGAGAGAGAGAGAGAGAGAGAGAAGAAAAATGTCTGCCCCAGAGGCAGATAGGGAGGAGGGCGGGAAAAGAAAACTGGCGACACTGATGGTGGGAAATGTACCCTGGTGAAGGGTGTTGGTCATTGTATGACTGAAACTCAATCATAAACAACTTTGGAACTGAGAAAACCTAACTGTATTATCAACAACCTGGTAACCATGATATTTAATAAATAAAATAATTTTAAAAAAAAGAGGAGGGGGAGGGGAAAAAAGAGAGGAAGGAGCAAAGTGAGTAGGGAGTTTGTCTTGCATGCAGACGACCTGGATTAGATCTCCAGCATCCCACAGTATCCCCGACCTTACCAGGAGTGATTCCTGAGCACAGAGCCAGGAGTGCCCCCTGAGTACCATCAGGTGTGTCCTAAAAACAACAAACAATAAACAACAACAACAATTCTTCTGCAATACAGAAGGCAGACAGCTGGGAGTTAACAGAGAGACTGCAGGCAATGTTTTCACACTAAATCTAAGAAAACCATCATTTTCATATCCTCCAATCGATAGTCCAGAAACCTTTTTTTTTTTCTATTTTATTTTTGGGCCATATCTGGCAGATTGGGGGATCCTATGGGGCCCAGAAGATGAAACCCAGGTCAGGCACGTAAAAGGTAAACACCCTACCAGCAGTACTATCACCCTGGTCCCTCTAAAAATTGTTTTCCTTGGGGGGATTCAGGAGAGAACATGACACCCAATGTTACCCAGGCTGCTTTGGGTTCATCACTACAGGATTTTTTCCCTGCAGGGCTCAGAGTGCTATGCAGTGCTGTCTCCCTGTGCCAACCCTACACTTAGCCCACTGAACCAGCTCTCTGGCCTAGTCCTTTAGCATGAACTTTTCAATCTTGGGTTTTCCCAAGGCTGGAGCTGGAGCCTGCCTAGAGCCCATCGGCACCTCACTGGGCCTCCTTGTTGGCAGCCAGGACACTCACGAGTCAACATCCTGTCTGTGGCTTCTGTCAGAACATGTGCAGGCATGGCCCACAGGGAGGAGGTCCAAGCACAGTCTTTACAAGCACCCATGAGTGGATGCTGGGAAAGGTGGAAGGGGATGGGAGACAGGAAATTTCCTTCTCAACTGAAAATACTTTGGCTTCTATTTATCAGTAAGGGCTGAGGAAACCCCCCAAAATGTGAATGTGGGTCCACGGGCTTCCGACCAGAAGAGAGTGAGGTTGCCATCTTGGCTGTAGTAGAATAAGGTTTGGCCATGAACACAAGCCGCAAGCAAGGGCATCAATGCCACACATTCAGGACACACACAATATGGAGAAGAATCTCTACATCTGTCTCATCCAGTCTCAGCCAGCATCTGCCAGTATATTAGAGTCCTCAACTCACACAATGGGCCTGTGAACAAACGTTTCTGACAGCATATTTTAAGGACAGTTCTTCTCAGGGCCGATGGCAGTGATGGTGTTGAAAATGTTGTGAGCTTTCCTCACAAAACCATCAGCCAAAGCCACATTGGTCCAGGAGAAATGTTTTAAGTCAAGAGCCTCAGATCAATAAGAAGCGTAAATTGTTATTTGGGAAACTCGTCATTTCAATACACATTTCCCCCCAATCATGAAAGCATTGTTCCTGCAAGTAGCCAGTGACATAAAATGCTGAGGATTTTCAAATGAACGTGCCAAAAACCAGACAACAGGAAGTAGAAATTTCTCAAGCACGTCAAAAGATAAACACATTATTTGCTTCTGAAATTTCGCAGCGCAGTCTGCAAAGATGCCATTGACATGTCACGCGAACGTCCTTTAATTTTCTACATAAAATAGAGCAGTGTATAAGCAGTTGAGTTTTGACCATTTTTCCAACTTACTGAATATTCATTCCCTTTACAAGACAAAGAATGATTGGGAATGATCCAGAAACACCCTCCACAGAACCTACAGTCTGCCGTGAACTGTCACTGAGCCAAACATTCCACCCAGAAAGAGAAACACATTTAGGTTCCCAGTGGAGGGGGGATGTTGGCTGAAGGACTAACCCAAGGTCCAAGAATAAAAATGGTGGATTCCATCCCAGATTTCCACTTCTTTCTGGCTGGGTTTTAATGTCCCCTGTTGCTCGCTGGGTCTTTGTTTCACCTAGACCAGGAGCGCAGGACTGAGACTTATACCTGAAATCACACATTTTCTCCATGTCCACCTTACCAGACCAGTCAGCCTCCACCACCCCCCAGGGAGAAATTCTAAAAGGAGTCCTGGAGACTAGCACCTCCATCTTTCTTCTTCCTCCTCAAAATTCCTGCTTCACTACTTTTTAAATTTTATTTTATTAAAGTACTGTGAGAAAATGCCCTCTTTCAACACCAAACACAAGTTCTCTTTGCTAAGAAATGCAAATAAAGATCTTGTTTTTTTTAAATTCCCCCCAAACAAACCCCAACTATGTCTGAAAGTCTAATAATGTAGTTCACACTCAAAAGCAGCCTCGTATTGCATGAACTGATGTCGAATCCATAGCTGACACTAAGGATCTTCCTGGAGAGTGGAGGAAGAAAATTCAGCTGGTAATAAAAATGAAATTCCAGGGCATGGTCAATCAAGGGCATTTTGGCATTTTTCTTTCCTGCCCACTCTTGTAGATCATTGTTCATATGCACCTGTGTGGTTTTCCTCTCCATCTCTTCCTGCTTCAGCTGATAAAAGAGAGTGACCCAAGAGAGTTCAGGACAGACTCTGGACAGCAGTCCCAGGACATAGGTGACTTTATAAAAAGCGTTGGACCTGATAAGAGATGAGAGATGAGAGAGGGGGCACTCCTCCATCCTGGGGTCTCACAACTGTACTGAGTGATTCCTGCAATTCCTGCAACACAGCTTCCCCCCCACCAATTTCTCCACTCACAGAAACACTCATCCCCTTCACATATGGAGAGATTCACGAGGTAGAGAAACAAGAAGCCAGGACACAAATCGGCTCATAAATTATGGAGAGGAAGAAAGAGAAAGAGAAAGTGCCTCCCCTACTTCTTTTCATTCGGGATTTAAGTTGGAATCTAACATCTGCATCTGGAATTTCAACAGAGAGAAATGGCTTTGCCCAGGAATTGTTCTCTCTTCTTTCCTTTTCTTTGCGTCAAGGAATAAAATGTCACTCTAAGAGTTTTCTTCTCAAGAGAAGGAAAAATCACTGATAAGACACACAAGGGGGCAAAAGTTAGGTAAACTAGTCACAGAAATCGAAGCACAGGCTTTGCATGTTGGAGCATTTGCATTTGCATTGGTCCCAGCACAACATGGGACCAGGAGTAAAACCCACACCAAGCACTGATCCAAGGGTGGCCCCCAATACTGTCTTCTGTGGCCTCATAACAAAACAAACATGGTGAGGAAGGGCCAAATGGGGCAAGAGCTTAAGTAACAGAGCAGATGCCCAGCTTGCAAAAGGCCTCAAGTTCAATCATCAGAACCACTAGGGCTCCCCAAACATGACCAGGTGAAGCCCTGAGGGAGAAATAAAAGCATGTATTGGGAGTGAAAACCTCTACCCCTGAAGAAGCAAGTTCTAACCGCTGTAGCAGTCTCCAGACTAGATGCCCCAGACCCCCAAAACAGGAACCCTGGCAAAAAGGGCACTTTTCAGAGCAGGACTCCAGGGCATATTGCCAGCAGGACACTACCTGTGTCAGTTCCTAAGAAAACAACCAATTGTATGAGCTCAATTTTCTGGGGTACGCTTTTATTGAAAGGCCAGGGCGCAAATGAGGATCAGGGATTACTCAAGTGACCATGTGGTGCTAGGCAGGAAAACAGTTAGCTGAGGGTAAAGAAAGGCAAATACTTTAATCCCTGTACTATTTATTGTTCCAGTCCCCTCCCCACTTAAAAAATCTTTTTGTTTTTATATTTTGTTAGTTTGTTTTGAAGACATCCCTGGCTACTCCCAGCGTGGTGTTCAGGGGTCACTCCCAAACAATATTCAAAGTCCCCAATGGTGCTGGGTCTCAAACCTGGGGTTCTCCACATGCAAAAAGTATAAGCCCCCTTACTCCCTTGAAACAGCTCCTGGGCCCAATTCAAATTCTCAGTGGCTCGGAGTTGGAACAGATTCAGGTTTTATTTCTGCCCACATATGTTGTTTTCCGCCTCCAGAGAACTCGAAGGGAGGCATTTGTTAAGGGCCTATCACTCAGCGCTTCCATAAATACCAGCTGTGTGCCTGGTCTTGGAGTGTGTGAGCAGGAATGGGTGACACTGGGCTTTCTGCTCCCCAGAAAGCTGCTTTCCTGGCTGGGCCACAAGTGTAAAGCCGTGGAGGCCCCAGGGATCCAATGATGCGCCCGAATCGCACAGAATTCATGCAATTCTCATGCTAACATGCCTGCCCAAGATCAAAGTACTTCCAAGGAACTGAAGTTCCTACATCTCTCTGAACCCAATTTCACTACAGTCGCAAGTTCTGTCTTTCTCCAGGTAGAGCTGGGTGTGGAGTTCTTGATGCCACTTCCTGGCCCTGGAAGATACTTTTCCTCCCTTTTTCCCAACTTCCTCCAGTTGTCTCAACCATGCCTCCCCTAAAGAGCCCCACCCAAACACACCAATTCTCCCAGCCCCATGCTCATAATTCAATTTAGATCCATTTTTCAACTTCCTGACCTTCCTTAGGACACCAGACACCTTCAGAGCCCAGAATAACCTGTAATGTTCTTACCATCTTTTCTCCAAAGGAAACAAACACCTGCTAGCCAATTCCCTGTGGGTACAGAGATGCCCCATGGGGAAGAAGGAAGAAGGCTAGCACCAAGCCACACAACTCCAGGTCTAAAGCCAACAACTGTGATTAAATCCCAACCAATCTACCAGATACTGGCTTTCCACAGAGCAGGCACCTTCGAAGTGGGCTGGGGAATGACTGAGCCAAGGCAGGAGAGGGCCTGCTGAGCTCGGCCAAAGTTCTGTTCTGCAGATGCCAAGGGCAAGTGTCCATGTTTGCCATGCAAGGCTTCTCTCTACTTCCCAGTACCACACGGTGTCCCCTGAGCTCCACAGGGTGTAAAAGCCAGAATCAAACGTTGAATTCTGCTTAGATTAAGAGAAGGGGGGCACAAAAGACAGGGCAATGAAGAAAAACAGTCGCTGGGGCCCTTAATCTGGTACCTAGAGAAATCAGGGAACAGGGGACTACTTTACACAGCTCAAAAGGGCCCAATTCTCTCACACAAGCATTGAATATTCAGAGTAAATAATTCAGGGTCTACAGTGGTAGGGTGCTGGCCCTGTGTGTAACCCATCTGGGTTCTATCCCCATCTAGAACAAGGAGTAAACCCTGAGCTTACTTTATTTATTCACATCTCAATGGCTTTATTGACATTTCGGGGTGTCCAGTGCGAGGGCCCTCCCCGTACACGCTCATGCATGAGGGCTTCCAACAAGGCACTCACTGGAATTTGGGGGAGCCTGTAGATATCCCTGAGACAACAAGAACAGGGCTTTGCTTCTGGAGACAGAGGCTAGAGGGAAGGGGAGGTCTTCATGGGCAAGTGAGAAAGGAGCACCTCACATACACAAACGCCAAGGTCCCTGTCTCTCCAGGATGCATTTGGGTTCAATCCCTGAACACCGCCAGGAGGAAGCCCTGAGTGCTGCCTCAAGACAAAACAAAACAGGGACCAGAGTGATAGGATACCAGGAAGGATGTTGGACTTAGATGTGATGGTCCATACTGCCTCCATTCCTTGCATCCCATATGGTCCCTTGAACTCCGGAAATGATCTTTGAGTGCAGAGCCAGGAGTAACCCCTGAGCACCACAGGGTGCAAGAAACCAAAAACAATAACAAGAACAACAAAGCAACTCCCATTCCCACCCCAACCCTGGGGTCCTTTTAATGCATCTCATATTCAGATGTTGCAGAAATGGCCATTTTTACCAAATGGCCAAACAACACTCCAGTTGGGCGAATTCAACCAAAAGAAAACTCGGCCGAAGCGATTAGTTCTATAGAAAAAGAGGCATTTCAGCATCTCTAGAGTTAGAAGACCAAAATCGGGAGACTCCACGCTGGCAGAACGGGCTGTCATTTGCTTTCCTCCCAGGCACATTTTCTCTGGCTCCGTTTAGAAATGACTCCACCAAGTGGCCTCTACCCCGCCCCACTCCCCCGGGATCTGAGCCAGGCTTGATTGCTCTCATCGCTGGGAAGGGTTTCAGCCTAATTATCCCTTTTCTCAAAATCACCATGTGATATCCCGCTCTGCTCCAGTAACATGCGATAAATAAAATAAAGCGATTAGTTGCCAATAAAAAATGAATTACAAGCTAAGATTTCCTGCTGTCAGCTCATTCTTTTTCGGTTACTCATTTCTAACTTCCTCTTCTCCTTTTGGAGCTCATCAGGTCTCGCCTGCTGGATCTGGGGCAGGAATGAGGATTTTCCCATAAGTGCTTTGATAGATCTTCCTTTAAGAGGTGAAATGGAGGGGCCAGGGGCCGGGTAGGTGGCGCTGGAGGTAAGGTGTCTGCCTTGCAAGCGCTAGCCAAGGAAGGACCTCGGTTCGATCCCCCGGCGTCCCATATGGTCCACCCAAGCCAGGGGCGATTTCTGAGCACATAGCCAGGAGTAACCCCTGAGCGTCAAACGGGTGTGGCCCAAAAACCAAAAAAAAAAAAAAAAAAAAAAAGAAATGGAGGGGCCAGAGAGATAGCACAGTGGGTAGGGTTCTTGCCTTGCAAGAAGTCGACCCAGATTGTTTGTTCCCCGCAATCTCACATGGTACCCTGAGCACTGCCAGGATTAATTCCTGAGTGCAGAGTCAGGAGTGGCCCCAGAGCATGGAAGGGTGTGGCCCCCAAAACAAAAATAAAGCAAAAATAAAATTTAAATAATTTTAATAAAAGATACAAACATCACACATATCTGTACTTCAAATAGAATTTAGCAGGAAAGGAGAAAATGGGGGAGCTTTTTTGAGGGTCCACACGAGGAAGTGCTATGGGGTTATTCCTGGCTCTGCACTTAGAAATTAACTCTTGACAGGCTCAGGGACCATATGAGATGCTGGGGATCGAACCCTCGTTGGCCATGTGCAAGGCAACCACCCTCTCCCACTGTGCTATCTATCAATCCAGCCCCAGGGAGGAAATTTATTTTTAAAACGTGAAATTTCCGGGACAGGGAGCTAGTTGCTGACCCGGGTTCAATCCCCAGCACCCAATATTGTTCCCCAAAGTTAACAGAAGTAACTCCTAAGCATCTCTAGGCATGGCCCCAAAAAGTTGCTTTATAATCATAATTATTAAATTCTCTAGAATAAAGACTCAAGAGGAAGCTCATGTGGTAGATCATCACATGCCTAGTACAAGGAAGGTCCTGGGTTCAGCCCCCAGTACCACATTCTGCACCCTTTGCACCCAAACACAACCAGGTTGAACATAGCTGGGTGACGCAACACAGTCCCCTAAAAAAGATTTAAATAAAGCCAAATTCTCCCATGACCCGCCTGAAGTTCCGACAGAATTTATAGGTATTCCTTGAGTGCCTGGCTCTCTGTGAAGGCATCAAATTGGATTTCACCAAATTGTCAGAATGACTGATTTGACTCCATTTTACAAAGCCATACAATATTCATCAGCAGCAAGAAATGTGATTTTTCAAATGGTCTCTGATTTTCAAGTGGTCTTGGTTGTCCAAGTCTTTTTTTGTTTGTTTGTTTGTTTGTTTGTTTTGGTTTTGGTTTTTGGATCACACCCAGCAGCGCTCAGGGGTTACTCCTGGCTCTATGCTCAGAAATCGCCCCCTGGTAGGCTCTAGGGACCATATGGGATACCAGGATTCAAACCACCGACCTTCTGCATGCAAGGCAAATGCATTACCTCCATGCTATCTCTCCGGCCCCGTTCGTCCAAGTCTTAACTAGAATAAAGTTGATCCGTTTATGATTCTGGCTTTGTATGACACAGAGAACAAAGATTTTCAAGAACTAAGATTAGTCTTGACTTGTTTGTCTGTTTGATTGTTTGTTTGCCTGCTTTGGAGAGGTTCTAGGGCCTTCACACTTCACACCAGAAAAACACACAACCTCCTACAGCCAAATCCCTTGTTGGCTATTTGACTTCCTACAGTTTAAATGTAACTGGGCAACAGGCATAATACGTTTTAAACTAAAGAGGCCCCAGATTGGCTGCAGCTGAATGACACACATCAAATTCTGAGGATCTAGTGGGACAAGACATGTTCATCACAAAAACGGGCTCAAAACAGTGACATTGACAGGAACAGAGGAGCTTTTGTGCAAATTCTCCAAGTTCTTGATTTTAAGGGACAGGAAATAATTTACCAAACCATTTACAGGGGCCAAAGCAATAGCACACCAGGCAGAGTATTTGCCTTGTAGGCAGCCAACCCAAATTCCATCCTCAGCATCCTATATGGTCCCCTGAGCCTGCCTGGATTGATGACTGAGGGCAGATCCAGGAGCAATCCCTGAGTGTTGCTGGATGTGGCAAAAAAAAAAAGGACAAAAAAATTCTAAAAATCATTTGTAAGGTAGGTTTTATTCTTTTGTTTCTGTTTTTGTTTTTGATTTTTGTTTTTGGGGGGGGCACATCCATTTGATGCTCAGGGGTTACTCCTGACTAAGCGCTCAGAAATTGCCCCTGGCTTGGGGGGACCACATGGGACGCCCGGGGATCGAACCTCGGTCCTTCCTTGGCTAGCGCTTGCAAGGCAGACACCTTACCTCGCTGCCCCCCCACTTTTTTAATAATTATCTGTTCATGAGGATTACAACGATGAGGCTTTGAAATCAGTCTCTCTCAAGAAACATGATAATTCCCTTAGGGGGAAAAAAAACAACACTTAGGAGATAGAGAGTACCATGGAGAGGGCACTGGGTCTTAAAGCAGCCATGCTGGGTTCAATCCCCAGCATTCCTTAGGGTCCCCTGAGTCATACCATGAGTGACTTCCTAAGAGCAGAGCCAGGAGTAAGTCCTGATCACTGAGTCCACCAAAACAAAACAAAAATCCAAAGGGAAAAAACAATTTTTAAGAAGTAGCTTCTCAGTCCTATGGATTTCCACATGGCCTAAGTGGTGGCCTGATCTGGTCTTTCAGACATACCCAGTGATGGTGAAAGTCTCAGAATCCGAGCAGGAGATACCAGCCCACACTCCTGAATGGAGCCCACGTGAGCAGGAATACTAGAGAGCCCAGAATGTTCCAGTGAGGACTCAAGACAGGGCTCCCCACCATCCCAACTAAGGTCAGAGTCAGAGCAACTATTTGTGCAGGAAAAACTCTGGGCCACGCCCTCAGTGTGCCCACCCGCCACTCCCGTGGAAGCTTTACTAAAAGTGCAAGGGGGGGGTAGATAGGCATGAGAGTGATAAAGAGGGTGACAGTCAGTGCTAAAGAGCAAGCAGCTGGCACTGCCCATGCCAGGCACTCAAGTGCTCTGAGTCACCAGGACGCACAGCTTCTAAATGAGATGCACTCAGGGAACCTGCATTAGTGGTTCCTTGATCCACACAGCTAGGCCCGAAGGTGGTGTGAGCATTTATCTCAAGTGATAGGTGGTAGGCTTGAAGCCTTGAAGCAACAGAGGGGAGCATTCACGACCCCCCAGAATTCAGGGATGAAAGCTTCTGCCTGGTGGATCCCTCAGAGTCTGCTATGCGCAACTGGGACCGGGAAGAAATCAGAGAGAATCTGATTCATGTCACCACACCACTTCTGTGCTGGGCACTTCTCCTGCTCTACCCCAGAGAAATAGCTAGGCCAGTCTGGGCAGTGCTCAGGGGCTGCTCCTCCCAGCAGTGCTCAGGGGACCATCCAAGTGACGCCTAACTAGGGATCCAGAATGCAAAGTCCACACATTTGCCCTTTCATGCCCCTGGTACTCTTGACCCTTTCCAAAGGGGTAACAATCAGGAGGTGAAGACACCCTAGCACAGCCTTTCTATCTTTCCAACTCTGGTTTTCTGGCCTATTTCATCAGCAGCAACTGTTTGACACAGAACAGCCCCCGGGTGGGCCGGATGCTAAGCTGGTTCTAGAAGCCAGTTTCCAGCCCTGGCAAGGCTCATCTCAGAAAACCATGCCGGAAGCAACTGGCCCCTTGGTGGAGCTGACATGGTGCCCAGAGCCTCAGCATCACCCGGGCATGCTGTCCCCACCCACCCACCCACACGCTTTTGGTCACAGCAGGTCATGCTGCTGCCCAAGATAGAGTCTGGGAAAGTCCCCGAAAATCCAGAGGGATCCACCCACCCCCACTTCACACATAGCAAAAGGAAGGAGGGAAGGAGGCAGAAAGGAGAGTCATGGCTGTCTTTGCTAAGATGGACATTTTTATTCTTTATTTTTGGAAAAATGGCCCAGGATAAAAATGACACAGGTCAGAGAAGTCTGAGCTATTCTATCTATCCACTCACTATCTTGAATTCATCAAATAGAGAGTTAAGGCAACACAAATGGTCTATGACTCAGAAAATACCCGCCTTGCAAAGCACAAAGGCAGAGGAAAGAGAAAAGCAAACAAGAAGTCATGTGCAAGATCAGCAAATCCGAGACCCGGGTTACGTCCCCAGCACCATCAGATATGGCCCTGGTGGTCTGTAACCCTTCCCCAAAGCCCTTTTACCTAATTTTCCTTTTGAGATGTTAATCCCACCTGGATGGGATTAAATAAATAAAGAATTTAAATAAAGAATAAAGAAGTCTGGCTGGGGGGAGGCAAGAGGAGAAGCAGAAAAAGGCAGGGGAGGGGGCAGCAGAAAGCTTAGCAGAAAAGCATATGGCGGACAGGGCTCTAGAATAAAAGCTAGCTGACTGATGAAATTTTAACTGGCTGCTCGTGAATTATTTCTCCACCGTTATCCTCATTATCAAACCCATCAGCCAAAGGAGCTAGAGGCACTGAGCTAGGGGAGGACTCACCCAACATGTGGTCTTTATATTTTATATTTTTATTTTACATCCCAGCACTCAACATCATGGAAATTCCCAACAGGCCAAATATCACAAGGAAAGGTTCCCCGGTTCTTCTGGGAGATGCTTGGGAAACCAAGAAAAAGAAAAAAAATCTATAAACCAAATCAAACATCAGTCAAAACTATCATTTGAGGGGTTATTCTGGATTTGTCTACTAATGGCCGGCTTTTCTCTGACACAGAAGGTGGGGTAGGTGGGTCAGGCACAGATGTTGGATTGTGCAGAGTCTGAGTTGGGTGTAAGCAGGCAACTGAGTCAGGAGACACCCATCAGCTTGATGGAGTCATAGCTGCAGGAGACACCAGCTTCTGGGTGCTGTTCTTTCAACAGTGCTCTGGCGACAGTTTCTGGTTCATGGGTGTTGTCCTGAGAACAATTTTGAGGAGACTCGTAAAGCCAAGAGGTTCTCCAGCGGGTTCCCGGGAAGCATCCACAGCCCCCAAGAGGAGATATTTATCCAGGACATGTGATTGTGGATCCGATGAGCTGTGTGCTGTGTTTCCACACCACACTCAGCACATAGTGAAGGGTTGAAAAATCAGTTCCGAGGGCTGATTCCTCTGCTTTGCTGATGAGTGTCCCACAATGAATCCAGCTCTGGGTCATTTTCTTGCCTACTCCAGTGTTGGTGAGCCATTCAGAACAACTATTGCTCATCCCAACTCACGGTGCTTTGTGGCAAAAAAAAAAAAAATTGGCGACTCTCTTGAAGGGTCTCGAACCCTTGGCAGGGCCAGTTTCTTTTCTAACCATGGGGAGGAGGGACAGGCAGCTGGACACACACAACTTTTCTAGGAACCTCTGGGCTGAACCCATGTACAACTTCACAAAACCCTCACCCCAGGCTCCATCACCTCTCCAGGGAGACAGACCCAGGTCTCCTCCAACCCGGAGATGTTTCCATGTCTAGTGATGCTTCCTGACTCAGGCGAGTCTGTCAGGAGGCATGTGGGAACACATAGGATAAGTACCAGGAGCGACATGAAAGGAGGTCTGGGCCCTCCAAGGAAGTATGTCCCTCAGTGCCAGGGACTGGACTGTGCCCAAAGGGACCCAGGAGGCCAAGCTACTGCCAGCACCACAGAAACACCATCTCCCTCTCAGCCCAGACCCCAGAGCTGGGATCTGATCTACTCAAAGGGATGCTGGGCTGTTGGTGACCTACAAGGTCTGCCGGAAGCACAGTCGAGGAATCACACATGTCCAGGGAGGTGGAGTCCATTGTCCTCTGCCAGAGGGGGGTTTGACAGCTTGAGATGGGCCTACCACAATGTGGTGACTTACTCTAGCAGAAAAGTTAACACTTCACGGAAAAATACAGGAGAGAAAAAGGAGTCACCCTTATTTGTAATGTCACATATCCTGGGTTTAATTAAATTAACTCCTCACATAGAAGATGAGAGAAAATGCGGCAGATGTTTACAGACTTACATAGAGTTGTTCAAAAAACCTTCAGTAGGGCCATAGCGAGAGTACAGTGGGGAGGGTGTTTGTATGTAATTGACCCAAGTTCAATCTCCAGCATCCCATATGATACCCTGAGCACAGGAGTAACCCCTGAGCACCATTGGGTATCTTCTCCCCCAAACAAAAATCAAAAATTCAGTAAATAAATCATATATACCTTCCCTAAAAATTAAATTTCCTGGTCATCTATTTTCAATCAACTAGAATATTTGGGGGGAATTGGGAGATCATGTTTGGTGATGACTCCTGGTGAAGTGCTCCAAGAACACTCAAAGATGTGCCCAAAAACAGAATAGGCAGTGCCAGAGATCCAGTCTCAGGACGTCCACCCTATAGGCAAAACAAACGGTCAGCATCTTGGAGCCATCTTCTTGGCCTTGAACTCAAATTTTAGAAGATGACTTCATCTATTTTTGTTTTTGTTTTGGGGCCACACCTGGCCATGTCAAGAGAAAACAGCTTGAGTTAGCAATGAGAACTCCAGTGAGAATTAAAAGTTCTAGATCATTCCAAACATGGAAGTGTTCTGAGAGGAAAGGAGAAAGAAAGACTATGCAAGTGGAAATTGAGATTTCCCAGTCTTTGGGCTCCAGGATTCTTGGCATAAATTGCAAACAATTGGCTGAGAGGCATCTCAGTGAGAAGGAACTTCTGGTCGACCCAAAACTCTCCATTCTGCATCCATTTCTGCAGCTCAGCAGTGTCAGCCGGCCCTGTGATAAGCTGCCTTCCCCGTAGAACAAATATCCTATCCTGGCTTTGCCCTGATCAAATAGCTTGGGCTTCTGTACCCAACAACCTGTTCTTGAACCATATGAGGTGGGGGCGTAACACAACTAGCAGAGACCGAGACCCCCATAAATGTGAGATATTCTTCATTGTGATTACTTGCTACATCCATAGAAAAATCACACTGAAAGTGGATGGGGGCATTGGTGATGGAAATGTTGCACTGGTGAAGGGGGTGTTTTATTTATGACTGAAACCCAACTACAATCATGCTTGTAATCATGGTACTTAAATAAATATTTTAGATAGATAGATGATTGATAGATAGATAGATAGATAGATAGATAGATAGATAGATAGATAGATAGATAGATAGATAGATAGATAGATAGATAGATAGAATGAAAATGGATGGGCAGAAACGTATGGACAGTACAGAAAAGAAATATCTCTTGAGGTTTTTCTGAATTGCTCTTTCATTGGCCATTACCCATTCAACTAAGGTTTTAGAGTCTAAAATAAGCACTCTGGGGGCTGGAGAAATAGTGCAGTGGGTAAGGTCTGCACGAAATCAATCTGGGTTCAAGCACTGCTAGGAGTGATCCCTGAGCACAGAGCCCTGAGCATAGCTAGGTATACCCCTAAAAAACACTATAAATAAAAAATTGTTCTTTGGGCTGGAGATATAATATAAGAGGTAAGCACTTTCCTTGCCAGAAACCAACCCTGGTTGGCTCCCCAGCAGCTCACATGGTCTCCTGTGTACTGCCAGGGGTCACTCTTGAGCATGGAGCTGGGAGTAGCCCTGAGCTATTGGCACAAGTGGTTCCCAAACCCCAAAATATAGTAATAACAATAATAGTGCAAATAATATAGTCACTTTGGTTTTTCTGTGGTTACATATGTTTTGAAGAGACATGCAATTATACTCATAAAACCTATAGTCTTATAAACCAGCATTACCTCTAAACATAAAATACACACACACTGTGGGAATTTTCATTCCAACAACAATTCACTAATAATCAACCGGGACCACGGTCATCTCCTGCCTTTACAACAGTGATTTTCTGGTGTTTTTTTCCTGATCCCTTCACAGAGTTCAAATTCACTCCCTTACAAGGATGACTGCAGGCTTTCTAACAGTCTCTTCAGCATCATTTTACAACTGGAGTGAAGTTCTCGGACTCCCCAAATCCCTGAGTTGGTCAGGGGAACCTCTTGGTTGGTTCACATGAAAGAATCAGGCTATTAAAGGCACTTGCACTGGAGGCACTTCAAAGACTAAATGGAAAAGTTCAAATAGGCAGAGTTCTCATCCCACCATCTTTCTCATCTCTCCCTATAAATATCTAGCTGGTTGCTCTGGGGCATAGCCCCAGATCTCTAGGCAGAGATGACAGTCTCACCCTCATGGTGAAATGAAAGAGTATGAGGGACACAAAAGCCACTCTAGGGAGAAGGGTTAGCTGAGGGAACCCAACACAAACTCTCTCAGCACCTCCCAGTAAGTCACACCACTCAGTCTTTCTCACTGGTCTGTATGGCAAAAGTCTTCCACCATACAGCAGCCATTCACTTCTGTCAACGTGAGACAAAGCTGGAAACTGGGAAGAAGGCCCTTCTTGAGAGAAGTTAGCTCTCACCTCCACAGTAGACTTCCCAGAAGCTGCCACTGGCCCTGGAGACAGACTCAGGCCACACAATGTGGTCTTCCCACAGAGAGCTGGTAGCCATGGAAATACGAAAGTAGGGCCCAGCAACAGAGAACAACCTGCCCCCAACTGCTTGGAACCCAAAATGATGAATTTTCTGATAGAGAATCACCTGATGGGCCAGAGAGATAGCACAGTAATAGGGCGTTTGCCTTGCAATCACTGACCCAGGACCAATGGTGTTTCAAATTCCAGCATCCCATATGATCCCCCATGCCTGACAGGAGTGATTTCTGAGCAGAGATCGAGGAGAACCCCTGAGCGCCACAGGTGTGGCCCAAACACACACACACACACACACACACACACACACACACACAAATCACCTGTTGAGGAGGCCCTGGGAGGTCATGCCTGCATTTCGGTCATCTCCTCAGGAATATCCACAGGTTGACTCGTGAGAGAAACCAGATCCCTGACCTCTCTCCAACAACACATCAGACTCATAAGAAATCAGCCAACATAGGGACGGAGCGGTGGTGCAAGTGGTGAGGCGTCTGCTTTACAAACACTAGCCTACAACGGACCATGGTTCCATCCCCCGGTGTCTCATATGGTCCCCCAAGCCAGGAGCGATTTCTAAGCGAATAGCCAGGAGTAACTCCTGAGTGTCACCGTGTGGCCCAAAAACAAAATAAAAAGAGAAGAGAAGAGAAGAGAAGAGAAGAGAAGAGAAGAGAAGAGAAGAGAAGAGAAGAGAAGAGAAGAGAAGAGAAGAGAAGAGAAGAGAAGAGAAGAGAAGAGAAGAGAAGAGAAGAGAAGAGAAGAGAAAACTAAAGCAACCAACAATGGACCGGATCACAGGCTGGTCCCTTCAATATCTCAGATATCCAAACAAACCATGTACCTTAGAAGACACTCATTTGGGGCCGGGCGGTGGCGCTGGAGGTAAGGTGCCTGCCTTGCCTGCGCTAGCCTAGGACGGACTGCGGTTCGATTCCCCGGCGTCCCATATGGTCCCCCAAGAAGCCAGGAGCAACTTCTGAGCGCATAGCCAGGAGTAACCCCTGAGCGTCACAGGGTGTGGCCCAAAAACCAAGAAAAAAAAAAAAAAAAAAAGAAGACACTCATTTGAGGGACCCCATATATAGCTGTTCTGTTCTGGGTCTTTTCCACAACCTTGAATGTGACCTGCTATGAGAGATATTAAAGTCATCTCTACCTAACAGCCATTCCAATCAAAGCCGTTGTCACCCAGACCAATGACATCTGGGTCATACTCACACTGAAAAGGCACAGCAACTGGCTCCTGCCCAGGCCTCATGGCGAAAGCACCTTCTGTGGCCTGTTCACCTGCCATCACCTTCTGAGCAGCAAAGTACTTGGGCCTGAGCACGTATTCCTGGGTCTGGCTGTGATGGATCAGGACGTTCTGGGAGGACAGGGGTGCCACTCTGAGAAAAGAAAAGGAACATGATGAGGAGATTGGCCTTTTCTGAGATAGCCAGGCAGAATGAGGTTTGAAGGGCATGCCCTGCCCCCCCCCCCCCCCCCGGAACCAAAGGTAAGGACTTACAACACATTTGGGATCCCATGTTAACTCTTGGAGGCCTACACAGAGAAGGGGCGAAGCTTCTAGTCAAGCCACCTCGATGACTGCCCAACACACAAAGCACTTTGGCTGGATGAGATCAGGAGAAGATCATCAGGTCAGAGGAAGGCCATTAGGTCAGAGGAAGGTTATTGGTTAGTGGAAGGCCATACCAGGTCAAGGACATCAGGTCAGGGCAAAATCATCAGGTCAGGGAGAGGTCATTAGATCTGGGGAAGGTCACACCAGGGGAAGGTTAGTAGGTTGGGGGAAGGTCTTTAGGCTAAGGGAAGATTGTTAGGTTAGGGGAAGATCATTATGTGAGTGGAAGGCCATCACCAGGACAAGGTCATCAGGTCAGGAAAGATCATCAGGTCAGGGAAAGGTCATTAGGTCTGAGGAAGGCCATCACCAGGGGGGAATGTCATCAGGTCTAGGGGTCATTAGGTTTATGAAAGGTCATCAGGTCTGGGGAATGTCATCCGATCAAGGGAAAGGTCAACAGATCAGGAGGAAAATCATAGGATCAGGGAAAGGTCATTGAGTCAAGGAAAAGGTCACAACCTTTTGGCAGTAGGTCAAGGTGACCATGAATTAGGCCATGACAGGAAAGAAAGTACACTTGATAAAGCTCTAAAATGAGATATCCCATTCCCCCAGGACACAGATGAGAGGCTGAGAGCACAGCTGGCACCTTAGAGGCTCCTACACCTCCCTAAGCTACAGAAACAATGGAGAGAGAGTGCACACACAAAAGTTACTGCATCCTCTCCCTGCATCCCACCAAATCCCACCTGTGGCTGTGGAGAAGATGGCATAGAAAGGACTTGGGACCCTAATTGAAAGCCCAGAAGAGGAAGAAAGAACTGAAGCACACCAAGGCCATGACTCCCAGCACTATTGAGTGATGCGAAGGAACATTTCTTGGGGCAGGTTTCTCTGGAATGTGGCAGCAGTACCACAGCATCTGTGTGAGGCAGCAGACGAGACGCCCACTGCCTGAGGGCTTTGTTTTTGCCCACTGAAGCTAAACAAATAAAACTGGAGAAATTCTTTCCATTTTTAAGGTGAATGCAATAAACTCTGTTTTCCCCAAAAGGCCTTCTCTTTCTCTTTTTCCCCCACTCTTACAGTTGCTGCCGAACTAGGTCACCTTAGTAATAAATATTGAAAGCATTTAACCAAATTCAAACATCTGTTCCAATCCTCTCAGGAGCCTAGCCAGCTGAAATAAAATATCTGCTAGCCGGAGTCACCGGGGCAATCCAGGCTAATGGGAGTTTGTGTAGCCAAATCCACCTGCTCCTTAGGTCTGCGGGGCATATGAGTCCCAACTACGGGAAAAGCAGCACGTCTGATCCCAATCAGTCCTGACACACTGGCTCTTCCTGCAAGGCACAACAGATTTGTCAGCTTGGGTCGAGTGAACGCTGACTTCCAGCCCTGGCCTGGCTGATCTCCGAAGAGCTTGTGGTCCAAAACTGCCTGCCTGGTTTCCCTCTAGAGAGAAGTTGCCCTATTTTGCATTGGAATTTCGACGCCAATAATACCCATCTGTCTTCAAGAACAACCTCATAGATTTTAGAAAAATACAAATGGTCTGGGTATTAAAAAAACAACAACAACAGCAATACCACCATAATAAGCCAACTGAATATTCTAAGTCAGAGCAAGAAAAATCTTAGTGATACACACACACACAGAATAAAAGGAAAAAAAGGTGGCAACTATGGAGGTCTCTCCAGAGATAAGAGCAACACATGAACAAACCACTGGGTATGAGATAAAAATACTAAGGGAGACTGAAACAGGTAGCAGCAATTCACGGAAAAGTAAAATCCCCAAGACTGTGATGGGAGGAAGAGCACTAACCTCATGGATGAAGCACAATAAAACCTGAGGTGACCTTTTGAACTCACTTTATTTTAATGACCAAAACTTCAAAATAAGTACTTCTGACTTCAGTTATAAATCAGCAGCATACTTATAGGTTCTGCTAGTGGGAAAACGTTACAACAGACGTTGGGAACCAATAGAGAAAGCGTCAAATTCAAAGCAAGCGTATCCAGCGGCCTTTTAATAACTTTGTCCATGTTAGAAAGCAAAACCTAATACAACAAGTATGTTGAACTTGTCTGTTAAATCACTCTACAGTAGCAAAAAAATTCACAAACTGGAAACAAACCACCCATTAGCAGAACACATCAAACATAAGCATAATTGTGGCAAGAAATACTGTCAACCACTTCAAAATGAGCTTTATTGGGGTCAGAAAGATAGCTCAGGGGCAAGAGCCACGGCCTCATTCTCTGGCATTGCGTTTTCTCCTGAGCATCTCAAGGTCACTCTGAATCCCCTCCACACCAGTGGACCTAAGAATTGAATCATCACTGACAATTGGCAAAGCATCACAGTCCCTGAGTTCTTCTTGAAAGGTCTCCAAGTAAAAATTTAAAGGGTCTTATTTATGTTGAGTCTATGAGTGTTATGACCTGTTTTATGTGAGAAAACCAAGAACTAAGAGATCTATCCCTATTGTTTATTAAGCAGAGAGAGGGTGAAAGAGAGGTGGGTGGGCCTGATTATAATTGTATGATTTTTGAAAAATAAAATGTTACCCACCAGATTGCTAACACTAGCTATCCATGAATGAGAAGCTACAGTTCTAGGGGACAAGGAAACACAAAAGCTTAAACAAGGTTCTCTCCTCATAGGATTGTACAGATTAATTGTACAGTTCCCATAAGGATACCTGTAACATTTTCCAAAGAAATAAATCCAACGCTCCTAAACCTCATATTGAATAATATCCACCTCCCTAAATAGCTAAAGAAGTCTTGGGGGAAAAGAAGGATGGCATAATTTTTCCCAACTTCAAAATGTCCTACAAAGTGTTAGTAACCAAAACACCATGATATTGGAATAAAGACAGACTCTCAGGTATGTAATCAGTTAATCTTCAATAAAGGAACAAAAATATTAAGTGAAGGAATGAAAGTCTCTTCAACAATTCGTGTTGGGAAAACTGGTCAACTACATAAAAAAGAAGAAAAAGACGAGGAGGAGGAGGAGAGGAGAAAAAGGAAGAGGAAAAGAAGAAGAGGAGAAAGAGGAGGAGAAGGAGGAGGAGGAGGAAGAGGTGCAGGAGGAGGAAGAGGTGCAGGAGGAGGAAGAGGTGGAGGAGAAGCCGGAACGATGGTGCAGCAGTAGGGCATTTGCACGAGGCTAACCTAGGACCAACAAGGGTTCGATCCCCCAGCGTCCCATTTGGTACCCCAAGCCAGGAACAATTTCTGAGCGCATAGCCAGGAGTAACTCCTGAAAGTCACCAAGTGTGGGTCAAAAACCAAAAATAAAAAGAAAGAAAGAAAGAAAGAATTCAGAGCTCTTTCTAATGCAGTATACAAAAGTAAAACTGAAAAGGATTGAAGATCATGACATCAAACCTGAATCCATAAGACACAAACTAGAAAACTAGGCAGAATTCTTCATGATATTGAAGCTAATAGTATTTCCAGGATGAAACACCACTGACCAAGCAAGTGGAAACAAAGATTAAAATAATGGGACTACATTAAATTAAGAAAGTTCTTTCTGCGTTTCATAGGAAACAGTGACCAGGATAAAAAGACAGCCCACTAAATGGGAGAAATTATTTACCCACCACTCATTTGAAAAAAAAGATAATACCAAATATCAAATATGTAAGGTGGGGCCGGAGCAGTGGCGCTAGAGGTAAGGTATCTGCCTTGCAAGTGCTAACCTAGGACAGACCCTCCCAGCGTCCCATATGGTCCCCAAGCCAGGAGCGATTTCTTAGCACATAGTCAGGAGTAACCCCTGAGTGTCACCAGGTGTCCCCCCCAAATAAAAGATATGTAAGTTACTAAGGGAACTTTACAAGAAAAACAAATACCAATTCTATGCATAAATGGAGAGAAGAGGTACACAAAACTGCCTCAAAGAAGAAATACAGATGTTCAAAGGGCACATAAAAAAATACTCTGCATGACTAATCATCAGGAAGTTGCAAATAAAAATAACTGTGGGATATCATCACCTCACGCAACAGAGACTGGCACACATCAGAGAGAACAAGAACAGCCAGTGCTGGTGCGAATGTGGGGAGAAAGGGGACTCTCATTCACTGCTTATGTGAATGTCAACCGATGTAGCCTTTTCAAAAAACAATATAAACATTCCTAAAAATAAATTAAATAAAATCTAGGAATGGAACTTCTATTTCATCCAGCAACTCCACTTCTTAGCATATACTCAACGGTGTAAAAATAAAATATGGTCGGATCTAAATACCCAAACCAAAGTTAACAACAATAGAATCAATAGACCCAAATTATAACAAGCTAAACACAAAAGGGACCTGTTGCACTAGCAATCCAGGGGGCTAAGGATGGAGATATGGAATACACACTGGAAACTATGACAGAGGGAGGTCAACACTGGTGGTGGGAATGGCCCTAATTCACTGTCACTATGTGCCTGAAATACAACTGTGAAAGACTTGTAATTCATATTGGTTTCAATTAAAAAATTTGTGTAAATAAAATGGAGCGAAGACATCTGCACCCGTGTGTTCCTTGCAGCATTATCCACAATAGTCAAAATTTGGAAACAAATCCAGTGCCCACGAACAGATGACTAGGTCAAGAAACTATGATATATCCACACAATGGAGCACTACTCAGCCATAAGAAAAGATAAAGTCATGCAATTTGCTGTTCCATGGAAGGTCCTTAGAGGATCATGTTGAGTGGAGTTAGTCATAGGGAGAGAGACAGACACAGAATGATGCTCTCATCTGCGGATATAAACAGTGATAGGATTATGAATGCTCAAAGACAATGGAAACAGCAATGGAAACTAGTTATTCAGTAGGAAATAAGCCACTTGAGGGTGGTGGGATAGAACAGGGAGGGAGAAACGTCTATGGTGCAGGGAAGCATTCACCCCAGAGGAAGAGGAGAAGGTGGTGCTAAAAGTACTATAGATGAACAACAGTATTGTAAGACACAGTGAAAACCCTTATTTTAGGGCCAAAGCAATAGCACAGTGGTAGAGCATTTGCCTTGCAAGTGGCCAACCCCAGAAGGACGCAGGTTCAATTCCCAGCATCCTATATGGTTCCCCAAGCCTGACAGAAGGGATTTCTGAGAGCAGAGCCAGGAGTAACCCCTGAGAACTGCCCGGAGTGACCCAAAAATAAAAATAAAATAACAATAATAATAATAAAGTGTCTCTCTTAGAAGGAGACTGATGGGTGAGAGGCAAATAGGGGATGGGGTGGATAAGTAAATGGAAGTAGATTTTGGTGAAGGAATACATGTTAGAATACTGAAACCTAACCACGAATAGTTGTGATTTCAGGATGACTGGATAAAAATAAAAATTATCTAGGTTTTGGAGCCATGCCTGGTGGCACTCAATTGTTACTCCTGGCTCTGGGCTCAGAAATCACTCCTGGCAGGATTGAAGGACCCTATGGAATGCTGAGGATCTAATTTAGGTCAGTCTGGGTTTGGCCAAGTGCAAGTCAAACATCCTACCACTGTACTATCATTCTGGCCTCAATGAAAATAAATAATTGGGGGTCGGAGAGATAGATGGAGGTAAGGCGTTTGCCTCGTTTGCCTTGCATGCAGAGGTCATTGGTTCAAATTCCGGCATCCCATATGGTCCCCTGAGCCTGCCAGGAGCGATTTCTGAGCGTGGAGCCATGAGTAACCCGAGTGCTGCTGGGGTTAAAACCAAAAATAAATAAATAAAAATAAAATAAATAATTAATGAAAATAAAACAAGATTCAACATCAATGGTGCTCCCAGTTTTGGAAAAAAAAAAAAACCCATGTACTATTCTAGTTCTATAACTAGAATATATCCATTACATGGATGTTTCATAAAAATGGACCAAGGATCAAAAACAAAAACCAGTGTAATTTTGCTAGTTTACTGTTACTGCACTGATCTTCAAACTCAGAAACACACTTGAAAGGTACAATAAATAAATAAATAAACAAACAAACAAACAAATAAATAAATAAATACAGTGCTGACATCCCAGAGGAAATACAGGTACTTCCTCTGTCAACTGGCACACTCCATCTTTGAGAATGTTTTAGAAGGTTTAAGCTAAGAATATTATTCAATGATTTACAGAGAATAATCATCTTCTAGAAAGGCTGGAGACCACAGTGCATATCTTTAAGCAAGAAAAAATAAACCTAACTCTAAACCATCTAATTTCCCACAGATTCTAAAGAATCGTCATTCATCATGTGAATTCTACACACACTGTTTTAATTCTAATAATTCTGTGCCTGCTGAGGGAGCAGACTTGGAGGAAGAAGGGTAGGAAACCAGGGACACTGGTGGACGGAAGGTCACAAGTTCCAACGAGTGTTGAAACTTTGAATGCCCAGAATAACTGTGTTATGAATGTTGCAAATCATGGTGTTTAAATAAAGTTATACCAAAAACAATCCAAGTCCACTCAGTAGGTCTCTTACTATTATTGTGATTGAAGGAATATGAACATGAAGCTTACATACCATGAGGGATTCATATCTGGGGTGACAGGAAATAATCCCAGGTCCTGTCCTATTTTTTCTCTTTGCCTACTGTAATCCAACCCTATGTCTTCATTATGACCATATTTTCTCTGACACCAAGCAAGCTTAATAATTGTAAAATCACCCCACATGCCATATATCCAACCCCAGGTGAGTCTAAATCAGGGTCTTACATGAAATAATCTAAACCAAACTGAGGGTGAAACACATGTAGTCTGGTGGTCTTCTTCCTAGTATGGAGAGCCAAGCTACCTACCAGAACTACTGTTTTTATTGAGTACAGAGACCACTCCTGGGTGGGGCAGTAAGGATAGATAGCTCAGGCTATCCTGAGCCAATCCTACCCAGGTTTACAAGTAAGACAATCTCTGTATGGGGGTAAATCTAAGTGGTAAACAAACATACAAAGGAACCAGGGATGATCTTTGTTTTAAGTAAAATAAGGTGTAACCTAACAAATAATGATTGTAAAATCCTAAGCATCAAAGCCTGTTAGGGTTAGAGTTAAAAAAGTAGAAAAACAATGTACAAAGTCCTTGGTGTCCACGTCTGTCACCTTGGGGTATAGTTACTTTGACTGCTTCTTCCCTTGACTCTGAACCTGGGTGCCTGATTTCCCCTGAGGAGTGCTTGATTAGAAAGAATATTACAAGCATCGTTTCATTATTTATTTTGGCTTAGAACTCACACCAAGCAATGCTTAAGGACTAATCTTAGCTCTGTGTTCTAGGACCAGTCTCTTGGCAAAGGTCAAGATGGGACCATAAGCAGTGCCAGGAACTGAACTGAGTGTACTCTTTCTCCTCCTTTTTCTCTCTCCTCCCTTTCTCTTTTTCTCTCTCCCTCCCTCCCTCCCTCTCTCTCCCCAGATGTGTGCAAGGTGAGTGCTGAATCCTCTCTCTCTCTCTCTCTCTCTCTCTCTCTCTCTCTCTCTCTCTCTCTCTCTCTCTCTCTCTCTCTCTCTCTCTCTCTCTCTCTCTCACTCGCTGAACTTGGATCCCAGGTGTTTCCTTCCTGCTGTGCAGACGCCGGAACTGCTCCGTCTGTTCATTTTTGCCAGGAATAAGGGCAGATTTTATTTACAGGTGTCGAGGCTCTCTCTTTTTGGGAGATGCCACTGATTTTCCAGTCATCCTGGCAGCCCCATGAGTGCCCTCCAGACTCCTGGAGCCTTGCTTGGGAAGGGGGACTTTCCATTCCCCATTCCAACCCACTGCCCCTGCAATACGCCCCTCTAACTCCTCTCTGGCTCCACTCCTTTCCACGGGAGATAAAATCCAGTAGCAAAGAATCAGAAATGCTGGAAATATTGCATATGACACAGGGTTCCCTTCGCTCAACAAGCGACTCCTTCCTGGTTTCTGTCTCCTTTCAGCCACTCCCCCACTGCTTGGGTTTCATCTTTTCTCCCTCATCTTGTCCCCTCATCATACGCAGAAAGGTTAGTCTGATAAAAAAAAATCTGTTGCTTTTGGCCCTTCTAGAGTAAAAACATTCCCGATTCTATCTGAAAAACCTGCTATTTTCATTCAAGATCGCTTCCGTTTTAGGCTGGTTAAGTTGCTCCAGTCCTTGTAGGAAAACCAACATAGAGGTAGATCAGCCTCATCCATTTGTTACTGGTTAGATGGCCTAAGGAAAGAAGAGATTCTGGGCTGGGTTTATTTAATTATTATCTCTTTACAAATTTAGACAATGCTACAACTACTGGGTACCACATCCGGTTATGGATTTACTGAAAACTGGCCTTCGGTTGGAAGAGAAGGAGCATCACTTTGTAGAGGAGGGTAGATAGGGGGCATCTACCAGCTGGGAACAATGGTGTTTCCTAACCCATTTTTAGCTCTCAAAACACGGGCTTCATCCCGTGTGATGGGGAACCCCAAAAAGCACCAGTCCCCTTTACAAAGAACTCCCCACATTTCTGGCCACAGAGGGAGCGATTTGTCAGATTAAACTCATTGAGATAGGAACTAGCCACATTCCATAGAGTCCTGCTGAGCTGCTGACAGCGAATGGTTGATTTTATGGCATTCCCTGGGTTCAATCTACAGTTCATGAGGTGATGCAACTCTTGAACATTTGCTGCAGAGACCCAGCGCAAGAATGAAGAATCACCCAGCCAGTTATGGAGATGGAGAAACTTATGGCCAGAAGGAAGGCAGGTGCTGACTCAGACAGAGCAAGACGCAAATCGAGCAAATGAGCTAAGACAGAAACAAGCCTACAGCCAACTAATTGTACCAAGATCGCGTACTGTGTTCCTGAGATCCAGCAAGATGATGAACTAATTGTGCTCAAAATGAACAAAGGCAGACAGCAAACATCAAGAAAAGGGACTGCTAGAGCTAGAGGGAAGTTTGTTTGTTTTGGTTTGTTTTTAGTTTTTGTGCCACACCTGGTGGTGCTCAGAGGTTACTCCTGGCTGTGCACTTGAAATCACACCTGGCAGGCTTGGGGGACCATATGGGATGACAGGATTTGACCACTGTCCTTCTGCATGCAAGGCAAACGCCCTACCTTCATGCTATCTCTCTGGCCTCCCAACTGTCTTTTTGCTTGTTTGTTTGTTTTTTGTTTTTGGGTCACACCCGGCAGGGCTCAGGAGTTACTCCTGCTCTATGCTCAGAAATCGCTCCTGGCAGGCTCAGGGGGACCATATGGGATGCCGGGATTCCGACCACTGTCCTTCTGCATGGAAGGCAAATGCCTTCATGCTATCTCTCCAGCCCTTCAAGTGTCATTTTTAATGCAAATATTTGAGCAAGCCTAACTTGCTGGCAAAAATTGCCCAAAAATTGTTTCAAAATATTTACATGATTCAATTTCTCCTAGTTCTTTTATTTCCCCCTGGTTCTTTATTTACTTATTTATTTACCATAATTTCTTTTTTTGTTTTATTTTGGTTTGGAGACCACAGTTGGTGACACTCGGGGTTTACTCCTGGCTCTGTGCTCAGAAATCACTTCTGGTAGTGCTCAGGGGAACATGTGGGATGCCGGGGTTCAAACAAGGGTTGGCTGCATTCAAGGCAAGCTCCTAACTCACTGTGCACTCATACCAGCCCCATGATTTATAATTTTACAATGCTGTTTTTGGTAGTTTCATGCACACCTCAACACCAGCATGTCCCTTTTCTCTCCACCATTGTCCCAGATTTCTCCTCCCCACCAACACACCTCCGCTTCTGTTCTTCTGCTCTTCCATCTTTCCACAGGCAGTCAACCAACTTTTTCTACCTCTGGGACTAGGGGGTTGTTTCCAGAGTGGAAGAAAAGCAGCTGAAAAAAGGAGGCCTAGGCCATGCCGTTCCCCACCTACTCCTACTCCTACTCCTGACTGGCTTTGTGAGACAGAAGGGTGGCCCATCACAAAAAATTGCTGGATGGCTTCAGTGCAAATCCTTAGCATGCTCTGTGGGGCATCCCTCTACATCACTGGTTTCATTCCTGCCCCTTCCACCAGTAAGGGAAGAAGGCAAGACAAGACTTGAGATCAGGAACAAGACCGTCTTCCTCCGGGAAAGGAACTCAGAGGAATGGAGTGGGGTCAGGGGTAGTAGCAAAGAAGACAGAAGTATCTGACAAAAAAAAAAAAAAAAAAACAGGCCCATGACAAGACAGCCAGGTGGGAAGAATATCACTTTGGGGGCTGGAGCACGAACCATAGGTGAACAAGAGAACAAGAGAAATGGTGGGGGAGAGAGAGGTGAGGTCAACGTTCTCTGACTTCATGTTTCTTCTCCTCAAAGACTGACCAGCAAGTTCTCAAACAAAACTAAAGATAAATTCATTACTCATGCTCCTTCTTGGTCTTAGGAAATCGCCCTCCACTATTTAGTCATCCAATGAAACACATTCATCCCACTGTTTGTGTGGACTATAAACGAATAGGATAAAGAGTCCAAGGGAACCTTCCAGAAGTCCGATGGAGAATTGTCAGCACCTCCACAAAATCATTTTTCTTATCTTCTTCTTTTGCTTCAAAGTCCAGGGTGAAAGGTTTGTTCATTTCCATGATGTTATAAGTTCCAGTACAGAACATGTCCCACCAGGAGCCACAGAGATAATACAGTAGTGAGGGCATTTGCCTTCCATGTGACCAACCTGGGTTCAATTCCTGGCATCCCATCTAGTCTCCAGAGTCTGCCAGGAATAATTTCTGAGTGCAGAAATCAGGTGCACACCTGAGCACTGCTGGATGTGGCCCCAAAACAGAAGAAAGGAAAAAAGAAAAGAAAAGAAAGAAAGAAAGAAAGAAAGAAAGAAAGAAAGAAAGAAAGAAAGAAAGAAAGAAAGAAAGAAAGAAAGAAAGAAAGAAAGAAAGAAAGAAAGAAAGAAAGAAAGAAAGAAAGAAAGAAAGAAAGAAAGAAAGAAAGAAAGAAAGAAAGAAAGAAAGAAAGAAAGAAAGAAAGAAAGAAAGAAAGAAAGAAAGAAAGAGAGAGAGAGAAAGAAAGAGAGAGAGAGAGAAAGAAAGAAAGAAAGAAAGAAAGAAAGAAAGAAAGAAAGAAAGAAAGAAAGAAAGAAAGAAAGAAAGAAAGAAAGAAAGAAAGAAAGAAGAAAAAAAGAAAGAAAGAAAGAAAGAAAGAAAGAAAGAAAGAAAGAAAGAAAGAAAGAAAGAAAGAAAGAAAGAAAGAAAGAAAGAGAGAGAGAGAGAGAGAGAAAGAAAGAGAGAGAGAGAGAGAAAGAAAGAAAGAAAGAAAGAAAGAAAGAAAGAAAGAAAGAAAGAAAGAAAGAAAGAAAGAAAGAAAGAAAGAAAGAAAGAAAGAAAGAAAGAAAGAAAGAAAGAGAGAAAGAGAGAAAGAGAGGAAGGAAGGAAGAGAGGAAGAGAGGAAGAAAAAAGAGAGTAAGGAAGGAAGATAAGGAAGAGAGGAAGGAAGGAAGGAAGGAAGGAAGGAAGGAAGGAAGGAAGGAAGGAAGGAAGGAAGGAAGGAAGGAAGGAAGGAAGAGGACGGAAGGAAGGAAGAGGACGGAAGGAAGGAAGAGGACGGAAGGAAGGAAGGAAAAGGAAGGAAGAGGACGGAAGGAAGGAAGGAAAAGGAAGAAAGGAAGGAAGGAAGGAAGGAAGGAAGGAAGGAAGGAAGGAAGGAAGGAAGGAAGGAAGGAAGGAAGGAAGGAAGGAAGGAAGGAAGGAAGGAAAAGGAAGGAAGGAAGGAAGGAAGGAAGGAAGGAAGGAAGGAAGGAAGGAAGGAAGGAAGGAAGGAAGGAAGGAAGGAAGGAAGGAAGGAAGGAAGGAAGGAAGGAAGGAAGGAAGGAAGGAAGGAAGGAAGGTGTACATATCTCGCGTGTCAGTAACAGATGGATTTGACACATGTTTTAGCCTGGGAAAGTCAGGAGGCGCTGAGAAACCAGGGAGCCACTGGTGAGCTGAAGCAGAAAGGTCTAGGGGACAGGAGAAGGGGCCAGAGTCATAGGACAGCAGGCTTGGCTTTTGCCTTAGAAGCAGTCAATCCAGGTTCAATCCCCAGCATCTCATAGGATCCCCTGAGTCTTCCAGGTGTGATTCCGTAGCACAGAGCCAAGAGTAACCCCTAAGAGCCACTGGGTATGACTCCAAAACAAACTAAATATGATATGGCAGTTCATGCCTGGACACAGGAAGGCAGGAACCAGGGCGAGGCCTCAACACCTCACTTCTCTCAGCCAGAGGGGAACAGAACCCTTGGCTCCTATTACTCAGCCCAGGCAGCTCCCTGGGAGTGTGGAAAGGGGAGGCAAAGTTTCCCACATACACACCTGGATAAAGGTGTGCCCCTTTATCCCATTCCCAGACAAACAACCAGATAGAAAAAGAAGCAAAGTGCAGCAGAGGGTGAGGTGGCCATGAGGAGCCAGGTGACCCTCGGCCAGGGTGCCCCTAAGGCACAAACATCAATGGCACCATTGAACGGACAAACAGAAGGTCAGCACCCCCAGGACACAGCTCAGACATGTCTACACCCTCCCGGGAAGTGACCAAGCTTCATGGTCCCTGAAAGCCCAGTGTTGCCTGGGTGCCGGGGGTCCTTATAACAGGAAGAAAACTTAGCTAAAAGCAGGGAGCCCTAAGAAATAAATGTAACCATTTAAGGCTTGTACAGAGACAATGAAGGCATAGAGTTTTAACCCTTGGAAACTGCGTCTATATGAAGTTCTCGTTATCTGTACATTCTGGCCCTGCCCGAGATGGGTTCCATTATCAGTACACCCTGGCCCGATGGAAATGGGTCCCATTATTTGTACATTCCGACCCACATACCAATGGGTCCTGTTATCTAGGTATTCTGGCCTGTTCAATGTGTCTGTCCCCTATCGACATGTGTACGTGGAGAACTGTCCCCACAAAATGTGTATAAGCCGGGCCTGATGCTTCAATAAATAAATTTGGATCTGGAATTCTTTTCCCACTCTTGTCTATCTCCGTGTCTATTACTGTGTCTTTGTGTATGCGCTAGCTCCCTCCGAGAAAGAATAACCCACATCTTGACTGGTGTTCCCCGCAGGCAGGGGCACCCACACCTAGGCACTTGTACACACATACACAAACATACATATGTTCATAGAGGCACAGACATGCAGGTTTACATATGCACATAGGTGCTTACAAAGACTCACATATGCTCAATGCATGCATATACAGAGACTCATGTGCTTGCGCACAGACACACATCTGTGCTCACACAGAAACTCATATACACATGAACACATACGTGTGCTCACTCCACAGCTTCCTGTTCACAGAGTCTCTATCCTACAAGGGCTACCGAGAAAAGTCCAGCAAACCACCCCTGCAAAATGTGGTGGGTGCCCCCCAGAGCACCCTATAGGACAGAGGGTCTGGCTCAGGAACAGAAGCCACCTGCTTCTCAGTCACAACTAACCTAACCTCAGTTCATACTGCCAGTGCCAGAGAGGAAAGCTCAGTGCAGAAGGTCAGTCTTCCGGAATGGAGAAATAGAACAGTTAGTAGGGCACTTGCCTTTCATGCAGCCAACTTGTGTTCAATCTCTGGTAGTCTATATGGTCCCCGGAGCCCCACCAGAAAGTGAGTCCTAAGCACAGAGCCTGAAGTAAATGACCTCTAAGCTATACTCTCTCTCCAATTCCATAAAAGTTTTTTTTTTATTTTTGGTTTTTGGGTCACACCCAGCAGTGCTCAGGGGTCACTCCTGGCTCTACACTCAGAAATCGCTCCTGACAGGCTTGGGGGACCATATGGGATGCCGGGATTTGAACCACCGTCCTTCTGCATGCAAGGCAAATGCCCTAACTCCATGCTATCTCTCCGGCCCCATCCATAAAACTTCTAATGAAGAAGGCAGGTTAAGAGTATCAGGGGTCGGGGGCCCAGAGAGATAGCACAGCGGTGTTTGCCTTGCAAGCAGCCGATCCAGGACCAATGGTGGTTGGTTCAAATCCCGGTGTCCCATATGGTCCCCCGTGCCTGCCAGGAGCTATTTCTGAGCAGACAGCCAGGAGTCACCCCTGAGCACCGCCGGTGTGGCCCAAAAACCAAAAAAAAAAAAAAAAAAAGAGTATCAGGGGTCTTAGGGGGGCACCCAGCAGAGCTCAGGGTTTATTTCTGACTCTACTCGGAAATTACTCCTGGCAGGCTCAGGGGACCCTATAGGATGCCAGGGATCAAACTCTTGTCAGCCACATACAAGACAAACTCCTTCCCCACTGTGCTATCACTCCAGCCAGAGGACGTCAGAAGTAACTAATATCAATCATGCTTCAGATTAATCCATCCCCATGAATCAATTAAATGTGTTTTAATCAGCCTCCTAATGGAGGCTCCCTATCTTCTGTGGCAGTTAAAACTACATCAACTCTTTGAGTTGGCTGAGCTCAACAAGGATCCATGTTAGATGCCTTCTCTACTTGGGAAGAAAAAGATAAGGAATAGATTGACACAAAGAAATCTCTTGTGTTCACAAGGCTGGAAACCAAAGGATCAAGAAATGAAAAAATTCCTTCACTGGGGACTGATGAGCAGACCATGGTCTATGAGAAGTGTCTGGTCCAATTTACATACGAGATACATGCATTAGTACAAACATTTCAATTTTGTAAAATTTTATTTTAGCCATCATGATCGACAGCTTTACAGTACTGCCAAAGGTAGGGTTTCATGCATACAGCATTCAGACAAGGGGCCAGAGCGACAGCACAGCAGGAAGGGTGTTTGCCTTGCACAAAGTCAACACAGGTTTGATCTCCAGCATCCTATTGGGTCTCCCAAGCACCACCAGAAATGGCCCTGAGCACAGAGTTAGGAGTAACCCCTGAGCACCACTGGGTGTGGCCCCAAAACAACAAAAAGCAAATGACATTCAGACTAGACCCTCTACCACGATCCATTTCCCCCCCACCATTGCCTCAGGGTCCCCTCGACTTTATCATCCCCATCCCACTCCTGTCATTGGCCTCATAAACCCCATTCTGTAACCCAGAGCTTAGAGTCTATTGCTCTTGGCTCTGCGCTGGTCCCTTATCCTGAGTCTCTCATGGCACAGATGAGAGAGATCATCAGGTCTGTCCCCCTCCTTCGGGCTGACTTCACCCAGCAGGCTCCCCTCCAGTTCCCTCCATGTGGCGGCAAATTGCATGATTTCATCTTTCATTCCAGCCAAATAGTATTCCGTAGTGGATAGGTACCATACTTTGTTTTTCCAAGTCATCTTTTCTGGGACATGGGCCTTTGCCAGATTTTGATCTATTGTGAAGATGCAAAAGGGAATCCAGGAGACCAACCGTCTTTACCGAGTAGAGCTTTTGGGTCTCTGGAGTGAATTTCCAGAAGTGGGATTGTTGGGTCATATGGAAGCTTTGTTAGTTGTTGTTGTGGTTTTGTATTTTTTTTTGAGATATTTAATTTTGTCCTGTAGTTTAATATCATCTCAAAAAAGGCTGAGAACAGAATTTCTCAACCTAGATTTGGGGAGTGGGGGTGGCTGTGTTAGATGGAGGCAGGTCACACAGAGGCCACTAATCCTAGTTGTTCATGACTGAGTTTCAGTCATACAATGTTCAGCTCTCTTCACCAGTGCATCGTTCCTGCCACCAATGTCCCAGTTTCTCTCCAAGCATCCACCCCTGTCTGCCTCTGGGGCCTTCGCTTCTGTCTCTGTCTCTCTATTTGTCTGTCTGCCTCTATCTGTCTGTTTCCCTTTTTGTTACATGCCTGTCACTTTCCCTACTTTCAGCATCCAGACATACCTATCTCTCTAACCATCTCTCTCTTTCACACACACATACACACAAATATACAATCACAAACACACACACACACACCATTTTTTGTTTGTTTGTTTTGGTTTTGGTTTGGTTTGGTTTTTGAGTCACACCCAGCTCAGAGATTACTCCTGGCTATGCCGCTCAGAAATTGCTCTTGGCTTGAGGGACCATATGGGACACTACAGGATCAAACCATGGCTCGTCCTAGGCTACCGTGTGCAAGGCAGATGCCTTATTGCTTGAGCCACCACTCTGGCCCACCCACTCACCATTTTATGCACTGTGGCTTGCACTATTGTTCCTGAAGGGGTATCATGCCTGTCACTTTCCCTCCTTTCAGCCCCCAGTTCTTATCTAGAATCATCATTCCCGGCTCTCATTGTCACAGTGCTCACTTCTCTACTCTCCCCCACTCTCTGTGCCAACATTCAACATTCTCTGCTTCCTTATCATGGAAATCAGAATATCACAGTGTGACCTGTTGAGCAAAAAAACTTTAATTTTAATTCCTGTAAACTGGGGGGAGGGGGGGTGCAGGAGGGAACTGGACTTCCGTGATGAGAGCCAAGTGGATTCCATTGGGATTAACAAACAGCACCCAAGTTTTATAAACAGCAGCATCATGTATTTGTGGGCTAGTCCCAGAACAGGCAGGCACCCAGTCTCACTAGCACGCCAGACGTCAAAGGCAGCAGAGACAGGGTGCTAAGGGGCCCACAGAAAATATGACTCTTTTCGGGTTTGGGTAATGTGGGCACCCAGCATGAAATACAGCACCTGCCTGTGACAACTGTCCAGAGAAACCAGCGTTCTGAGGCTTGGGAGGCTCTGAAAAGAGATGCCAGGTCTGACATCACTGTTCAAAGCCAAGCTCAGGGTACCAGCGGAGCCCAAAGAGCTGTGACAGAGCCCCAAAGCTGTCTGGGGGGGCAACCTGCAGAAGTGAGACCAAACCACCACACAAGCAGCCACAAGGTGGGAGTATTCACTCACTGAAACAGCACAGAATAAGTGCTCAGCCACCGACCAGGACAGCAGAGACACTGCTGGGGAACTGGCAGAAACCTGTTCTGGAAGCTTTGAAGGCATCCGGTGAAATAGGGAAAGTCAGAGAGGGTTCATGTCTCTCACCCTGAGAGGAAAAACAACAATGACATCATTCTCTTTCCAGAAAGCCCCTGCTTGTCTGCCCAGAAGTTCCGTGCTGAACTCTCTGATCTCATTGTCATGAAGAAGGAAATGCAAACTAGATATTCCAGGGAACCGGGATGGGGGAACCCCACAACTCTCAATGTAGCCTGGCATCACACCCTCTTCCAACCTCGAAAAATAAGCCCATGAGATGAAAGACAAGACATTCCCAAGAAACTGAGGCAGGCAGAAAGACCAATACAGAGCTCCTCTTTGATGCAGAAGAGCCATTTTCACTGCAGGTCAGTGCATTCCAAGGGAAAGAAAAGCACCAAGACTCAGAACTAGGGGAGGGGTCTTCTGGGAAATGACAGTCCGGTCACTTCCTAGGCAGTGAGACTCAACACCGAACTCTCTGGGGGGGAGGGGGACAAAAGTTCTGTCTCTTAGTCACTCATGTCCCCTCCAGCTAGTATCAAGTGCTTGCCCGTCCCCAAGTGTGGCCCCTGGATAATGGAGGCTGATCTCATCTCTGGAACCTTGTGTTAAAGCCATCAGCAAAGGCTTCTTCCCAACCAGGGCCAGGTGACAGGGTCCTGGAATCTGGGTCTGACCTCACACAACTAAAGGCTACAAAAAGGAATCAGCAGAAGATGTTCACTACAGACCCTTGGTTAGGGTAATGTTCTGGACAGTTCTAGAGTGTTCTAGACCATTATGGGAGAGGTTGACCTGAGAAAAAACTGAAGCCATCATCTCCAAATGATCAAGACACAGAATGCAAGGACAAAAAGGGTGGAATAAGAATGTCATTGTGGAGGTCTTAGTAATAGCAAAGCGTGGAGGATGTTTGCCTTACACACTACTCTGCCAGCCCAGGTTTGATCCCCAGCATCTCATATGGTCCCCTAAGCCTAGCCTGTCCAGAGTGATTTCTGAGCTCAGAGCCAGGAGTAAGCCCTGGGCACTGCCAGGTGTGGCCCAAAACCAAAGAAATGAAAAAAAAAAAAAAAAAGTCCCAGAGAGAAAGAGTAAAATGCCTTCCCAGAGGCAGGCAGGGGAGGGTGGGTGTGAGGGAAGAGAGAATCAGGGAATGTGAGAGAAAACTGTTAACATTAGTGGAAGGAAAAGAGCACTGGTGAAGATTGCTGTATGTTGTATGACTGTAACACAGTCAGGAACTTTGTGTTCGGAAAAAAAAATCCTGTAGTATGAACAGCCTTGTAACCATAGTGCTTAAATAAAAAAAAAAAAAAACTCAAAATTTGGGGCCGGCGTGGTGACGCAAGCAGTAGGGTGTTTGCTTTGCAAACCTAGGACGAATCGAGGTTTTATCCCCTAGCATCCCATATGGTCCCCAAGCCAGGAGCAATTTCTGAGTTCATAGCTAGGAGTAACCCGAGCATCACTGGGCGTGGCCCAAAAAAGAAAAAAAAGTCCTGTGTGTTGAATGTGTGTGTGCCTATTTCTGCATACATGTACCTATATCTATGTCTGTGTGCTGTGTCTATGAAGCAATGCTCACATGTGGACAATATAGCTGTCTATGTGTGCCGACGGGCTCATGGGTGTATCTAGGGGTATATTCACGTGTGAACATATGCAGAGCTATGTACACTTGTCCATGTGTAAATGTGTGTGAGTAGGTTTTGTGCATATGTAGGTTTGTGCATATGCCTATGTGTGTGATCGTGTGTGTTACAAGAACACTCTCACCTGGCAGTTTCTGGAGGGGGTGGGGGGTGCCAAGTTCCTAGGAGGACCTACCTCTCTTCTGTACAACCCCCATAAGCCTACTGTCTGCAGGCTCTTATATCTGAAAGAGCCAGGGTCACCACCAGAATTACTAGAGCAGCAATGACCCCGACAAAGGTCTTTGTGACCATGCTGGGGGCACCTTCCTGGCAGCCCCAGGGCCAGAGTCATGGATCTCTTCCCGACTTCAAAGCCCCTTTTTCCTCCACCCCCTGAAAGGGCCTGGCCTGACGACAAGTGAGTTCACTGAACAGTGTCAAAGTGCAGGTTCCTCTGTGTGCACAAAAGACTCTAATAGATGTAGGTCCCACAAACTGAGGGTCATCGAGTTTCCCGGAGGACTGGACTGGGTTGGAAAGCAAAGAGCTGTCTTTGTGCTGTTTTCTGCAGAGTCACCAAGAGTGCTTCAGCGGGAACATTTCTGGACAGAAACACAAATGCAACAGGCACCCAGTTTTTTCCGTCTCCTGGCGGGGGTGGGGATGACTCTTCCCACGCGGTTGTTTCTGGTTTAGAAGAGCTTCCTCTTGGGGCTGGAGGATCCAGGGGCCTCTTGGTCAAGGACTGGCTGGAAATCTCGGCTTCCTCTACTCAGAAAGTGCACTAGGAGTTCATTGACTAAAAGCCCATTTCCTCCCCCATGAACTCTGACGAGTCCTTCCTCAGGGCAAGGCTGTAGGGCTGCTGTACCCAATGCTCACCCCGCACCCACTATCCTGCCATCAAACAGCCCTGAGGGAGAGAATAATCCAGAAGGGTCAAGGAGGAGACAGGAAAAGGCGCACATTGTACCAACCCAAGTATGATTCCCAGCGCCACCTGGTGTAGTCCCTGGCACCAGTGATGAAACCCAATCACAGTCCTGCCACCAGCAGCTCACCCCCCACCCACCACTCACCACCTAATGTAAAAACTGTGCACAAAGATCCCAGGGGCAGGCCAGGCCTGGCCTAGCCCAAGATTTCCACCAGGCCTCCCTGATCTGTGGCATTCGCACAACCCGGTCTGTCCTTTCCACATCAGCTGCTGACCCAGCCTATCTTTCCGTTTTCAGGGTAGGACCACAGGGTGTCTATGGCATGAGGAACTGTAGAAATCTCGCGAGTCCAGGTGAGCCTCCCCCTCTGCAGCACCAGTCTCTCTCTGCACAGAGCTTTTCTTCTCTTCCTTCTCCTCCTTCTTCTCCTCTTTCTTGATTTTGAGCCACACCTGGCTGTGCTCAGGGATCACTCCTTGAGGGGTTCAGGAGACCTCATGCTTTGGCAAAGATCTTGCAGACAAGTGCTCTTACCCTGTATTATCTCTCCAGTCCCCTATTTCCTTTTCAACTGAGCTGCTAGTGCAGAGAGCCTGAGCATTAACAAAACGAACAGACTCATGGACAAGATCATTTGCTTGAGGGTTAATTACTGGTGATTACTCTGTTATGAGAAATGAAATGTCTTTTCACAGAGAAACATATTGTGTATAACAGAGCTAGAGGAAAAAGAGAATGGAACAGAGAGAGGAAGGGGAGGAGGAGACAGTGGAGGAGAAAGAGGAGAAGAGGAAGAAGAGGAAGGAGGAAGAAGAAGAAAAGGAGGGAGAAAAGGAAGGAGGAGGAGGAGAATTGTTTACATCTAAGGACTTGAGGATTTTCAGCAGAATGTGTTTTCCACTAGACTGCGTGGGCCTTAACGAGCAAGCACATGGGGACATTGGTTCTACTTCCAAATATGTCTGTCTACTCCTGGCCAAGTGCTATCTAATTTGTACTATTTTTAATATATGTCATGATGATTCAGTCATAATAAGGCTTTTGGGGTCTATAACTGGAACATGAAAAAAGGAGCAGGTCACAAAACAGAATAAAATTCCTGGCAAAGGAAAGACCTCTGCAGACTGAGGGAAAAGCAGCCTTCTGGGGAACTAATGCCTGAATGAACAAAGATGGGCCTGAGCGACAGGACAGAGGGGAAGCTGTTTGCATTGCATGTGGCCCACCCAGGTTCAATCCCTGGCATCCCAAAGGGTACCCCGAGCACTCTGAGCACAGAGCCAGAGAAGTAAGACCTGAGCACCGCAAGAGGAGGCCCAAAAACCCAAAAACAAAGACAAGGTGCTAAGGATCTAGATAAGACTGAGGTTGTTCCACTGCTGGTGGGAATGCCGTGTAGTTCAACCTTTATGGAAAGCAATATGGAGATTCCTCCAAAAACTAGAAATCGAGCTCCCATACGACCCAGCTATACCACTCCTAGGAATATACCCTAGGAACACAAAAATACAATACAAAAATCCCTTCCTTATACCTATATTCATTGCAGCACTATTTACCATAGCAAGGCTCTGGAAACAGCCAAGATGCCCTTCAACAGACGAATGGCTAAAGAAACTGTGTACATATACACAATGGAATATTATGCAGCGGTCAGGAGAGATGAAGTCATGAAATTTTCCTACACATGGATGTACATGGAATCTATTATGCTGAGTGAAATAAGTCAGAGAGAGAGAGAGAAAGATGCAGAATGGTCTCACTATCTATGGGTTTTAAGAAAAATGAAAGACATTCTAGCAATAATAATTTTCAGACACAAAAAAAGAAAAGAGTTGGAAGTTACAGCTTACCTCATGAAGCTCACCGCAAACAGGGATGAGTTTAGTTAGAGAAATAACTACGTTTTGAACTATCCTAATAATGAGAATGTACGAGGGAAACTGAAAGCCTGTCTAGAGTACAGGCGGGGGTTGGGTGGGGAGGAAGGAGATTTGGGACATTGGTGATGGGAATGTTGCACTGGTGATGGGTGGTGTTCTTTACATGACTGAAACCCAAACACAATCATGTATGTAATAAAGTTGGTTAAATAAAAAAATAAATAAATTTTTTAAAAAAAGAAAAGACTGAGGTTGTGAGACTAGGGGATTTGTCTGTCTCTATGTCAATCAACATCCCATTGTTTCATTGGATGTTCTTCTTTGAATGCAGTCCCTCCAATTGGTAGTGAAACTGAATGGTTCCACTTTCAAGGTGTGACTTTTTTTTTTTTTTTTAATATAAAAGGCTTGGGCAGAAGAGGCGGGAGTCTCGTTCCTGGAGCTTCAGCGAGCAGGTACTTGGAGGGTGTTCTGTAGACTGGAGTTAGGGTAACATGGGGAATTTTTTAAAGTCTTTTATTAAATGTGTCTGATTATTTTGCAGAGTGCCTTCTGATTCAGACCCATCTCTCCAGTGTTCGGGGTCAGAACCAGAGGGTTTAGATTCAAGAGAGGTGAGTAGATCCTACCTTGGGCCTGGAGAAAGCCCCAGCTAGGGTGACAGGTAGTTCTCATTTGTTTCTGAGACCTTTAATGTTTGGGGGTATTTTTCTTTGGAGGTACCAAGGACAGTATTTGGGACCTCCTACATGCCAGGCAATTGCTCCGTTGCTGAGCCCTGGGTTGCTTTTGAGGTAAAGGACTAAACTGGGCCAGTGCCTGGCACATGTCCACCCTCACTCTCCTGGTCTGCTAAGTTAAGGTCAGTGTCCCTGCCAGTCACCTTTATGGTTCTTTGGGCATAATAGCTGGAGATACGAGAAAAACAATCAATCCTTCCTTTCGTCTTTCCTTCCATCCTTCCATCGTGTGCCCACCACACTCACTGCCCATGCGTCTCCCTCTAGCACACAATCATGGCTGACCAGTTGGTCTCCAGCTAAATTGGACTCCAACCAGGCCCAGACCCCACTGATTTTTCTTCTTTGCCTCTTGTACCCCTGAAGCAAACTCAGCTGGGAGTAAATCATGTGTCGTTGAAAGAAACAACAATCGGGGCCGGAGAGATAGCATGGAGGTAAGGTGTTTGCCTTTCATGCAGAAGGTCATCGGTTCGAATCCCATCGTCCCATATGGTCCCCCGTGCCTGCCAGGAGCAATTTCTGAGCCTGGAGCCAGGAGTAACCCCTGAGCACTGCCGGGTGTGACCCAAAAACCAAAAAAAAAAAAAAGAAAGAAACAACAATCAATAAGGAAGTGAATGGGTACAATGAGAATTCAAGTGTCTGAGCTCAACACAAGACTCCTGTCTGCATCACTAATGGTATCCCTTAGTGATGAGCCACTTTCAAAGAACATACTAGAGCATTTCATGGCCATGAACACATGCCTACCTTGAACTTGTAACCTCTGAGCACACACTAAATGTGGAGCCCCCAAAATGAGATCACAGCCATCACTCTGATGCTGTTTGCTCAAAATTAACAATAGTTACACATGAATCAGGAGCTCATACAATGGCTAGAGCACAGGCCAAGGATAGACTGAATGGGATCTTAGATTTCAGGCACACCCAGTCCTTCACCACCACCCCTGCAGGAAACATCCCCATGTAGCTCTGAAATCTATGCCAACCCCCACCCTTGCCTCATCAGGCTGATGGGTTATAGAAACTCTGGGGTGCCAATATTCTCTGGGGGTGCTCAGGGACCCCCTGGACTGCACCTCACAGTGCTCAAGGAAACATGCAGTGTTGAGGATTGAACCAGGGTGGAAAGCCAATGCCTCACCCCATCTCCTCTCTCTCCAGCCTGTGTGATCTTCGAAACTGCACCGCGTGAGGCCAAAACCAGGACACATGTGTGAGCTCCAGGGATCCATCCCCAGTTCAGGAAACAAATATGACCAAATTCACAACCCATGTGGCCAGCTACATTGGACTCTGTTTACTATATTAAACAATAAAAATGTGCCAGCAGAGAGGGCATATTTGCCTTGCATGTGACCGACCTGGGATCAATCCCCAGCATCCCATATATGCCCCCCTTAGCCTGCCAGGAGTAATGTCTGAGAGCAGAGCCAGGAGTAATCTGAGCATTGCTGGGGGTGGCCCAAAAATAAACAAACAAAAAAAGTGCCCTCTGGAGATGAACAAGTGAAGTTGGAAGTGAGTGCAGCTGGGAAAGTGAGGTGAGGGCAGTGGTAAAGGGCAAGGACTGACCATCCACCTACTTGGAATCTAAATGTGACGCAAACCACAGGATCCATGTAAGGTATAAAGAAGCATGTTCAGGTCCAACAGAACCTGAGAACAGAGCTGACCATGGGGAGAGGGGACCCCAGGACAATGGTAGAGGGAAAGGAACACTCTGATAGGAGTGTGAGGTGTTGGAATCTTGTCTGGATGGGACCCCATCATGAACAGTGCTATGCATCCCAGTGGCTGAAATAAAATTCCAAAATTAAAATTTTGTTTTGTTTTGGGGGCTCCACATTTAGTGTGTGCTCAGAGGTTACTTCCTGGCTCTGTGCTCAGGAATCACTCCTGGCAGGCTCAGGGAACCCTATGGGATACCAGGGATCAAACCCAAATGGGCCATGTGCAAGGCAAACACCCTCCCCACTGTTATCACTCTGGCACCTCAAAAAATTTTTTAAAAAAGAATCTGACTGCCACATGACCAACCTGGGTTCCTCTTTGGGTTCCCCAGGCAATAGGAATGATTCCTGAGCACAGAGATGACGAGAGAGAGCCCTGAGCACTGCTGGGTGTGGCCCCAACATCAAAAATAAAGACTAATTATAACAGAAAAATGCATTTTCCTCTCACCCTTCCCTTTGTCATGGGGACAGGAACCCTCCCAAACCCACGCTGGCTTATCTGCCCCAGCAGACAAGCAGAACACCCCACCCCGCTCCAACCCTTGTTCCTTTTTTTTTTCTTTTTTTAACTTGGGCACAGGGCCCAAATAATCATGTCAGCCACGGAGAGTGGTGTGACTTATTACCAGGAAACCCAAGCTCTTTCCTTACCTACTTCTGCCCACTCATAATTCAACTGAACATGTAGCATATTCTGAAGAAAAAAAAAAAAAAGACCCAACATTTAGAAAAATCAGCACATTTATATGAATTAGGTAAGAAATCACTCTTAGAACTTTTCTTGCTTATGCATGTCCAGTAAAACCCCTGCAAAGTGATCTGGATCAGAATACCATTATATCCTAAGCAGTCTGGATTATAGCACTTACTTAGGTTAATACAAAGTAGAGCCAGAGCGATAGCACAGCAGGTAGGGCATCTGTCTTGCACGCAGCAGACCCAGGTTCGATTCCCAGCATCCCATAGAGTCCCTGGAGCCTGCCAGGAGAGATTTCTGAGCACAGAGCCAGGAGTAACCCCCGAACACTGCCAGGTGTGGACCAAAACCAAACAACAACAATGAAAAAGAGTATTTAATAAAATCATGCTTGATGACAAACACTGACCCAGCCAAAGAGGTAAACTGTTAAACCATTGGGTCATTTCAAAGTCAAACATTGGTGGAAGCCTAAGCAAGGCCATTTTCTTGGTATCTTTTCATTTTCTTTTAGTGTTTTTGCTTCGAAACCAAACCCAGCAGTGTTCAGGGGCTAGTCCTTGCTCTAGGCTGAGGAGTGACCCCCTGGCAGTGCTTAGCAGATCAAACCTGGGTAGGTTGCATGCAAATCCTGCCTCTTACCCCCATACTATTTCGTTGGCCCTTCTGTACCATTTCATAGACCAACTTTCTTGCATCCTGGGCAGAATTGTGCATGAACATCATGTCTCATAATTCTCATAGCTGACTCATGTCCACTTATTTGATGGAGCCAACAAAGACATGCTTTTACAGATAGAACTCAAGATCATTCTTGGAACATAGAGGATAGAGTGTCAGCTTTGGGGGGGATTTGGGGTCACAACTGGCAGTGCTCAGGCCTTACTCCCAGCTCTGTGCTCAGGGTTCACTCCAGGCAGGCCCTGAAGATTACAATGTAATAATGGGGCTCATTCAGGTCCGACAAATTCAAGGCAACTGTCAGCTTTATTAAATCTCCTGTTCTACACAAGACCATGTAGGTGAAATCAATCTCAAAAAATGATGTGTCAAGCCAACATTACCTTCTATAGAATAAAACAGGCTTTTAGACTGGCTATGTCTATCCAAATATTCCTTTAATTTATTTTATTTTATTTTTATTTTTTTATTTTTTTGGTTTTTGGGCCACACCCGGTAATGCTCAGGGGTTACTCCTGGCTATGCGCTCAGAAGTTGCTCCTGGCTTGGGGGACCATATGGGATGCGGGGGGGATTGAACCGCCATCCGTCCTAGGCTAGCGCTGGCAAGGCAGACACCTTACCTTTAGCGCCACCACGCCGGCCTCTCCTTTAATTTATTTTAATTCCCCTCTCCTCACACTTACGAATTTATACATATTTTAGCATGTATCTATTTTATGTATACTTTAATGTATTAGCATAAAAGTATTCATACTATTAATTTTTTATTTCTATACCTGTAAACTATATTTACATAAATATAAATTATCAACAATTTTGTGCAATTTCAGGAGTTTTGCTTGATTCATCTATACATAGGCAGATGGCATCATTTCCACAAGTGGGTTATAAAAAAAAAAGGAAGGATTATAGGAGAGATAACACAGTGGGTAAGGCCTCCCCAAGTGTGATCACCTGCATCCCATATGGTCCCAGAGCAGAGCCAGGAAGTAACCCTCTGAGGCCCACTGGGTGTGGGCCAAATACAAAAAAAATGGAAGGAGTAAAAAAATTGGTCAAGGGGAAAATCAAAATTGAATATTTTTATTTACAGAATTGAGTTTATTTGGGAGAGGGAGGAAAAGAGAAGGGATGAAAGGGTAAGGTTCTCAGGACATTGGTAGAAGAAAGGTGGGAATTTGTGGAGGTGGGTGTGGTGCTGGAATGATATATGCATGGAAAATATAATGAATACTGTTGTAAAGCATGATATCTCCACAGAAATGGCAAAAATAACAAATGTTAAAAATTACCCCAAAAAATCTATGATGATGGGGCTGGAGCAATATTATAGTGAGCAGGCACTTGCCTTGTACATGGCCAACCCGGGTTCAATCCTGCCATATGGTTCCTCATATGGTCCCCCAACCAGCCAGGAGTGATTCCTGAGTGCAGAGTCAGGAGTAAGCCCTGAGCACCACCAAATGAGGCCCCCACACATTCTGTAACGTTAAAACATCTCCAAATGTTGCACACTGCAGTCATCTGGGTCTTGACTGAAAACCTCAATAGGAACAAATCCCCAAGAAGCCGGGAGAAATGACTTATTTCCGTAGACCCAGTTAGAATTAATTGATCAGGTACTTTCCAGATTCTGCTCAGAACAGCAGGATCAACATCAAAAAGAAAAAAAAAAAAAAAAAAGAGGAAACTTGATGTGGTGGCGCAAATCTAGATACTGGAATATTAATTGTTTCCAAATGGACCCAACAGGAAAATAATAACAACAACAAAAAAGAACACAAAGAATAACAAATGTAGAATTGACCTTTCTTCCACCAAAATTTATCAGGTCTCCTATATCTTGACTTTGGTTGGATACATAGAGACAATTATAAAAACAGGGGTAAACTCTTCACATGCAATATGAAAAGGGCACACCCCATTAAGTCAACCAAAATAGTTATCGAAGTACAGAACAGTGCTTGGAAATTGGGGAACAAGGCTCTGATATGTGGCCCCAAACCAGCCTAACATCAGTGATTCAGAAATGAGGAATGAGGAAAGATGAGATAAGAACCTCTTTTCTGCCTCCTAGAAACTTTTCTCCAGTTTCTTCCTCCTGGCTTGCTTCTCTTTCTCAGGCCCTGTTCAAGCCGAAAGCTGGTGGCATTGAATCATGAATCATTGAATCTTCCCCACACCCATTTTCCTGGCCAAAATCACTAGGGTCCCCTCCCCCCTAATAGCTCCAATGCCACGTCTGCCTTCTGCTGGGCAGGGGAAATGGCTGAGGACAGTCCCCAAACAATAACTATATGGAATAGCATTTACTCTGGACCACAGTACCCTAGGCCAAGACAACCAGCAGTGTGGCAGAGAATGACAAAAAACAGCTGGTGAAATGAAATGGCCAAATGGACAGGTGGCCCCTTGTGAGATCTACACAAGAGAAGATGAATCTGTGATTCATTTTTTTCAGCCCCTCCAACTAGGTGCTGTTTGTGAGTTCGAGTCTGGCCTGTACTTGAATTTTTTTCCTTCTTTCTTCTCCAGTGAGTGGGATCACCTTCTTCCCTGAAGTGGAAGCCTCATGTCCCAATCCCAGAGGATTGAGGAAACGCAGGTCTGGAAGCAATCCACACATAGTTAAGGAGACAAAAACAAGTTCAGGAACTTATACCATAAGCCTTCTCTGCTTCTAGCTCTAAGACCTGCAAGCAGAAAGTTTAGTCGTGAAAAACCAAAATAGCAAGCGTTTTTTCCCTAGGACCGGTGGTCTTCATTGTGAAGCACTAAACCACTCCCTGGGGTGGAGAACAGATAGGGCAAAAGACCAATCCAAAGGATGCTTCCATCCAAAGGTGCTTCCGTCCAATGAGTAACAAGCATATACATCCTAAAGAGGATGGAAACCGGTTAATCCAATACTTCCCTTCTCATCTTTCTGCTTTATTTGGTGGGGGGGAACTCACCTCAACACCAACATATTTAAAAAGAAATGAAACCGACTTTAGACACCCTAGCCCAGTGGTCGGCAACCTTTTGTTTCAACTGAGCCAAATCTCGCCAAAACCACGATTGAAATTTATTTTGAGAGCCACACAGGGCGCTCACTGACAGGCTAGGAACAGAGTCCTGACTCCTGGAGCAGCTGCCCAGCACACAGAAGAGCCAAATTAAAAGTGTAAAGAGCCACATGTGGCTCACGAGCCGCAGGTTGCCGACCACTGCCCTAGTCTATCCCTTCAAAAGTGACTCGGTGATGAAATCGTGACAGGGATGCGAAGTTTAAGAGATTCCAGCCCTGGTACCCTACACACACACCTCATTTCTGGCAACTCTTTTGCACATGTCCCTAAGCCTTGGTCTTCACCCTACTGTCCCCAGGCTCAGAGTCCATCCACTGATGCTAGTCTGGAATGGTCCACCGGCCCAAGAACAGATACCAGATGTTTCTATCAAAATGAAAATCAGTTTTCTTCGGGCTAGGGAACGGAACTCAAAACCAGGTCAATCACTCACTTACATGTTTAAGGCCCTGGTTTAAGGTCCTTCCACAATCCCACCCCAAAAAATAAGACAAGTTGGCTTTTTAAAATATTTTTGGGTCACACCTGGTGGTGCTCAGGAGTCACACCTGGTTCTACATTCAGGAATTATTCCTGATGGACCCAAGGGACCCTATGGGATGCCAAGAATCAAACCCAGGTCAGCCGCAAGCAAGAGCAAACACCCTCCCCACTGTGCTATTGCTCTGGCCCAATAAGGCAAGTTTTATTTCACCTTACTTCTTAGACAATATTTCTTTTTTGGGGGGTGGGCATATCCAGCAGTGTTCATGGGCTATTCATGGCTCTGTGCTGAGTGGCATAAAGGTACTAACCCCTGTGCTCTCTCTCTCTCTCTCTCTCTCTCTCTCTCTCTCTCTCTGGCCCTCAATATTCCATAAATCTGCAAGGCTGTGTTTAGGACAGATGGGCCCAAACTCAAAGGACCTCACTTGTCCACTCTTCCGGTCTGACTCCTAATATCCGATAGCTCTTGCATCTACCGAGAAACTGAATCTGTAGGTTCTGGGCCTGGGGCAATGGTCGTTCCTTAATGGGGTACCTACATGCTTGCAGAAATGTCAGTTATTATAATAATCCCACATGTTATCCCCTATCTCCCCCACTGGTTGTTTTTTTTTTTTTTTTGGTTTTTGAGCCACACCCGGCTGTGCTCAGGGGTTACTCCTGGCTGTCTGCGGGGTACAGGCATTTACCTGGGTAGGGCCCGCCACAAACCCTCCTTGGCCAGGCACACCCAGCTTCAGATGGAGAAATGACAAATCATCCGGACCTTTCCACAAGGTGAAAGGGAAAGAAAATCCATAAATATGTTCGTGGTTTTAAAAGTGTGGGCAGTTGAAGGAGGAAAAAGAGAGAGAGAGAAGAGAATCCCACCTGTGCCAACATGCCTCCCATGGGTTTCCTGCCAGCCCAGGGTGGCCGGGCCACAAGCCAGGCTGCCAAGGGCTGATGGGTGACAATCCACAACTCAGCCAAGCCTGGGCCTGGGGCACTGTCGGTCAGAGCAGGGCGTTGGCAGAAGAGAAACATGAGGTCACCCTGTGAGCCAGGTCCTAGTGGGAGGCATCTTGAGGTCTCCAGCAAGGATGCTCAGACTATATGTGTGTCCTCTGTCTGATTAAAGAGCAGGGAATAGGAAGTCTCTGACATGGCCCTGCATGAACAGGGTACCCCCTACTGGTCAGTACAGGAGACACAAAGGACAGGTGGACAGGTGATCATATGGCATAGCAGGTGTCTGGCATGTGCCAGGTTTAGGATCCAGGCCCAACACCACTGACCCTTCACCCCAACTGGTCCTGCCCACCCACACGGGGGTGTTTCCAAACTAACCACCATCACCACAAGGAATAAGGAAGGGATGGATAGAGACCAGAGTGGAGACCCTGAAAACATTTACCCTTGTGCTCTGGATGCCAGGCCAGGGCACAGGAAAGGGATGTTTAAGAATTCCAAAGGACACCACCCAGAACAGCACACCCCTTTCTGCCTGCTCCTACTTCCCTGGACTGGGTGAGCCCAAGAGTTACATGTACTGCAATGATACCCCCAGGATTCATGCTTCTTCCAAGAACAGAATGGGGCCCAGAGCAATAGCATAGTAAGGAGGGTGCTTGCATTGCATTCAGATGACCCATGTTCAATCCTCAGCATCCCATAGGGTCCCCTTGTGGAGAGAGGCCAGGAAATAAGGGGATTTCTGCAAGCTGGCCTTGAATATAAAAACAAGTCTCTGGGCCAGAGAGATGGCATGGAGGTAGGGTGTTTGCTTTGCACGCAGAAGGACGGTGGTCTGAGAATCCCAGGATCCCATATGGTCCCCTGAGCCTGCCAGGAGCGATTTCTGAGCATAGAGCCAGGAGTAAACCCTGAGCACTGCAGGATGTAACCAAAAAACAAACAAAAAACAAAAAACAAAAAACCGCAAGTCTCTGTTTAGAGACTTGTGTCTTTGCTGTTATGAGTGCAGAACAAAGTCATCCGGGTCAAACAACCTGCCTAGGCTAATAGTGCCATAAACATTACAACCGATATCTTTACAGACTTTCTGATTTAATGATGCCAGGGGCATTGTAACAGCTATCTTTGCAGACCATCCAAATCAACGATGCCGTGTCCATTGTGACTGTTGTCTTCACAACCATCTTGTTGCTGTAATGCCTAAACTGTATTCCCCACATTCTGTTTCTTTAAGTTTGCCCTTAAAAGCCTTGTCCCGACCTTCAATAAAGGAAGTGCATTGCTCTGACAATGCTTCCCTGTGAGTGGTCTATGCTCACAGTCTTCCCCCTCTCTCTTTCCCAAGTCCAGCCTCGAGGCCACGGGTTGGAAGAGACTCTTACCCATCCTTGCATCCTCATCTGGGGGCCTGGCGCCAGAGCCCTACATACACACACAGCAGGCCCACAGTGAATCTCTATAAAGAAAATATGCTTCAGTGTGTATGAGTAAGATGAACCGGTAATGTGTCTACTGGCATCTCAGTCAGAAAAGACAGGAGGGATTGAGAGGTCCAGTGAGGAAAATGAAATCTTTCATCAGGAAAGATCATTCCAGGCCATGACCATCCTGATCCCTTATCTTCACCTCCCAAGTGAAGGGGATATGGGTCCCTTCATCTCAGCACCTAGAAAGGAATCCCTTGTTCTATGACCCAGGTCGGGGCTTACAATTAGTTTCAGTTTTGATTTGGTCAAATGTTTACAGAGGCCTTTCTTGCAAAAATAGGATTTATTAAAAGTGATGTAATTCGTAAGGCTAAGAGCAGCCAACAAAAATCCCAACAGCCATAAAACATGAGTTTACCAAATGTAAACCTACTTTTAAGTTTGAAAACCTTCCTGACCTCCTAATTTTCTTTTAAATATGAAAATGATCCACTTTGCTTAAAATAATCCCATACCGTGCTATTAAAGATCATAAAATATTTCTATCTTCATCATAAGTATATTTTTCTCTCTCTTTATAGGAGACCATTCCCGGCAGAACTCCGTTTATTCCTGGCTCTGTGCTCTGGGAATCACTCCCGGTGGGGCTTTGGAGACCAACCGTATGTGGAATTGGGGGAATCCAACCAAAGTCAGCTACGTGCAAGGCATGCACCTTAAACCTTGTACTATCTCCTCAGACAATAAATTACATTTTCATGTCATCCTCGCGCAGGGACCAGGCTAATCTTCTCTGTATTGTTCCAATTTTAGTATATGTGCTGCCGAAGCGAGCGCAATAAATTACATTTCTATTGCAATAATAATTTTATTAACTAGCAACACAGTGAATTCCCAAAGATTTTAACGATTCCATTGTGAGGCGTAACAATTGTCCAAAACTTTCACTGAGCTATTTTTGTGATAATTCCACTTACCATTTTGTTGTAATGAACAATAAAATATAATTTTGTGCTGCCAAGGGGCAGGTTTAGTTGGGCAAGTGGAAAACTGGGAACAATGGTTGAGGGAAGGTCACAATGGTGGTGAGATTGGTGTTGAAACGCTTGAGTCCCCAAAACAACTGTATTACGAACAACTCTGTAAACCATGGTGTTTAAATAAAGTATTTTTTTAAAAAGGGCCAAAGAAAAGTAAAATTATTAATTTTAGATTGTCATGTTCCTCTCAATTCCCTCCAACACACATAACGCACTTAGTCCTTAGTATAGTTTATTCAAAGTCCAAATTCAAACATGAACTCTAAAGGCAAAGCAAACCAGGCTGGCATTACACCTTGAATCTGAATTCATACCCAACCATCAGAAGCAAAACATCGCTGAACTCCTAGGAAACAAATCTCTCCAGCAAGTATCCCTCACAGTGATTTGCATGAAATATTTCTTCCTTCTCGGTCCCCAATAAGCTTTTTTTTTTCTTCTTTCCAATAAGCTTTTAAGAAAAGGTGGAAATGATAAGACGTCGTGGTCACCCAGCCTTTCCACATTCATTTCCTCTCCCTGCACATGGAACAACACTGCTCTTTGGAGACCCAATTCCTCCTCCCGCCATACACGGGCCTGGAAACGTAAATAATCCCTGACTTGAGCATTTGGGGCAGTAAAAGGGAAGTATGTGGAGTAAAACCAGACTGCAGCCTAAAAATAGGACTGCGTCCACGTCTAAGTGAGTTTGGAGAGGAGCCACCGAGGGTGTCTGACATTGCACGAGTCGACATAGAGCAGAACAGGCAGCACAAATTTGTGCTGCGAAAGTTCTCAGAAAAGCTTGCTTGCTTTCAAGAACCAGAGAGGTGGGTGCAAGAAATCTGCAAGGCTCCAACGGAAATCCAAGAAGCCACCTGAAATCTACAAGGAGCTGTCTGAAAATCTACAAGGCCCCACCTGTCATCTACAAGAAGTCCCCTGAAATCTACAAGGCCCCACCTGTCATCTACAAGAAGCCACCTGAAATCTACAAGGCCCCACCTGTCATCTACAAGGATCCACCTGAAATCTACAAGGATCCATCTGAACTCAACAAGAAGCCACCTGAGGGGCGGGAGAGATGACATGAAAGTAGGGCGTTTGCCTTGCATGCAGAAGGATGGTGGTTCCAATCTGGGCATCCCATATGGTCCCCCGAGCCTGCCAGGAGCGATTTCTGAGCCAGGAGTAACCCCTGGCTTTAAAAACAAAAAAACAAACAAAAAAAAGCCACCTGAAATCGACAAGGAGCCTGTCTTTGCTCCAATCCCGTGTGCATCTCAGAAGGCTTTTCTCGCCATCCTTTGCTTCACACACACGTATTCTATATCTCAAGAAACTCTGCCAGCACTTCCTTTTTTTGTCTCCATCAAAAGCTTTTCTGCTCAAAATTTAGAGCCAGAATTCCTCTCAAAAACCCACCGTGGCAGCACGCTGACTGGGAACGTCTCCTCTTGCACAGACCAAGTTTCAAAACTGGGCTTTGATTGCCAAGGAACATATGTGATTCCACCACCCAGCATGGGCAAAAATAAAAAATAAGAAGCCCACCTGGAGAACTTGCACAGGCTTCCATCATCCGCAGGCTGAGTATAGTAGTGTTTTGGGTCTATTATGCCTTTTCTCTGGTTGATACTGAAGTTTAGTTGTTTTTTGTTTTTGTTTTTCTCTTTTTCAGTTCCACCATTACCATAGGCACTGTGGAGACTTCAGAAGCCTGCACCACAAAAGGACTCCCTTGTAAGGTGTTTGAAATCAGATCCCAGGGCTTGCCTGAAGTTTCCAGTTTCATTCGCTTGATTTATGGGTCTCATTACTGGGGAAGGCTGAATTAGCCCTTTTCTTTTTCCTGCGAGGGGTTTCAAAGCACTCTATGCTTGGTTACCCAAGTCTGTTGAAGCTAATTTAAATCTTAAGCACCAGTATGTGCAACAAACCAGAAAAGACACTGGAACCCAAAATGTCTGATCAGTTGCTTTTTCTTTTTCTTTTAGGAGTTAATAGGGCACAAGGTAGCAAATCCATCATCATTACGGCAACTTGGTTTTTGGTTTTTTTGCTTTTATTTTTGTGGGTTTTGGGGGGCACACCTGGCGGTGATCAGGGGTTAACTCCTGGCTCTGCGCTAAGGAATCATTCCTGGTGTGCTCTGGGGGACCCTAGGGGATGCAGGGGTCAAATCTGGGTCAGCCACTTGCAAGGCAAACACCCTCCTCTAGGCACTATTGCTTCGGTCCCTGGCAATGTGTTTTGTTTGTTTGTTTGTTTGTTTGGGGGGGGAGGTTGTTTTTGGTTTTTTGGGTCACACCTGGTGGCACTCAGGAGTTACTCCTGGCTCTTTGCTCAGAAATTACTCCTGGCAGGCTCAGGGAACCATATGGGATACCAGGGATCAAACCCAGGTCTGGCCCGAGTCAGCAGCATGCAAGGCAAATAAATGCCCAGCCGCTGTGCTATTGCTCCAGCCCTCAACGTGTTGTTGTTGGGTTTTTTTTTTTTTTAATGAATCCAGGGAAACAGACTTCACCAATGTGACGAATGTGTACCGATGCTTTGCCTTTGAAATGAGATTTCCACCATCCTGCTCCTGAAATACAATTTCTTGATAGTCACTTGTAAGGATGACTCCAAGAGGTAGAGAATGAGGATAGGTGAGGAAAACAGGACCAATAGACAGCCTCATGCCTTCAAAGAGAACAAGCTGGCATCCCATGCTTGCCAACTTCTCTGGGTGTATATTGTGACACTCCTGAGCTCAGAAAGAAAGAAATGCTTTTTTTTTTCTGCTACAATTACACTACACTGACATCAAAATAAAGAGGAAAAGAAAACTGTATTACCAATTAGAACAGAATAGGGGGGTCAGAAGGACTGGAAGGCTATTTGTTGTGTACTAAAATTTCAGAAAAAAATTCAGGGTCAGGGAGAGCGCTCAACAGACTGAGCACAGGTTTTCAATGCAAGATATTTGGATTCTATTCCTCCCACATGGTCCCCTAAGCATAGCTGGGACTATCACCAGGTATGGCATCTTCCTGAGTCCCCCCTCCCAAGAAAAAGAATAAAAAAAATACTTTAAGTTTGAATTGCTTTTGATACAAGAGAATAGTATACAAAAACTGATCTTTGGGGTCAATGTAATCATTACATAGCAACGAAGCATTTGTATCTAGAAACTCTTCTAGAATATTTTTTGGAGAGAGGAGCTTACAAAACAGTCCAACTGCTTGATTGAATGGAAAGAATGAGGATTAGAAGGCATCTAAGTGGAGTCTGGGTCTAGGTTTCTCTTACACAAATAACATAAGCTTTGAATGTTTTTGCTTCTCCCTTATGCAATAAAGAAGGTGGCGGTAGCCTCCAAGAACGTATAATCAGGCCACAGGGTTATGGTATGGTCCCTGCAGTTGACCAACCCCTCCCGTTTTGACACCCAACACCCATGGCTCCCCAGAGCACCTCCAAGTGCAGCCCTGGTGGCCTTCTCACAGTACCAGGTCGATCAGCACCACAGAGAAGTACCACTCTCAAGTTCTGACAAGAAGAATAAGCTGAGTTGGCCAAGAATCTCCAGGAGGAGCTCCTGGACACCCTGAGCACCACTTAGGAGCCCCTTGTCCCCCAAAAGGAGAATCAATGGTCTTTTATGGGAATTCTTTTCCTGAAAATAGTATTTAGCAATGTTCAGTCTCAGTGCCATGCCTGTCAAGACCCAATGAAATTCTCTGAAGAAATAAACCAAACAGTATTTCAATGTGTTTGGAACTACAAAAGAGTCGAAATGCCAAAATAATCTTGAGTAAAATGAAGGACAATCTCAGAAGTCCTCTCTTGGAACCATCCTACAAAGTTATAGTGAGCAAAACAGTATGGTATTATAGTGAAATTTAATAGCTCCATGGAACAGAACTGAACCCCTAAGTAAAGCTGCAAGAATACATCCAAATAAAGAGCTTTGGGTGACAAGTACAATTTCATTACTAAAAAGCTCATAATGTAATAAATATTGGCAAATTTCTACATACTTTCTTATAAGTATCTACTACAAAAATTACTGAAAGAATGGTAAGTTTTAGACAGAGCTTAGAGATGGCATATTTCTATGTGTGAGATCCTGCCACAGTAAAACTATTTAGTTAACTGAATTGAAAATATCCTTTCATTTCAGTTACTATTTTGTCAAAATAGAGAAGTTCTAGTGTATCCAGAATAAAGTAATTTGAAACTAAAGATAGAAAGATGTCTGAGAGCCAGAGAGATAGTACAGAAATAGCATGCAACCAGCTAAGGTTCAATGCCCAGTACTATCAATGGGCCCCTTCAGACCATCAGGAGTGATTGATCCCTGAGCACAACCAAATATGGCCCCAAACTAAAATAGAAAGATGGTTTAACTAATGAGAAAGAAGCAAAGCCACCTTATAGAAGAATTTCCCATAACAGCAACCCTCATGTCCTCTCCCAGCTCAGAGGCAGAGATGAATTCCCATCCACTCCCATGTGGACAGTACTTAGCTGCTTCTGAGCATGGAGCCTGGAATGAAAAATGCTTTTTACAGGATAAATCTGGTCACGGACCCCCCCACACACATACACACATACACACACAGCGGTCAAAATTAGCACTGAGAAATGCTGCTCCTCACTCTGTGATATAAAAGAATTCCCAGGCACCCTCTATCCCCCAGACCCCCAATCTCGTCCATGCCATGGAAAGGCACCCATATGCCCAATCCTAGCTTCCTGCAATAAGATTATTTCAATGGTGTCAAGTGAAGAATGAAAGCCATCAGGTGGCAGGAAATGAGACATGAGTGAGGGTCTAGTAATGGAAAAAGGACCCAAGTGTAAAAACTGGTGAAATATGAACAAAATCACTAGCTAACAGAGTTACACCAAGCCTTACTTCTTTTTCGACACACCCACCATGGTTGTATGAAGCATCAAAATGAATAAGGGCTGAGTGGAAAAAAAAGAAACCGTTCTCTATGATGCCAGAGGCCACTTTTCCGTCAAGCTCTATGCTAAATGGAGTTTATTAATATAACATCAATAAATCAGAGTGTTTATTTTAAGTATGTATGATCAAACGTATATGGTGAATCAGACTCTACGTGAACTTGCTGAAGTAAAACATACCAGGAATCCCAGACATTTAGAAATATGAGGATTAAAATAAACATTCAAGAACACTGGAGATGTTGCCAGAGAGAAAGGCCGAGGAGTTGCTTTAAATCACCGTTTCAGCACCGCTCATAATTCTGTGGAATTGACAAAAAAAGAAAGGTCCCCGTTTGCCATAAATCGAGGAGTAGGATCAAAAAGAAATTGGATCAGAGGGCTTACAAGTCACCATCTACCACACAGTCAAGCCAGAACCAACACTCCCAACTGACCCCAAACACAGCAAAAAAAAAAAAAAAAAAAAAAAAAAAAAGGCCTGTTCCCTCTTTGACATCTGCTTTGACGTCCACAGAGATCCCACCTCATGCAGAGGGGATGTGCAGATGTGAAAAGACGAACTTACACCCATGCAAAACTCACCCTGCAGCACAGACGCTGAAAACCTAAAAAACTTTCTCGTACAATCAGATCTCACATATCAGTCATCAGGCTCTGCAAAGAACGGGAAGGTTCACAATGGCATACTGACCAGTTTCATCAGATCTGAGACTATGAAAGGGTCTTGCTTCCCTGGATGCTGAAGTGTGCTCTGACAATGGGTTTGTCTAAAATAACTAAAACTACTGTTTTTAACTATGAGAAATCCCTGAACAGTTGAACCACTTCCCATACTTATCAAACAAAGGCTCTCTCTAGAATATATTGTCTTGCTAAGATCCTTTCTTGTACATTCTCCTGTATGCTCCTCTTTGGGTTTTTGTTTTTTGTTTTGGTGTGTGTGTGTGTGTGTGTGAGAGAGAGAGAGAGAGAGAGAGAGAGAGAGAGAGAGAGAGAGAGAGAGAGAGAGAGAGAGTGTTTGAAGGAGGAAAGTTGTCCCTCAGGCAAAGCATTGCCTTCTGGACTAACTCACAGGCCATGGAGCCATCGTTCCACATTAAAAGAATATTAACCCACAAACATAGACACTATGTCTGCATTCAGCAAGCTACATATTATCAAATAAAAAATCAGGGTATACCAGATGTGCAGCTGGAAACAACAATCTCAGGAGGAGGGAATGGTACAAGCCCCCAACCCCCGCTGAAGCCATGTCTGCTACACTCACCACCCACAACTTTGCCAATGGCCTTGCTTCACCACTTCACAACGGTTCTCTGGGGAGATGCCAAACCAACCAAAACTTCAGGTATGCAGCTTTTTAGGTTGCCATCTTCAGGACTTTTTGGAGTGAATGAGGGCACCCTCCCCTCACCTTCTCATGCTTCCAGAAGCCCTGGCAGCCAAAAACACGCCACTCAAAGGCTGCAATATCAGCCACGGAGCTTGGAATTCTTAGGCCATGCAACCACACGCATGGCTACGTGACAATTGCAAATTTTTCAAAATGTTCATCCCAGTAGGAACACATCCATTTAAACTTCAACCTACATTCAAAGCTATCTAATGTTCAGAAACAAAACAAGTAACTAATAGAAAGGTCAGCAAGCAACAAATAGTTTAGCAGACCTTCCAACGATGACTTAATGACTGCATTGAGAAATACAATAAAATTTCACAAATTTTCTTGTTGGTCTATTTTTTAAATAATTTTATTAGCACTTACCTGGAAACAAGCAATATAAACTATATTACTTTGTGCCTTTCAAGGGGGATAGGCTTTAGAATGGCTGGGAATCTAGTGACAATGGTGGAGGGAATGTTACACATTGGTGACTGGACTGATGTTGGAACACAAGTGGCAGAAACAAATGTATTATGAGCACCTCTGTAATACCGTATTTTTCATACCATAAGACACACTTTTCCCCCCCTAAAAAAAGTGCATCTTATGGAGTGAATGCTGCCTGGAGCTGAAGCCCCAATACAGTTGTTGTTGTTGTTGTTGTTGTTGTTTGGTTTGGGGGGTCATACTTGGCAGTGCTCAGGGGTTACACTCCTGGCTCTGCGCTCAGAAATCGCCCCTGGCAGGCACGGGGGACCATATGGGATGCTGGGATTTGAACCACTGACCTTCTGCATGAAAGGCAAACGCCTTACCTCCATGCTATCTCTCCGGCTCACTGTTGTTGTTGTTTTTACAGATAAAGTTGTTTGTGATTGAATTACAGTCATACAATATACAATAACCTTCACCAGGGCATATTTCCTGCCACCAATGTCCCCAGTTTCCCTGTCATTCATCCTCCTGCCCTCACCTCTCCCACTTAATCTCCCCCGCCTACCTCTAGGACAGACATTTTACTTATCTCTCTTCTTTGGGTTTTTTGGTTTTTAATTTTGGGGCCATACACGGTGGTCCTCAGGGGTTACTCCTGGCTCTGCCCTCAGAAATCATTTCTGGCAGGCTTGGGGATTCTGGGGGTCGAACCCAGGTCCATCTTGGGTCAGCCTCATGTAAGGCAAATACCCTACCACAATGCTATCACTTCGGCCCCTCTCTTCTTTTTTTGACACTGTGGTTTTCACTGTTGTTAATGAAGGATACCATGAATGTCACTTTCTCCCCTTTGAGCACCCAGTTCTTGTCCAGAGTGATCAGTTCCAAGGATCACCATCATAATAGTCCTTTCTCAATCTAATTGCACTCTCTCCGCTCTTTGTGGCAAGCTTCCTGCTATGGACTGGTCCCCCTGACCCTCATCTCTATTGCCTCTGGATATTATTACCATTCTCTTTTATTTTCCTTATCTCCCACAGAGGAGTGAGATTATTCTGTCTATCCCCCTCCCCCTGACTCATTTCACTCAGCATAATAGTCTCCGTGTCCATCCATGTAGAAGCAAATTTCATGGCTTCATTTTTTCTAATGCTAAACCTCATAGTTTCATTCTTTTCAATGCCAACTGGGGGTCAGAGCAATAATAGAAAGGGTAAGGCAGGTACTTTCCTTGCACATGGTCAACCTAGGTATGATTCCCCCAAGCCCACCAGGAATGATCCCCAAGTACAGAGCCATGAGTAAGCCCTGAGCATCACTGAGTATAGTGTAAAAGAAAAAAATTAAAAAGTCAAAATGTCAACTAGTAGCCATGTCAACATAAATGCTGGAAACATACTATGGAAGCACAGATAGACAGATGGGAGGTCCTGCGCTCTGACTACGGGACCATCTAGTCAGACCCCAACTGGGATATGCTGGGAACTGCTGTGGTATTTTCCCTGGCTCCCAAGAGCTTCTTTTCATCAGGGCACACAGTCCCTTAGCTGTTTCGAACCCTTCCAGCCTCCTCTGGCAATGATGTTTTCCCTGTCATCCCTGTTTTCCTTTTTAGACAGAAGAGCAAAATCTAGCCAGAGCTTCCTGGCTCCTCTCCTGGATCCCTCTCTCCTCTCTTTCTCTCCCTCTCTCCCACCTACCCTCCCTCTCTCCCTCTCTCTGACTCCCTCTCTTTCCCTCACTCCCTCCCTCTCTGTCTCTCTCCTCTCTGTCTCTGTCTCTCTTCCTCTTTCTCTCTCCCTCTCTTCTTCTCTCTCTCCCTCCCTCTCTCTCCTTCTCTCTCCTTGTCTGTCTCCCTCTCTCTGTCTCCCTCACTCCCTCCCTGTCTCTGTCTCTCTCTATCTCTGTCTCTCTCCCTGCCTCTGTCTCTCTCCCTGTGTCTCTCTTCCTCTATCTCTATCTCTCCCTCCCTCTCTCCTTCCCTCCCTCTCTTTCTCTCCCTTTCTCTCTCCCTCTCTCTCTCTTTCTGCCTATCTCTCTCCCTCTCCCTCCCTCTCTGTCTCTCACTCACTTCCTCTCTCTTTCTCTCTGTCTCTGTCTCCCCCGCCCCCCGCCACCCATGGACCCTGTTTCCAAACCACTTGGAGGGAAGGGAAGAAGTGCTTTAATCCCATCCTCACTCTCCTGCCCCAGTCCACATCAAAACTCACCATCCTTGGCAAACATCCATGAATGTCTTTGGTGCACGTCATGAATGCGTTAGACCAAGTGCCCCAAACTCCAAGGAACGATTCTCTGAGAAAGGAAACTTCTGTGTTAAGAAGAGGCAGAGGGGGCCGGGCGGTGGCGCTGGAGGTAAGGTGCCTGCCTTACCTGCGCTAGCCTAGGAGATGGACCGCGGTTCGATCCCCCGGCGTCCCATATGGTCCCCCAAGCCAGGAGCGACTTCTGAGTGCATAGCCAGGAGTAACCCCTGAGCGTTACCGGGTGTGGCCCAAAAACCAAAAAAAAAAAAAAAAAAAAAAAAAAGAAGAGGCAGAGGGGCCGGGTAGGTGGCGCTGGAGGTAAGGTGTCTGCCTTGCAAGCGCTAGCCAAGGAAGGACCGGTTCGATCCCCCGGCGTCCCATATGGTCCCCCCAAGCCAGGGGCGATTTCTGAGCACATAGCCAGGAGTAACCCCTGAGCGTCAAACGGGTGTGGCCCAAAAACCAAAAAAAAAAAAAAAAAAAAAGAAGAGGCAGAGAGAAAAATCCTGTCAACAAGAAATCAAGCTTGTGAAGATGCTGGCAAAAAAAAAAAAAAATCCAGTAAACACTTCTTCAAGGAGCCTTACGAGGCCAGGAAGCAGTAGATACAGAAAAAAATTAAATAAAAAGCTCAGATTTATTTACCTTCCAGCGGCTGGAGGGATAGCAAAGCAGATAAGGCATTTGCCTTGCATACAGCCAACCCGGGTTCAATACCCAGCATCCCATGTGGTCCCCCGAGCCTGCCAGAAGTGAATCCTGAGTGCAGAGCCAGGAGGAACCCTCGAGTGCTGCCGAGTGTGACCCAAAAACAAAACCAGAAAAGATTATTCACCTTCCAGAAAATTTTCATTCAAGACACCAAGCCTGGCTACCATCTCCCAATTGACAGGCACAGCGAATTGGGGTCACACACACTGCACAAACCACTGCTGAAAGAAAAATGGGGTGTCTCAGGCAAAAGCCCCACCACCTCCCCCATGAGCACCCACTAAGCCAATGGCCTGGGCTACAGAGCTGCACAAAGGCTTCTAGTTCCGAGGCCTCCGACCACGTTTCCTGCCTGACGCCACCATCCTCTGAGTATGGGCAGACACAGTTCTCCCGGGATAAGGCATGTGCTGGAAGGTCACCAGCTGAGCCCTGACTGCAAAGCCTGGCTCCCAGAGTTCACCCCAAGGGCGGTATAAAGTTGAGGACGTGTTTGTGGTTCCAGACACAGAAATCACAGAACTGGAAGCAGAAAACATGGGCTTGACTATATAGAGCCCAGGGTGGGCCCAGAGGGTTTGAGGGTTGAAGACCCCAGCTGGGTGAGGCAGTGTAGACGGAACAAACCAATCACTCAGGGTCCCACAGCTCAGGTGTAAGCTTTGACTGTCATATCTGCCACCATGAGCTTTGTGACCCTCATGCTGATAAGAATCCAGAACACGCCCAGAGGGCCTGAGCAATAGTACAGTAGGTAGGGTGCAAGCTTTGCACACAGCCAACCTAGGTTCTATATCTGGCATCCCATCAGGAGTGGTCTCTGAGCGGAGTCAGGAATAAGCCCTGAGCACAGCCAAATGTGCCTCAAAAAAAAAAAAAAAACTAACCTAAAATTTTCACCCAGGGCTAGAGAGATAGTACAGTGCTTAAGGCACTTGTCTTACACAAGGCCAACCTGGATTCTATCCTTTACACTGCATATGGTTCCCCCAAGCCCCTCCAGGAGTGATCTTTGAGCACCACTGGATGTGGTCCCCAAGAACAATGTTTAGAAAAGGAAGAAAATTTCATGAAGATATTAAGAGCAGCACAGCGAGCACCAATGTGTGGGAAGCTACATGTGTGACCCCAGAACAATTCTAAAGACTCAGGCCTTGGGCACAGACAGACTTGAGAGCCGGACAGAGCGAACAGCATCTGGTGGGTGAGAGCAAATTTGTGTTTTCCTGTCTGACAAGATAGAAGCCTGGCAGTGGGGCTGCTCTGGGCCACCCCCAAGGACTCTCTTACACCCACCCTGTATGGTAAGGACTAGAGCCCCCACTTTCCACATCAGTCCCTCAAGGAGAACAGTGAAAGAACAGAAGCTACCTGATCATGTGTGTTAGGCCAAGACCATCTCGGGAAAGGCAAAAGCCAAGACAGTGGTTTTTCAACTGCCAGTTCACAGACCAAAGCCAGGCTAGAGATGTTAAATACAAAAAATGGGGCCAAAGAGATGGCATAGTGGGCAAGGCACTTGCTTTGCAAGCGACTGACCTGGTTTCGATTCCCAGCATCCCAAAGGGGCCCCTGCACAAAGCCAGGTGCGAGCTCAAAACAAAAACAAGAAAGAAAGGTTGAAGATCACTGAGACCAAAAAGTAACTCTGAAATTTTTCAAAACTGAAAGCCAGGCTTGTTCCCCTGAATCCCAATAAATCCCAGTGAGATCATTTTTTTAATTACTATCTTTATTTAAGCACCGTTATTACAAACATGTTTGTAGTTGGGTTTCAGTTATAAAAAAGGACACCCCCTTCACCAGTGCAATATTCCCACCACCAATGCCCCCCCCTTTTCCCTCCTCACCCACCCCCTCATTGAGATAATTTTTTTTAAAAATCCAATCAGAAGAAAGAGGCCCTATTAGGCACAAAAAATCAGATTAACCATCCGCTGATAAAACAAGAAGAACCAGAGAAACCCAGAGACATGGAGGAATGGCTTTCAAATAATCTGGAATAAAAATAGTTCTCAGAGGAAACTGCATATTCAGGGAAATTCGGGGAAATCAAGACAAAGACCCTCACCACAGGAATTTCTAAAAGAGGCACTTTCCACAAAAAAAAAAAAAAAAATTGTCCTAGAGCTAAGGTCTAAATACAAGTAGGAATGCTAAACAAGGAAAATGGTAGCTGTGTGGGATGGTTCTAAATAAGCATGATTATCTAAAGCAACGATAGAATATCTGATTTGTAGGATTAAAAGAAATTTCTAATTAAAATGTTGAATCAAAACAGCACAGACCACTGGAGACAGAGGTCAGTTTAACTGTCCGGTGTCTGTGTGTTGTTTGGCACCAGGGTAAAAAGTACTGAATACATTTGCCTTTGTTTAAATATCTGGGCTTGCTTAGAGAAACTATCTGTAATGGTGAATCATCAAGAAGCATTGAACCCAATATGGTTTATGGGAAGGGAGGAAGGGAGGGAAGAGGAGGGAAGAATATTAATCAATTCCAAAATTTTCTAAAGCAAAGAACCAAAAAGAACCTTCCCTGCTCAAATTCCATAGCAATTTCAAAAAAATATTGTAGTATAGAAGTGAAAGGCACTTGCCTTGCATAGGGCCAACCCTGATTCAATCTCCAGCACTGCATAATATCCCCTAGAGCACCACCAGGAATGACCCCTAAGCACAGTATCAGGAATAACCTTATCCCCTGAACACCACCAGGCGAGGCCCCAAAACACCACAACCCCAAAAACTTAACACAAAAATGATACCAAAGCAACACAAGAAACCAGATTAAATAATGGGTTTCCTGAAGTCAGATTCAAACAAAAAGTGTTGGAGATTGAAAAAGAGAAAGACTTGGCCCAGCAAAAAAAAAAAAAAAAAAAAAAGAAAGAAAGAAAGAAAAATGGGCCCGGAGAGATAGCACAGCGGTGTTTGCCTTGCAAGCAGCCGATCCAGGACCAAAGGTGGTTGGTTCGAATCCCGGTGTCCCATATGGTCCCCCGTGCCTGCCAGGAGCTATTTCTGAGCAGACAGCCAGGAGTAACCCCTGAGCACCGCAGGGTGTGGCCCAAAAACCAAAAAAAAAAAAAAAAAAAAAGAAAGAAAAATAATCACTCTATAAATCCAAAGTTGTTCTGACATAAATGAATTTTTACTATAAATGCCACATTAAAAATAAAAGGAGGGGCCAGAGCAGTGGCTCTAGAGGTAAGGCATCTGCCTTGCACGAGCTAGCCTAGGACAGACCTCGATTTGATCCCCCGGCGTCCCATATGGTCCCCCGAGCCAGGAGCGATTTCCGAACGCATAGCCAGGAGTAACCCCTGAGCGTCACCAGGTGTGGCCCAAAAAGCCAAAAAATAAAAATAAAAAAATAAATAAAATAAAAGGAAACCATAGGATCTAACCAACAGTTCAGAGGGTTGAATTCAACATCTGTAACATACTCTTGGCAATGAAGCAATATAGAGAATCTCAATTTCATCAAGAGCATAGATAAAGAAACTGAAAATAAAAGCAATTGTCTATGATGGCTGAATTCACAGTCAAGCATGTCCATGAGTTTAGTTTCAGGATGAATTTCAAGTTAGACAAGACAAGGACAAGTAGAGATGTCAAAATGGGGGGGTGACAATTTTTCATCATTGACCCGGGTTCAATCCTCAGATCCCATATGGTCCCTGAGTCTGTCAGGAGCAGTTTCTGAACACAGAGCCAGGAGTAATCCCTTAGTGCCACTGGGTATGGCCCAAAAACCAAAAAAATTAAAAAATTAAAAAGTGAGGTGCGGGCACTTTGGTCTCCGTTTGTTTCCCCCAGTTTGTTGCCAAGTGGAATCGTGTCCATACACCGGCACTGTCCCATTCCCCAGTTCAGCTGCTGGGGCTCAAGGGGACACCAAGGCCTTGTCATGGTTTTGAAGAGTCCTGAAAAGTGAGAGTGATCATGTTGCTGCTCAGATAAGTTTTTGACTTCTTTTAGGTTTGAACCTTTATCTTCATTTTAATGCCAAGATTCCTCCAATTGCAACTCCTTTGATGCATCAAAGCCCACTTGACCACAGCACATAAAAAGTGCTTGGTCACCCCAGGAGTGGAGCAGAAGAAAAATGTGCCTCACCAGCAAGGAGAGGGTTGGGGGCACAGGGACCCAAAAGGAAAAAATGAGGGGGAGATACTGGCTCTATGTGCCAGTAGGAAAATTTTTCTCTAAAGGAAAGGAAGGAGGGAGGGAGTTTTAATTTGGTTTTTCGGGCCACACCCGTTTGATGCTCAGGGGTTACTCCTGGCTAAGCGCTCAGAAATTGCCCCTGGCTTGGGGGGACCATACGGGACGCCAGGGGATCGAACCGCAGTTGCGATCTTTCCTTGGCTAGTGCTTGCAAGGCAGACACCTTACCTCTAGTGCCACCTCGCCGGCCCCATCCCCAGGAGCAATTTCTGAGTACATAGCCAGAAGTAACCTCTGAGCATTACTGGGTACGGCCAAAAAATTTTTAAAAGGGAGGGGAGGGACGGAGGGAGGGAGGGAGGGAGGGAGGGAGGGAGGGAGGGAGGGAGGGAGGGAGGGAGGGAGGGAGGAGGGAGGGAGGGAGGGAGGAGGGAGGGAGGGAGGGAGGGGGGAGGGAGGGAGGGAGGAGGGAGGGAGGGAGGGAGGGAGGAAGGAAGGAAGGAAGGAAGGAAGGAAGGAAGGAAGGAAGGAAGGAAGGAAGGAAGGAAGGAAGGAAGGAAGGAAGGAAGGAAGGAAGGAAGGAAGGAAGGAAGGAAGGAAGGAAGGAAAAAGAAAAGGGAGGGAAGAAGAAAGAAAGAAAGAAAAAGAAGAAAGAAAGAAAGAAAGAAAGAAAGAAAGAAAGAAAGAAAGAAAGAAAGAAAGAAAGAAAGAAAGAAAGAAAGAAAGAAAGAAAGAAAGAAAGAAAGAAAGAAAGAAAGAAAGAAAGAAAGAAAGAAAGAAAGAGTGGAAAAGAAGGCAAGAAGGAAGGATGAATAGAAAGAAGGGAGGGAGAGAGAAAGAAACAAAAAACAGAAAGAGAGAAAGAATAAATACATTTTCATTGATTTCTCTTCCCCATTGCCCTAGATAAGAACTGACAAATCGAGAAGCCCTTGTTATTAAATAACCATCATGTCCCTGAGGTTTAAAAGAGAAGGACACTCATTTTTCTGGAGGAAGGAACCACCCACCTTCATAACCGAGTCTGGATCACAGAGCAAACAGCCGTCAGCGTGCGGGAAAGCCGACTCAGGCATGTATGTGGGCTGCCTAGACGGACAGACAGAGGCCCAGGAACTCCTGAGCAAAGCCAGACTACCTCCTCCTCCAGCTCAGAGCAGACAGGGTCCTTCCACGGCCCGATAAGAGCTCCCAGTTTGGCAACCCGAGCCAGCACTGTGGGCCAGTTCTGGAGACCAGCAGAGGCAGCGATGAGCAGCTGAAAAAGGCCCCTAGCACAGTGGCCACAGGCTTCCATGGTCCGGAACGTCAGCAAGGACCCGAGCAGTTTTTGCAAAGGCATCACAGAACAGCAATCAGCAAAGACAAAAACAAAGAGGGTTACAGCCTCAGAGCAGAGACAAGATGGGGTGCTGCCCAGTTCTTGACTTTTCTCTTCCTGGAGCACCCCGGGAAATTCACGTCAAGAATAAAAGATCCTGAGAAGCACCAGCAACCCCAAGAACTGAGGCTTTTCCACAAACCCACTGATTGTCACTTATGTTAGCATAGAATTGTGATAAGAGAGTCATTTCCCCATCTTGTCATCTGGAAGGTTGACGGCTTGACAAGGCTTGTGTGCAAGTTGAACTGATCCTTGCTCCAGTACCAAATAAAATCTAGAACATTCCAGAGTGGTCATCAATTCTAAGTTCTGGTTCTCTAGAGCAATCAAAAACTGTCCAATGAGGGATCCGAGCAATAGATACCACAGAGGTAGGACATTTGTCTTGCATGCAGCCAACCTGGGACAGACCCGGGTTTGATCCCCAGCATCCCATATGGTCCCCTGAGCCTGCCAGGAGCGATTTTTTAAGTGCAAAGCCAGGAGTAACCCGAGTGTTGCCGGATGTGGCCCCCCAAAATAACAAAACAAAAAATTAAAACCTGTCCAAGGATATAGCAGCTGGAGGCCACAGTCCGCAGGTGACTGTCATTCCTTGACAGTCAAGTCCTCATGTCCATGTGGGCCAAAGGAGACCACCCTAGCGCCTTCCCCAAATACGACGGATCCATCATTTTAAAACTTCCTCAGTGCAAGCTCAGGTCTAATCTAGTTTAACACCCACCGTGGGGCCCAGAAAACCGGCAATCTATAACGTTTATGGAGGAAATACCAGAAGTGATAGTATCTCAGGCCAGGAATACCCCAAAGCCCAAGGCAACCCCCTCCCAAAAAAATTCCCATAATTATAATGCTATGTTTAAAGCCTCTTCCTGCGTGGAGAGTACCTCTGAGGCAAATGATGAAGTAATTGGATAGATGACTTTTCTTCCCAAAGCCCTGTCAGGGATGAAACCTGAGCTTCCTACTGACCCACAACATTCTTATATTACACAAGTGTTGCCAAGAACAGAGAAGAAAAAGATGGCTGCCGTTTCACATGGGACATCTCGTCTACCACCACCCAAATATGGATCCCTAAGACCCCAGTAGATGGTGAGATTCTAGAGGTAAATCACTTCATATAGAACCAAGGATGTGGCCCTGAGCATCTGAGCACATTACTTGCACACAGGAGTTCTGGGTTTGATCCAAGCGTTGGAGCAGGAGTGGACCCGAGCAGCACAAAACAAACCAACAAACACACAAACCCAAAATAAGAATAATGAACTTCCATTTCCCCTCAGATGCTGCTGCTAGAAGGCCTGAATAGAGCATCCAGAATCCTGACTGGATCCCAAGACACAACTCTACATCATTCCTGAGATCCAAAGCCTCATGACATAGAAATGGCCTACTCAGATTGTAGCCACAGATCCAAGTCCTGTGTTCCTTTCAGGACACAGGGACTCTCATGGCGACCAAGCAGTGCTCTCTCCTTTGAACCAGATCAGCACCACCAGCCCCAAGACCCTGGGCCCCTTCCTGTCTATCTGGCCCATGGGCTCGCTCTCCCCACTTGCAATTGTGGAGATGCAGAGAGAAGCAGAATCCTGACGTATGACATCAGAAATGTACCTAAAACTGATAGCACAGTGATAGTGTTTGCCTTGCATGCTGCCAACCTGGGAAGGGTCTGGTTTCAATCCCCAGAATCTCATATTGTCTCCAAGCCTGCCAGAAGCAATTCTGAGCACAGAGTCAGGAGTGACCCAAGTGCTGCCAGGTGTGGTCCAAAAACCAAAAAGAAATGTACCTAAAACCAATGTCAGCTTTGCTGAGTCAAGATCTGTGGGCCCATCCTACACTGCACTTCTGCATCAATCCAATGCTTTGTTTTCCACGCAATTCTGGAACACACACAACCAAACCAAGCAGAGGACTTTCCGGTCTGGTCTTGCAGAAAATAATTCAGTCCCTGGAGCCCGTAGGGACAGAGACAGGATCCTGTCCTGATGTCCGCCTCCATAAAATCCCCTCCCAGTCCCCCCAAGCCAGGCCACCTGCACCCAATCTTTGCCCACTCTGTGTTCAGTTTCCTCCTGGGACTTATGACAAAGTGTGTGGGTCCTCTTTGGGGCTCAGCCAAGCCGATGACAACCATCTTCCTTTTCCATGAGGCCCAGACACTCGCTCTTCAGCTGAAATGCGGAAAAGTGGCTCAACTTCTGCCAAGTCGCCCCAGTACGAGCAGATAGTGTAGGGGAAGGAAGGCAAGAAGGGGCGGAACCGGGCCCGGAGAGATAGCACAGTGGCGTTTGCCTTGCAAGCAGCCGATCCAGGACCAAAGGTGGTTGGTTCGAATCCCGGTGTCCCATATGGTCCCCCGTGCCTGCCAGGAGCTATTTCTGAGCAGACAGCCAGGAGTAACCCCTGAGCACTGCCGGGTGTGACCCAAAAACCAAAAAAAAAAAAAAAAGAAGGGGCGGAACCATGAAGAAAAGCAGATGGAAGGATGCTAGAGTGATAGCATAGAAGTAGAGAGTTTGATTTGCACATGGTGAACCAGGATAGACTCGGGTTCAATTCATGGCATTTCATATGGTCTCCCAAGCCTGCCAGGAGCAATTTCTGCATGCAGAGACAGGAAGTAACCCCTGAGCACTGCCGGGAGTGGGCCCCCTGGAAGGAAGGAAGGAAGGAAGGAAGGAAGGAAGGAAGGAAGGAAGGAAGGAAGGAAGGAAGGAAGGAAGGAAGGAAGGAAGGAAGGAAGGAAGGAAGGAAGGAAGGAAGGAAGGAAGGAAGGAAGGAAGGAAGGAAGGAAGGAAAGCAGATGGTCCCAGGAAGGAAAGCAGATGGAAGAACTGAGGAAACTGAGGAAATAAAGAGGAAGCTAAGGGGCAAGGGCCAGCAGGGATGGAAGCAGAGTTGGGCAGGGAAGGTCATTTTTTCCCTGGAACCTCCAGAAAATCATAACCACCAAGAAGGAACTCTAACAAGTGACTGTCAAGAGCACTACTCTGGCAACAGCACCCTGTCCACAGGGTCCCTGATACCCACAGAAGGGGTATCAACAAAGGAGTTTTGGAGTTCTGGGACCCCAACACTGGGCCTGAGACCACCCCAAGGAGCACAGACACACCAGGCTCACCCCAAGACCTCCTTTTCTCAGAACAGGGCAAAGGAAACCATGTTTTCATCAGCACAGCATAATCTCATTCACCCAATGGGCTTGTGGGGAGCCCTAGGGCACACGGGGTACAGGAAGCCATGCTCTGAGGCTGAGTAATATCCTTCCCATCTTCCCCTCTCCCTGCACATGCTCAATAGAGCTGAAGGCTGGCCTTGTCTATGCACCTTATATTTTTGTTTGTTTGCTTTTCGGGGAGGCCACACCTGGTGGTGCTGAGATTACTCCTGGCTCTGTGCTCAAAGATCACTATGGGATGCCAGGGATTGAGAATTGAGCCCAGTCAGCTAGGTAGGTGCCTAAACTCCTATAGTTTGTCTCTTATCCGCCCCCTCATCTGCTTCTTTAATGATCACAGTGCATTTTAAGTTGAGGTGTTTGTTGGGGTCACACCTGGTGGTGCCTGGGACTGAACCTGGGTCTGCAAGGCTAGTGACTGAACCACTGTGCTATCTCTTCAGCACTATCAGTCACATACTAGTGTCACTAGCCACAATCACACAATCCTCTGGGGCTGTTCCCAACCATCCCACTTCAGCTTTGGTTTCGGTCAAGCTTCCTAGCAGAGGACGGACACACACACACACACTTTTACAAGACTTGCACAAGAGGGACCATCATTTCCTAGCTCAAGCAAAAGAGAGTGAATGGTAGCACAGGGCCCATGAGTGACCAGGACATTCCTGGCCCAGTTCCACACACTCACTGAGGACGTGTCTGCGGTGAGAGGCCCACAGAAGGCTTCTGCTTGAGGGTCAAAGTCATCTGGGCCACGGGACCCGCTCTGGGAAGAGTGTCTGCCTTGTCGGGGGAAGTCAGCTGTGCGGCTGGTTCTGGAGGCTTCCAGGAGAGAGAGGGCCCAGGACTCTGTGCTCTGAGGACTGTGGACGCAGGCTCCTGGGCAGTGGTCAGCTCACAGGCTTTGCCCCGGGTGCCCGGTTTGCACACGCAGAGCTGGGGACGCAGACACAGGCCTCCGTTCTGGCACGGGGGCACACAGCTGGCTGCAGAAAGGTAAGAGAAGACAAGATGGAGGTGAGGAGATTTCCCGATTCCTCCCAGAGCTCCGCAGCACTCCCAGGAAAAGGATACTCAAAGAGACTGGGGTGAGGGAGATAAGGGTGCTCCCCCAGTTCATTTGTCTGGTATGAGGGTGCCCAAGAAGTCCAAGGGTACCACAGATGATTCTCGACCAACTGGGCCAAGGGCTCAAGGATGGGGTGGAGCTCAGGATGTGAGGTGCCAGGGATCCCCCCAAGTCACTCCACAGTGCTGGAGTTCCAGGGCCACACTCAAGGGTACAGAGAGACTCCAAGGCTTCTCCAGAGATGCTCAGGGAACCAAGTAGTACTGGGAAGCAAAGCCAGTGGGCTTCATGGCAGCTGTACGCCCTAACCATTGTACCATCTCCCAAGACCTTCTCCCAATTAAGAATTAAGGGTGATGGTAGTGCCTATCATATTTCCACCATCTCTACCCCAACTTCACACCATCTCTATCCCATCTCACTGAAGTGAAAGCATCATGCCCCAATCCCAGGATCTGGAAGCAAATGCCGACACAGAAAATAATCTACACATGGTTAGGGAGATAAACAGGTTCAAGAACTTCCACCTTAAGCCTAAAACCAGCAAGCAGAATATCCTAGTAGTGGAAAAGTGAAATTGCAAGCAGTTTCTCCCTGAGACTTTATTGGGAACCCAAATTGGGGTGGAGAAGGTAGGGGAAGGGACCAGCCCAAAAGGGGCTTCAACCCAAAGGTGCTTCCATCCAATGAGTAAAAAACACCAGCAAAGCAGAAATATCCTGAATAGGATGGAAACTGGTTAGTCCCACACTCCACCATCTCTACCCCACTCCCCATGCAGTCAGCGAGAGCAGCCCCCATATGGAAACACCAAACGAGCCAGTCACAAGCACCCTGACACCAAGGATTCTCCAGGAACCAATGACTATAGTTAGGGTTTGAATCTTCCTTCTGAGTAAAAGAGAATAGTCCGAAGGTGTCACTACCAGTCTGACAGGTTTTCCAAAGGCTGGAGGAAATTCTTTTTGGGTAGGTCTAGGGGGAAAAATTGCACCCGGCAGTGCTCAGGGCTTTCTCCTAGCTGTGAGCTCAGGGATCACTCCTGGCGGACTTGGGGGATTATATGGGATGCTGAGGATTGAACCCGCATCGACTGCATGCAAGGTTAGTGCCCTCCCTGTTGTGCTATGACTCCAGTCCCAACCTGGCTGTTTAAGGGAAGAGCAAATCCCGCCTCCAACTCTCACTATTCCAGGGAAGGTCAAGGAAGAAGACAAGACACCATCTCATCTGTGTGTTTCTGGTTGGGGAAAGTGGTGGTGACCCAACAGAAACTTGTGAGATAAACAGATGACTTTGAAGTCAGGGTCACACCTCTGGCCTCTCCAGTCTCCTGATAGTCTCCATTATATCCTGGGACCTCATGATGGCTCACCATCTTCAGGACTTGGAACCTGTCCCACTTGCCCCGACATGGTGTCAGCCATCTGGACACAGAGGAAGTGGACAGTCCTGCATGCCTGGGTCTCATGCTGTCTCCATTCTGGTGTGGGCCCATGGCTCGGGCACTCACCTGGAGTGACCTCCTGAGATCAGTCAAGTTGTGGGAAGGGTCCTTTCCTAAGGGCCGGAAATGGAGGATCCCAACCAGATCAACTCTCCGTAGGAGACACCCATCACGTCAGCCTTCTGACACAAGGCCAACATCATGGCGGCCACTGTCCTCGGCTGGCTGGACAATCTCTCATCATGGTCAGTGGAGGCAGTGTTACACCTAACACAACACAATCAAGGAAGTGGTATCCTCCTCATCACCTCTAATTAACCTTTCACAGATGAGGAGACATCATCATGCTGTCCACACACAGACATGGGCCTGTGTAAAATGACAACAGGCTTTCAACCCCAAAGATGTTTCCCCAACTTCCTCCTTCCTTAAACCTCTTCCTTTGATATGTAAAAGACCACCTGGATTACTAGACCTCCCCATTCCTGGTATTGGGAATTGGTTTGAATAATGAAAGGGCAGTTCTGGCCTTTGGGGGCTGAGGCAGAGAGGCCATGAGGCGAAAAGCAGACTGACTCCAATGACTCTCTCCTGACTGCCTTTGTTTATTAATCTTTGCCACTACTCTGCTTCTTCAGACCCACTGCCTAAGGGGTTAGTAACATGGTGCCTGAGGTTGTCTTACAACTCATGGATTTTTATTTTACAACACTGGTAGTCACTCACAATTGGTGCCACTCATAGTATGACTGACGGCACCTTGGCTTCTCCACCAGAAGGGAAAGCACACTCCAGCACAGGATAACTCTCTGTTGTCCTCTCTAACACAAGTGGCCTTTTAGAAAGAGTTGGCCAAGTAAAACAAAAGGCTGGAGTGACAATTTAAAGGTCGAGATACTTGCCTTGCATGTGGCCAACCCCAGTTTGACCCCCTGCACCATCTGGTCCCCTGAGCACTGCTGAGAGTGACCCCTTATCCCGATGCACAGAATCAGGAGTATAGTAGGCGTGACCCCAAATCCAGCCCCCAAATCAATAAATGAGGCCAATTATGACAGTGATAATTCAGCTACAAAAAAGTTAGCAGTTGTTTAAAGGGGTAAAAATATAAAGGGCAGTTAGTCATACTGAATCTACTACTGGTGAGATTTTTTTACTAAAACTAGAGTGAAATTTTTTTAACTCCATACCTTAAACAATTTCTGAAAGTTGGATCTTTTTCTAGGGTTGTGGCCTTACGTCCTGGACATTTAGTCAGTGGGATGCTTCGTCAGAGGAAAGTAAAGATATGTGGAAATAGCGCTGGGCTTGCAGTTGTGATGCAAAGCTCTAGTATTTGCTTTCATTCAGGTCTAGTTATTACCAATGCAACTGATGGGTGGAATAATTCCCCAAAAAATATCTTTCCTACTTGCAAAGGATTTTCAAAGACCTAATTGTTCTTCGACACTAGAGCAATGTGTCTTTGCAAACATTTCTTTCACAGGAAAGGAAACATGTGGTGTGGAAAACAGTCTGGTGTTTCGCAGAAGCAAACCATCTCCTTGTCCTGTTCTTTCCACAAAGGCGCCTGGTGTCTCGATGGGCGTTTCCTTCCCAAAAAGCACATCTCAGAAAAGCGCGTGTCTCTGCTCAAACCCCTCCCTGGGCTCTCTCCAAGCACTACCGCAGCCCCCATCAGGCAAATGGTGGATGAGGGGGTGACATTGGCCTGTTCTCCAAAGTCTCCCGAACTTCCACCAGAAAGTAGCGTCTTCAGAAGGGAGGACAGGGCATAATGGTGAACATGTGCACCTAGCATGCATCACACCCCAGTTCAATCCCCAGCACTGCATGGTCCCCTCAGGACCACAGGATGAAGCCCTAGAGATCCCTCAAGAAGAGTCTGGTGCAACCCAAGTTTCCCTGCAGTGGTAGGCCTGAGAGTGACAAGTGCTCAGGCCCCTGCATTAAATTATGGGCCTAGATAGCACACAACTGCCAATGGTGTCCCCAGAGACTCTAGAGCACAAGAAAAAAGAAAAGGAGGAGGGGAGAAGAGAAGGAAGGAATGAAAGAAGGGAGAGAAGGAGGAAAGAAGAAAGGGAGAAAAGGAGGGAGGAAGGAAGGAAGGAAGGAAGGAAGGAAGGAAGGAAGGAAGGAAGGAAGGAAGGAAGGAAGGAAGGAAGGAAGGAAGGAAGGAAGGAAAAGAAGGAAGAAAGAAGGGAGGGAGAAAAGGAGGAAGGAAGGAAGGAAGGAAGGAAGGAAGGAAGGAAGGAAGGAAGGAAGGAAGGAAGGAAGGAAGGAAGGAAGGAAAAGAAGGAAGAAAGAAGGGAGGGAGAAAAGGAGGAAGGAAGGAAGGAAGGAAGGAAGGAAGGAAGGAAGGAAGGAAGGAAAAGAAGGAAGAAAGAAGGGAGGGAGAAAAGGAGGAAGAAAGGAAGGAAGGAAGGAAGGAAGGAAGGAAGGAAGGAAGGAAGGAAAAGAAGGAAGAAAGAAGGGAGGGAGAAAAGAAGGAAGGAAGGAAGGAAGGAAGGAAGGAAGGAAGGAAGGAAGGAAGGAAGGAAGGAAGGAAGGAAAAGAAGGAAGAAAGAAGGGAGGGAGAAAAGGAGGAAGGAAGGAAGGAAGGAAAAGAAGGAAGAAAGAAGGGAGGGAGAAAAGGAGGAAGGAAGGAAGGAAGGAAGGAAGGAAGGAAGGAAGGAAGGAAGGAAGGAAGGAAGGAAGGAAGGAAAAGAAGGAAGAAAGAAGGGAGGGAGAAAAGGAGGAAGGAAGGAAGGAAGGAAGGAAGGAAGGAAGGAAGGAAGGAAGGAAGGAAGGAAGGAAGGAAGGAAGGAAGGGAGGGAGGGAGGGAGGGAGAGAAGAAGGGAGGGAGGAAGGAAGGAGGGAGGGAAAGAGGAAGGAAGGAAGGAAGGAAGGGAAGAGAGAAAGAAAGAGGAGGGAAAGAGGGGAGGGAGGGAGGGAAGAGAAGGGAGACACTAAACCAACAAAAATTTCAAGTATAATGGCTCTCCTTCCATCCCTACTCCCATAGGACCAGAAATCCCAGCAGCCACACTCACATTTCAGTCACTGCCATGTAAGGACCAGCCCCGCTTCACCACTAATCTCAGGAAAGATGAGGCCAGGCCAAGCCAATGAAACTCATCAGCCCATATCTACAGAGCCTGGAGCGACACCTCCAAAATCCACAATCCTGGAAGTCCAGTGGGAACACAGCAAATTAGATGTGAGAGTAGCATAGAAGCCATCTAAACTCAATAAATAAAAACAACAAAGAAGAGCCAGAGAGATAGTACAGCAGTAGGGCGTTTGCCTTACATGGGACCGACCCAAGACTGATGGTCGTTTGATTCCTGGTGGTTTGATTCCCAGCATCCCATATGGTCCCCGAGCCTGCCAGGAGCGATTTCTGAACACAGAGCCAGGAGTAACCCGGGGGCCAGTGGTGTGGCAAAAAACACAAAACAAAGAAGGCTCAACCAACAGCAAGCAACAATATACCCTCAAACAATAATATTAATAACTCCATGGTGAGTTATGACAATTTTCTTTCACTGGAGTATTTTTTGAAAATTCCACTAGCCATTTTGTTACAATAAGCAATATAAAATAAATCATTTATGTATCTGATAAAAGGACAGGCCTGGGAGCTGGGTGGAAAACTGAGAAAATATTGGAGGAAACGTCACACTGGGGGTATGTGGTAGGTGTTGGAACATTGAATTCCTGATAAAAACTATTCTGAACAACTTTGTATTTTGCTGTCATGGTTTTTAAGCCACATGCGGCGATGCTAAGGGGTTACTCTTGGCACTGCACTCAAGGATTAATACAAGCAGTATTCAGAGACCATATGGGATGCCAGGGATTGAACCTGGGGTGGCAGCATGCAAGGCAAGCTCCCTCCCCACTATACCGTCCTTCCAAATCTGAACAACTTAGCAAACTACAAGTGTTTAAATAAAGTATTGTTGTTAATGTTTAAAAGGTCTGTTTCTGATCAGGAGGAGCAGAACTGGCTCCAAACTCAGGCTGTGGCTGAACCCCCATTTCCTTCTCTGCATTTCTCAGTTCAGGTCAACCTAGCCCCCACAATATCAAATGTGCTCCTGGAGCTTTAGGGGCTGGGTCAGCAGGCATGGAAAGGAAGGTAGAGGGTAGTTCTAGGGTGAAGCTTCAAGCCCACTTGTGCTTGCTTGAGCCATCTGGCAGAAGAGCGCACCCTACTGGTAACAAAGCAGCTGTGCATTCTATTGGTAACAGGGCAGCAGCACATCCTCCTGGTAATGGGTTGCAGCACACCCTATTGGTAGCAGACCAGCAGTGGCAGGTCATTCTGGTGGTGGAACAGCAGCGCACCTTCCTGATGGGAGAACAACAGCACACCCTACTGGTGACAAAGCAGTAGCGCACCCTCCTGGTAACAGAAGCAAAGCACCCTTCTAGTTACATCAGCAGCAATAGCGCCCCCTCCTGGTGGAAGAGTAGCAGTGCACCCTTCTGGCAACAGCTACAGCGCCCTCTCCTGGTAGAAGAGTAGCAGTGCACCCTTCTGGCAACAGCAATAGCGCCCCCTCCTGGTGGAAGAGTACCAGTGCACCCTTCTGGCAAGAGCAATAGCGTCCCCTCCTGGTGGAAGAGTAGCAGTGCACCCTCTGGCAACAGCTACAGCGCCCTCTCCTGGTACAGTAGCAGTGCACCCTTCTGGCAACAGCGATAGCGCCCCCTCCTGGTGGAAGAGTAGCAGTGCACCCTTCTAGTAACAGCGATAGCGCACCCTCCTGGTGGAAGAGTAGCAGTGCACCCTTCTGCAACAGCTACAGCGCCCCCTCCTGGTGGGAGAGTAGCAGTGCACCCTTCTGGTAACAGCTACAGCACCCTCTCCTGGTAAAAGAGTAGCAGTGCAACCTTCTGGCAACAGCTATAGCGCCCCCTCCTGGTGGAAGAGTAGCAGTGCACCCTTCTGGCAACAGCTACAGCGCCCCCTCCTGGTAAAAGAGTAGCAGTGCACCCTTCTGGCAACAGCTATAGCGCCCCCTCCTGGTGGGAGAGTAGCAGTGCACCTTTCTGGCAACAGCTACAGCGCACGCTCCTGCTTGTGTTAGAGCAGTGCACTTTACTGGTGGTAGAGTGCAGAAACAGGGAAGGTCCCACTCCCTTATACAGCAAATAACTCTTCTAGACCTCCCAGAGAGAATGGAGCCCATCACCCAGCTGTACCCACTCCTATCCCAGAGCACCTATTTAAGCCTGGGAAGTTGCCCCCGGACAGCTGAAGGAGAGAAAACACATTCTGCTCTCCACTTTCAGCATGGAGCTAGATGGCCAACAGGGCAGAGCCCTGAATCATGAGCAGGCAGAAGGTGGGCCCAGAAACAAGCATTACTAACAACTCCCTGTGTGATGTGTAAGGTCCAAATGCCTGGGCCAGGGGCCCTGATGGAGGGTGGTGTGTATGGATACAGCCATGAGCCCTGCAGGTGGGTGAGAGCCGGGATCTGAGAAAGACTCTCCCAGTCCCAAAAGAGCCTCATGCTCCGGGCCAGAGAGATGGCGCAGCAGTAGGGCATTTGCCTTGCATGCGGCCAACTCAGGAGGGACTCAGTTCGATTCCCAGCATCCTATATCGTGCCCCAGCCTGCCAGAGGTGATTTCTGAGTGCAGAACCAGAAGTAACCCCTGAGCACCACTGGGTGTGGTCCAACAACCAATCAATAAAAAAAGTAAAAAAAAAAAAAAAAAAAAAAAAGAGCTTTATGCTCCATGTGTAGACAGGCCACTGGGACAGATGCTCACATGGCCAGAGGAAAACCCAAGCATGGTTCCAACGCAGCTTAGCTGCTCTCTCAGTCACAGGAGTGTATCCTCCAGCTCCAGGCAAGCATCCAAGGAGCCGCCAAACCCATAAGACAACATCCAGAAGGATAAGGATCGACAGTGCAGCCAAATCTGGGTACCACCTATGAGTGACGTGTCTGGACCATGTCACCTCGGTTACTAAGAAATTCCACATCAACACCAGACCACTCAAGTGCACCAGGAGGAGAGGAACACAGTATGTCCTACTTTGCTCCCTCACTCACTTTCTCTGTCATCCTCTCTCCTCCCTTCCTTCTCCCTCTCCTTCCTGTCTCTCATCTCCCTGTCTCTCCCCTCTCGTATCCCCTCCCTCTCCCTTTCTCTCTTTCTGTCTCCTTCTGTCTCCCTCTCACTTCCCCTGTCCCTTCTCTCCTCCCATTCTTCCTCTCAGCCCTCCATCCCTCTCTCCTCCCTGTTTTCCCCACCCCTGTCTCCTCCCTCTGCATCTGCCCCTCTCTAACCCCTCCCTTTCCCTCTCTGTCTCCCTCCCACTTACATCTACCCTATCCCTCTCTCCTTCCCACTTTCTCTCAACCCCCAATCCCTCTTTCCCCCTCCCTCTGTCTTCCCAACCCCCATCTTCTCCCTTTCCATCTCCTCCCTCTCTAACCCCTCCCATTCCCTCTCTCTGTCTTCTCTCCTCAAAGCCCATGTCTCATCTCTCCTCCCTGCTCTTTCTCTCACTTCTCCCTTCTTCCCTTCTCTCCTCCTCCCTCTGTCTTCCCCACCCTCCTATCTCCTTCTCTCCATCTCTCCCCTCTCTTTAAGCCCTCCTTCTGTGTGTGTGTGTGTGTGTGTGTGTGTGTGTGTGTGTGTGTGTGTGTGTGTCCCTCTCCCTTCCTCTAAAGTCAGCACTTGGTTCCAGAGGCCCCATTTACAGCCCTGAGACAAAAGTTCTGTAACTGGGAGGAAGCAAAGATACTATTCTAATATGCACCCAGATGTGAAGCCTTCCCCGTATCCTGCTGGATGTTGTCCAGTCATGTCCAGTAGTGGCATTGGGATTTCTCTCACTTGATTTCTCTCAGTATCCTGTGAGGATAATCACGCTCGTTCCTTTCCACAGTCAGACAGGAAGCTTTCCTTTTCCTCCTGCTCCTCCTTCTCCACTCCAGGACTTTGTTTTGTTTTGTTTTGTTTTGTTTTGGGGTTTCACACTGGGCAGTGCTCAGGGGCTATTCCTGGCTCTGTGCTCAGCAATGATCCCAGGTCCTTCTCGGGAGACCATATGTGGTGATAGGGAGTTGAACGGGTCTGGTTGGCAAAGACTGCAAGTGCCGTATTTCCTGTACTAACTCTTCTGCACTTCTCTGTGTTAATCCACTGACTCACCCTAAGTCTTGAGCCCATAGCTCTGACAGACTCCACTTTCTTTCAGGCTCACCAAGGCTGTGGATCCCACCCGGCAGGGCTGAAGCCACCATCTCAGACCCAACTATAGCAAAGCCTCTGTGGTGGGTCTTCCAGATGCAGTTTTCTCATCAACAGCAGCAGCAAAAACAAAAGGTGGCTGAACTTTATTTTTATTCCCTTACAAAGCCATTCCCAATGGTGTTGAGGGTGGGAAGAGTGATAGCACAGCAGGAACGGTGTTTGCCTTCTATGTGGCTGACCCAGGTTCGATCCCTGGCTTCCCAGAGGATCTCCCAAGTACTTCTAGGAGTGATTTCTGAACACTTTGCCAGAAGTAACCCCTGAACATCACCAGGGATGCCCCCCAAAAAAACAAGCCTGTTGGGGTAAGGGATAGGTCTAGTGAGAGTGCTGGAGTCAACTCAGACCACACCCCTTGTTTAATTTCAGCTTTTAATAAAGAGTGAATAAATATTGGAGGAGAAGAAATATCGACAATTACAAGTCTACAAAGATCAGTGATTCTAGATATCCTATATGTATCTATATATCTATATTTATATAGATAAATAGATATCCTGTATATTTTTGTCCTCGCTTGGCTTTTCATGGCTGCATCCTATCTCCCCACCCCCCAATTCATTCCTGGCATCCCATCAATGACATCCTGGTCACTGCCCTCCCAGTCCACCCCATCTGCCCACCGATGGCCTCCTTCCTTGGCCCCCCTGAGACCCAGGAGCAAGTGTTTCAAGCCGATCCCACCCCCGAGCCCCCAGTGGCCAAACACCAAACACGGCGTTTCGCAAACTGTTTACTCATGGCCCTGCCAGCGTGATTACTCAAACGTGGTGGAGTGCCACAGGGAATAGAGTGAGAGCCAAGATCAGTATTTGAGGATCCAAAATTACAGGGGAGCGCAAACAACAGGCATTTCACTGCGTCCCAAATCTCCATCGGATGATGTGGAGCAGAGAGTCTAAAATTGGCATGGAGGGCGGGAAGGAATGTCCCCTCCAGGCAGTGTGAGGCAGCCCCCCACCCCACCCCAGGGGAGAGAGAGAGAAGGAGCTAGAAGTGACATGGGAAAGGCACCAGGATCCACGGGTCTACAGAGCGAAAGACACAGAAAGGGACCAGAGAGGGATGGAGGGAGGTCCCAAGGACCACGGTGCTCCCAAGGACAGCCGGAGGGAGGGCGCAGCCCAGGGCAGGGAGGAGGGTTGGGTGGGGAGATGAGGTCAGTGTGGAGCTGAGCTCTGGCCCTACTGCTCTTCTGTCCTCTCAGCTGCATCCGCCCACTCAGCCCAATCTGGATCCAGGACACTCAGCTGGATCCTGGTTGTTAAGCTAGATCCTGGTCCCTCCACTGGATCTTGATCACTCAGCTAGAACCCGGTCACTCAGCGGGATCCAGACACTCAACAGAATCCAGGACACTCAACTGGATCCCAGTCATTCAGCTGAATCCTGGGCACTCAGCTAGAACCAGTCACTTAGCTGGATCCAGGACACTCAATTGGATCCTGATCAGTCCATTGGATCCCGGTCTCTCTGCTGGATCCTGGTCATTCACAGCTGGATCCCACTCAACTGAATCCCAGTTACTCAGCTGGAATCCCAGTCATTCAGTTGGATCCCAGACACCCAGCTGGATCCAGAACACTCAACTGGATCCTGATCACTCAACTGGATCCCTGATACCCTAGCATCCCAATCATTCAGCTGGATCTCACAAAATCACTCATCTTAATCCCAGTCCCTCAGTTCACCACTGGCCCCACGAGTATTTGCAGCCCGAGAAAGAGCAGAGCCTGGCCCCAGGACAGTGACACGGAAACAGGTACCCCTCAGCAGGAAGTCCCTCTATCCCCCTAGTCAAGATGCAAGAGTTGAGGCCCCAAGACAAGGCAGGCCCTGAGGTCAGTGGCCCTAGAGCTCAGCCTGATGTCGCAGTGTTGAGTAAGGGTCACTATGTCCCTGACTTCAAGTGCCCCGAACCACCGGATGCAGAATTTCATTCTGCCTGCACTGTTGGTGGGCAACAGAGTTAACCTAGATCTCCCAGAGAGTCACACGGTGACTAATGGCCATGGGAGCCCTGGGCGCCAATTCCACACACTGGGCCCTTACCCGTGGGCTGCACAGCCTCTAGCTCGCACATACAGGAGAACTAGTGAGGAGGGAGATGGGCCAGGGAGGGCAGACCTCCTTCCGGCCACGCTGCACACAGAGCTCGCTCCTCCTGAAAGGCTCTCGGCTGGGTCACAGGCACTGGGGTCGCTGGAGCCAGGAGTGCAGAACAAACACGGGGCATGTGTACTTTTCCACAAGCTCCACAACAACCCATAACTGTCACACACCAACGAGTTATGGATTTTCCTCTGAGTTATGGATTTTCCTCTCTGCCAGCGAGGCAGGAAATGTCATTAGTGAAACCCGGCATTTGGGGCAAGATAAGGCCAGTCATTCCCTTTGCTGGAAATTCTCCGCTTCAACACTGCATTGGGGACTGTTCTTTCTTTTGTGTGTGTGTGTGTGTGTGTGGTTTTTGGGTCACACCCGGCAGTGCTCAGGGGTTACTCCTGGCTTCATGCTCAGAAATTGCTTCTGGCAGGCAAGGGGGACCATATGGGACGCCGGGATTCAAACCGATGACCTTCTGCATGAAAGGCAAACGCCTTACCTCCATGCTATCTCTCCGGCCCCAGAAGAGGACTTTTTTTTTTTTTGGGTCACACCCAGCGGTGCTCAGGGGTTACTCCTGGCTGTCTGCTCAGAAATAGCTCCTGGCAGGCACAGGGAACATTATGGGACACCGGGATTTGAACCAACCACCTTTGGTCCTGGATCGGCTGCTTGCAAGGCAAACGCCGCTGTGCTATCTCTCCGGGCCCACATTGGGGACTTTTCTCAAAACATGGTCCTGATGTCTGCCTGGGGGTGCTGTTTCTTACCTTTCTGTATAGTCAACATATTTTTATAATTAAAACTATGGGGGGGTGGAGGGAACACACAATATGTTCTATAGTGTTCAAATCTCTTGCTAAAAAAAAATAAAAACACATGAGGCCGGAGAGACAGCACAGTGGTAGGGCACTTGGCCTTGCACACAGATGACCCAGGACTGACCCAGGTTCAATCCCTGGCATCCCCTATGGTCCCCAGAGCCTGCCAGGGGTGATTTCTGAGTGCAGAGCCAGGAGTAGCCCGAGTGCCACTGGGTGTGACCCAAAAACACGAAATAAAGAACTAAATAAAAACACCTGTATAAGCACATAAGACCATTGACCGTTTTGCAGGGGCTGAAGAGAGTGCACTGGGGTTAAGGCACTTGCTTTGTATGTTGACAACCCAGGTTCAATCCCCAGCATCACTTCGGAGCCCTGCCAGGAGGTACTGCTGAGCACAGTCTGGTGTAAGCCCTGAGCACTGCTACAGGTGGCCCCCAAAAAGCTCACATAAATAAACAAGTTCCCAAATGTTGACACTGTTCCCGAACTGTCTGGCAGATGGGAACCCATAGAGCAACTGTTTGAAGGGACCTAAACAGTAGCAACTGTTAGAGGGATTCTCATTGAGGCAAAAGCTTTGTAGACGCCACTCCAGAGATGGGGAAGGACAGCAAAAAGAGAGGGGCCAGCTCCCCCATGATCAGTGGTTCCTATTCAGACTTGACTCTGAGCAGTCCCCCCGTCCCTCCCAGAAAGCTCTGGTTAAAGGAGAAATCATACCATTACCCATCAACACTGTATTGCTCCCAAGACATTCCTAAACCTCAATGTTCATGCTTAGCTTCTCCCTGGCGCCTCACTTTCCCCTTGGCTATGCTTCTTCTATGCTGCCACCCTTCACACATCCAGTTCCTCTTGTCCTACCTATAGAAGCATTGTTGGAATGGAATAAAGTGTTTCCGGTCATCAGGATGGGAACCCGTTCTTTCCTGGCCATCAGCTGCGGGGAATGTCCTCTGTCCCAAATGTTTGGGGGAAGGTTGAAGGAGAAAATGAAATTGACCCTTCCGGCCAACAGGGTGTACACACTAAACTATCATTTACCTGTCAAACATTCAACGAACTACAGAAAAGCTGGAAAAAGGGGACCATGGAACAAAGCAATTTTTGTCTATTCTCCTTAAAACTAAGCTAAACCCATGGGTGAAGGGTTTCTGTATGAACTGTCACTCGTGGAGGCCAACAGCATGAGAGTCCCTCTCTATCTCCTCCTTCAGGCAGGAACCCCCAGAGTTCCTAAACTGGACTCGTGAAGCATCTGCTGTGTCTGTGGCTTGGCACAGAGCCGGGGATGCAGCAAACAGGTAGAACCAGGCACCTACAGCTATCTGGTACTAATATGGCACCTCCTAGGAACCCCAAGATCCACAGTCAAGGGCTTGGCTATGCTTAGGGGCAGGGCCCACACAGCTCTACCCACCTCCTGGGGACATTTGGAGAGGTACCTCACTCAGGAAACCCCTCTTCGGCCCACGCACACATGGCACTGCTGGGCACAGCTCACCAGCAGATCGAAAAAGCTTCAATGTCTGGAGTTCTGTCCCCAACACCCAAGTCTGGGATCTCATAGAGACCTGATGGGGAGCCAGGCCTTTAACTGGGGGTGAGAGATGCCAAAGCCTTTATATGCCAGAGCAACAATGCAGCCGGCAAGATGTTTGCCTTGCACAAAGCTGACCCAGGTTCAATTCCCAGCATCTCATATGAGCCTGCCAGAGGTGATTCTCAAGTGCAGAGTAGGGGTAACCCCTTATCATTGCAGGGTGTGACCCCAAAAGAAATAAATAAATTCATTAAGTATCATTGGGGACAGCTGACCTCAGAGAAAAGCAAGAACAGAGTGGCTCAGACAAAAGCAAGAATGGCCTGGAATGACCTTCCCTAGCCCTAAGAAAGAAGCAACCCTGGTGTGGACCTCAAGAGGGGCCTGTTGTCTCTCGAACTCAGAGACTGGCTGACCTGCGGTTCTGAACAACCCAGTGAGTGGGAGGGATTTCCATCCTGAAGCTGTAGGGGTTGAGAAGATAGAGAATTGGGGCAGAGCCAACAAGACCTCTTGGAATTGTCACCAAATTCAGAGATGGTAGCATAGCAGTGAGGACATTTGCCTTGCATGGGGCCTACCCTGGTTAGATCCCCAGCATCCCATAGAGTCCCCCAAGCCAGGAGTTATTTCTGAATGCAGAGTGAGGAGTAACTAGCCCCTGAGCACTGCCAGTCCCCCCAGAGCAAAGGTGGAGGCTCCCTCATATTGTCCAAGGAAATGAGTTCCCAGGGGCCAAGGAGGAAACTACATATTGCCCTTCCTCCTGTCAGCACAAAGGATGGGACGCCCTCACCCCCACCCCAGCACATGGCCAGGAAAGAGTGGAAGTAAAGCTGACACTGGAGAAAACAGTCATTTTCCTGCAGGTTCCAATGATTTGGTATCCCCTAGAAAGCAAATAACAGGGCCCCAAGAGAGAGGTGCTATGATCAATGGAGGGTGTGTTCTGCAAGTTGGGGTTGCCCCCAAAGTAAGGTTCCGTGGGGCTACTCCAAAGCCACAGGGTGCCAGTTGATGTCCTACTGCCCCGCAAAACTCACAACTCTTTTTCTTTTGTTGTTTGGGGGGGCCACACCTGGCAGTGCTCATGAGTTACTCCTAGCTCTGCACTAAGAAATCGTTCCTGACAGGCTCAGTGGACCAGATGGGATGCCAGGGATCAAACCCAGGTCAGTCCTGGATCGACCACATGCAAGGCAGATGCCCTACAGCTGTGCTATTGCTCTGACCCCCAAAACTCACAACTCTTAAGAACTCGACCCGGGCCGGGCGGTGGCGCTAAAGGTAAGGTGCCTGCCTTGCCTGCGCTAGCCTTGGATGGACCGAGGTTCGATCCCCCAGTGTCCCATATGGTCCCCCAAGCCAGGAGCAACTTCTGAGTGCATAGCCAGGAGTAACCCCTGAGCGTTACTGGGTGTGGCCCAAAAACCAAAAAAAAAAAAGAACTCGACCCATGGGTTCTCTCCCTTCCCTGTGCTTCCTCCCCTGGACAGGCCTATCAAACTGACCCCTGGCCCTACCAGCCCTGGTCTCTCAGAATCAGGGGAACATTCGTTCACCCCCAAACTACCATAGGAAACCCAAGGAGACCTATTGGCCAGGCAGCTATCAAAAGCCCAGCAAACCTCCTCCAGAGCTGATGAGTGCAAGGTCAAGCCAAGGACAGAAAAGCCAGCCTAGGTCCTCGGAGGTCACCTTCAGCCTCAGGAACACTCCCACCCACCACCCATCAAGATAATGCCATAGTCACCCTCTCTCTGGGAGCCCAGACACCCTGCATTTTGTCTCTATAGATCCCTAAGGAAAGTCGGGCACATGGGCAGGATGTCAGCAGACAAGCAGCAGAATAAGGATGCTCTGTTTCTGCAACAAGTCCTCAGAGGGCCCCTGGGCAGAAGTAAGGACAATACAGCTGGACTCCTGGCACTGACTGCACCATCTCCTCTCACCACAGCCTCTGGCACAGGCAAAAAGTGGCAAAGAACATGGACACACCAGCCAACGCTTTTGTGGAGGACCAGAGGGTCCTGGGGCACCCATCATTCTTCTGTCCCTGCCAGGCATCCTGGCCTCTGGGCCTCGCCTGCCCCAGTGCATCTGTTCCAGCATCCTTCAGAGAGCTCAACTCACTCCCAGTGTCTGTCTCTGGTCCAATTACCCCAAAGGAAAAGAAGACCAAGGGATAGAAAACAAGGGAATGTGGGATAGGGAGTGGTCACAGTAAGGATGGGGAACCAGGAGCAAAGAGGGAGCAAGGAGTCGGGAGAGTTGGGATTGAATGTCCTCATAGGAGGCCAAGTATCTAAGCCATGAAGCCCAGGCCTGGTCAGTCTGGGAAGACAGCGAACATGGTACCTTTTGCCCAAAGGGGTGCCACTAGCAAGCCCAGAATGACTATTAAAATCGAATGTTCCAGAACCAGAGAGATAGCACAGCAGAGGGTGTTTGCCTTCTACGCAGATTGACCTGGGTTCAATCTCTGGCATCCCATATGATCCCCTGAGCCTGTCAGGAGTGATTCCTGATTACAGAGCCAGGAGTAACCCCTGAGCACCACTAGGTGTGGCCCAAAAACTTAAAAAAATAAAATCGCATGTTCCCTGCAATCATTTGGGCTTCTTGAAATGCCCACACACAAATCTCCATGATCCCTCCAAGGGCCGACAGAACTGTGTGACCTGCTATCTCCCATCTCTGACTAAATCTTCCCTTTTCAGAAGCTTCCGGCAGTAGTAAAGCTCAGTGCCAATCAAGAAACAGCGGTCCAGTCTGGCTCTTCAAGAAGCCTGAATTGGGGGCCGAAGTGATGGCACAGTGGTAGGGCGTTTGCCTTGCACGTGGCTGACCTAGGACAGACTGCAGTTCGATCCCCCAAAGTCCCATATGGTCCCCCATGCCAGGAGCGATTTCTGAGTGCAGTCAGGAGTAACCCCTGAGCATCACCGGGTGTGGCCCAAAAATGAACAAACAAACAAAAAAAAAAGAAGCCTGAATTGTCTCTAGCAGAGATTGGCAAAAATCCTCTCTTGGGCACTAATTGCCTTTCACAGGTATTGGACAGGACCAGAATAGAGTGGACTTCCCCAGCTATCCACACCAAGGACAGGAAAAAGGTACCCCCACTGACACGTGCTTCCCCATTTCAAATGTAGGTCTGAGTGGTTCAGGGCTCTAACTCCTTGGCTCTCTGTCCTGAAAAGCAGTAAGTCAAGACCAAGAAAAATCAAGAGAAATCGCCACATCGCCAGGAAGTGAGCAGGGCTCTAATCCCAAATCATTTTCTTTTACAGTATCAGTTCCACTTCCAGTCTCAAAGCCTAGGACCAAGGTATTTGCTAGCTAATCTGTAAATTTTTGGGGTTTGGAGTCACATCATGTGGCAGTCAGGGGTTACTTCTAGCTCTGCACTCAGAAATCACCCCTGGCAGGCTTAGGGGACCATATGGAATGCTGAAATCGAACAGGGGTCATTCCTGGGTTGGTCACATGCAAGGCAAACGCCCTACTGTTGTGCTATTGCTCCAGCCTCTAATCTGTGAATATATGTGGAGAAATGCTACCCCAAATTACAAAAATCATACAATAGAAAGAGATCCAGGGACTCGAGCAATTGCAGAGCATGGAGGGTGCTTGCTTTGCATGAGGCTAACCTGGGTTTGATTCCCGGCATCCCATAAGGTTTCCTGAGCAAAGGAGTGATTCTTGAATACAGAGCCAGGAATAGTAACTCCTGAGCACTACCAGGTGTGTTCCAAAAAAAAAAAACAAAAAAAGGGGATACACACATATGTTGGGGGGTGTTGGACCATACCCGATAGTTCTCAGGGTTTACTCCTGGCTCTGCACTCAGGAATTACTCTTGGCAAGTTCTGGGGTCCACATGGGAAGCTGAAGATCGAACCCTGATCAGCCAAAAGCAAGGCAAGTACCCTACCCACTGTGCTATGGCTGCAGCCCCTACATATTTCAAGATCAAAGGTGTTGGGGTGGTAACTATGATGAGAGCAGAAAAGCAAGTGATGCTTAGGGGAGATGAAGCTGGCTTGGCTTGACCAGATAATAAATTCTAGGGGGTCTTTGACCTCCCCAAAACCTTCTCTCTTCCCAGACACCTGCACAGTCCTAAGGCAGAAGGCAAGGTGAGGCATAAGCAGAGCTACCAGAGGGAGAAACATCTTGTCAGCCTTGTGAACCCAAATCCTGGCACCAGGAGCGAAGATTCAGCAGGACCTGTAGGATTCAAACCTGGGCCTGAGATAGAGGCCATCCTGCTCAGTCAGACATGCAGCTCAGCAGCCACTCCAACACCCCCCCCCCCCACCTCCAGGCAGGTCCTCTGGGTTGGGCTGGACACACACAGAACAGGCCCCCAGTAAAACAGACTCTTGGGACTGAGCACAGCCCAGTAATGCTTCTGAGAGGCTCTCCTCCTAAAAGGAACTGTGCTGTCCTGTTTCTGGCACTAGACTCCATTCTCTCTCTGGGACCATCTTTTGGAAGCAGAAAAGTCTCAGGAAGGAAGTGGCGAGTTGCAGCTGCTTCAATTCTGGAGCAATTGGAGGGCTCGGCTCCAGGAGCTGAGCGAGTGATGTGAACCAGAAGGAGAAGCATCCATTGCAGGAATCAGGAACTTGGTCAATGCGGTAGCTGCTCTGGGACTTGCTAGACGCTGCACAATCTGAACAGGCTTCTTTCCTGGACCTTCTCTTTCTGGATCATCAAAGAGCAAACCAAGGCTGTCTGTCTTGGGCCCCTGTTCTCTGACCTGGAGAGCAGGAAGCCAGGAGATATTCTTGCGGTCTGGATGTTCCCTCCCGGATAGATCTTCATACCTTCTATGACCTGACTGGAGTCCACCTCCTCAGACAACCTGAGACCCAGCTTTATTTGCCATGTAAACCTCTTGAAATCTTTGTGCACCCTTCCTCCTGGGTTTAAAGTGCACCAAGGCTGAGCATTCCCACTTTTCAAGCTGTACTCATCAATATCCACCAGTGAACTGCCAACAAGCTGTCCCCAAACATAGCAGGCCAGGGAGGGGCTGGAGCGATAGCATAGCAGGTTGGAAACTTGGCTTTGCATGCAGCCAACCTGAATTCAATCCCCAGCATCTCACATGGTCTCCCAAGCACCATTAAGTAGGACCAATTCCGGAAGGAAGGAAGGAAGGAAGGAAGAAAGGAAGGAAGGAAGGAAGGAAGGAAGGAAGGAAGGAAGGAAGGAAGGAAGGAAGGAAGGAAGGAAGGAAGGAAGGAAGGAAGGAAGGAAGGAAGGAAGGAAGGAACAGCAGAGCAGGGAGTTCCTAGAGGAATGGGGAGTCATGTGACCCAGCAATCATAAGTTCAAGAAAAGAATGCTATGTTGTATGAAGGAACAAGTTACTAAGTGATCCCTCATATCCACAGCCCCAAGCATTTCTGATCTTCTGTTCGGAGGTCAGGATGGGAAGATGGAGACTGCCATGACACCTTGGTCAGAATCCAACCGTCCTTCCCCATGGGGAAGCTGCCATAGCCACATCCACTCGTTGCTTTCAAGGATGGATGGCTCGATACCGGAGGCCAAGGAGGTTTCATCAACCACATGCCACAATCCAAACCAATACCAAACAAATCAGACTGAACCCAACAAGCAACAAGTTTTCTGGGTGGTTCCAAACCCCATGGCCCAAGAGCTACACCTCTAAGAATGCTGACTTCTCTCTGGGTGGAAGGAAAATTCTTTCTCCATCAGCATCACACAGATCAGTTTAGCCCAAGGAGTCACCAAACCCATTTTCCTAGGCTGGAGAGACAATAGAGCCAGGTTCAATCCCCACCACCCACATATGGTCCCTGAACTCTTTCAGGGGTGATCTCTGAACAGTCATAAATAAGCCTTAAACACCACCCAGTGTGGCCCCAAAACAAACGAACAGAAAAGAAGCAAGGGTTGAAACAATAATACAGCAGGGATGGCATTTGCCTTGCATGAGGCCACCTAGGGTTCGATCCCTGGCATCCCATATGGTCCCCCAAGCCAGGAGTAACACCTGAGCATTGTCAGGTGTGGCCCAAAAATGAAAATAAAAACAAAATTCAAGAAATATCCACTTTCCTTCTACCAATATTAAAATCTGGAAAGCTAACAGGTACCTAGCCTGCAGGTGAGATCAGGGGGCCTCATCTTACCAGTCCCCAAAGCCTCACCCTTCCTTTGAGTTGGAGGATAAGACAGGGTAATGTCAGGGGTCAACTCAAAAGGGGTGTTCGCTGCTCAGGATGGTACCCACAGATCTGTAAACCCCCTTTCTAAAAGTGGGCTCCCCTGTTTTCTTCCCTGTTAAATGTTACTCTTGGTACAGCATAGGCAAGATGGTCACTATGGCCAAGAACCTCCCTTCGCCCCTCTCTTGACCAGCCTATACACAGCGGAGAGGTTCTACTCCCCATTCCTCCTCCAGCAGCACCCCCAAAGAATGGGTTCTAGGGGCCAAACAAGAAAGCACCAGGGCCACATGAATAACACACAGATACACACATATGCACACGCGCAGACACACACACACACACACACACACACACACACACACACACCCTGAGCATGGCCAGGTAAATGGTCATGGACCAAGAACAGCCCCTGAGCAGCACCACAAAATGCAAACCCCCCAAAAAGACTGGTATCATTCGTGGATGCTTATGTTTACACTGGCTGCCTTGCTTGTGCCAGAAATTCTTCTCTGGAAGGAATTTCTCAGCGCTAATATCAGGCGGGTAGAGACTTACATCAGACACCCCTCTTCGTCCTGCACAACTGGGGAGCCTGGGCTGGGAAGCTCCCAGCTGGTGCTCCTGCCGCAGCCCTTCCTGGTGGTACCAATGCATGCAGAGTGTGGTGCGGACCATGTTGTGGGAGCCCCCTTCTCCAGAGCAGTAACATCCCTGCCCTATGGGGTTCCTCTGCCCTTTTCTCCCTGCTGCACAGAGCAGTGTAGGGTACTTACGTTTGGTGCATCTCTGGGACCCCGAAGCTTTACTCCAGCCAGGGCAACAATGCCCTCCGCAAACATTCACCCTGAAACAGAGCAGGTGCCTAAATGCAGCAGCAGCGAGCACCCCACTTCCCAGGAACCCAAGCTGAGGGCGCAGTGGGGGGGGGGGGGGAACAGAGAAGGTTTCCTGAATTCCAAATTCCTAAGGGGCGCATATTAGAGATGTTGAGCATAGGGCACAGGGGCATGGTGAATGGGGCACCCCACCCCAAGGGGGGCTGCATAACAGGAGGGGAATAGGGGGGTGTCTGAATAAATGGTTTGCATTCTCCTCCAAAAGAAACAGCAAACTTATTTCCTCTATGATTGCGCGCAGGGCTTAGAGCGCATCTGAGGTTTGGAGAAAAGGGTCCTTAGGTATAAGGGGTGGAATGACTGCTTGCAACTCGAGGAAACCAAGTTAGCCAGAAAACAGCCCCCCCCCCAACACCCATATACACACCCACCTCCCCACCCCAAGCTGTGATGCCTAGGAGGGGTGAACAAAAGCTCCTTTGGAACACTTTCCATGAAGCAAACTTTTATCTTATCTCCTGGGGGATGGGCTCATGCGCACCCCCTCCAATGTGGGACCCCCACAGGTGCTGGGGGAGGCTCCAACCCAGATTTGCAGACTTTGGAGAGGCCTCCCAAAGAGAACCGGCAGCAGAGGCCTGCCCTCCCCTCCCCTGACCACCCTCCCCTCCCCTATCTTACCCTACCCCCCGCCCCCAAACCAAACGTGTTGGGCGGTTGGGTTTTGTTTGCCTTCGCCCAGGAGCCAAGCAAGGAAAAGCGAGTTGCAGGGCGCAGGAGGGGGGCCGGCCAGTGACTTCATGTCTACGCCCCTCTGCTCCTAGCAGCTCGGGGCGCGCCCAGGAGGGGTGGGTTCCGCCCGGGCTAGCTAGAAAGGCCTTTTGTGTGTATGTGTGTGTGCCCGGCAGCCGGTTCACAATGCCCGGGAAGTTGGGAAGCGTCCGGGGGGGCCCACCTCTCCAAATCCATCCATCAGACTAGGCTGCGCGCCTTGGGGAGCCCCTCCAGGATCCCCCTCAAGGGTGCACAGCCAAGAGGCTGGGAGTGGGGGTGCCCGGCGGTTGGGGGGTCTTACCCCTGCAGCTGCTGCTTCGGCGGGACCTGCGTCCTTGGGGCACCCCCGATGTTCCTCCGGGTCTCCGGCTGCGCTTTGGCGCGCGCCCCGGAGGCCGCCGGGTGGCCTCGGGGCGCGGGGTGCAGAGGCCCGCGAGAGCCCCCCGGGATTGCTGGCTCGGGTGGGGACGGCGGGGGGCGCAATCCAGGCCTGGCCGAGCCGCTGGCGGGTTGGCGAGGGCGCCGGGAGGAGGAGGAGGAGGAGGAGGAGGAGGAGGAGGAGGAGGAGGAGGAGGAGGAGGAGGAGGAGGAGGAGGAGGAGGAGGAAGAGAAAGCACGGCTGGGGGGCCCCGCGCCCCCCGAGCTGCTGCTGCTGCTGCTGCTGCTGCTACTGCTGCTGCTGCTGCGGCTGTACCTGGCATTGAGAGCCACGCTGAAGGTCCTCGGGGGCCCTCGCAAGGGCAGGGGTAGGGGCATGGGCACGGCAGGCCCGGGGCGCACCAAGTAGGTGACCCTCCGTGCCGGGCCGTGCGCCCTGGCAACTAGCAACCCGGCCCAGAGCAGCAGCCCGCAGCTGAGCCAGCACCCCGCCATCGCCTCGGGGTCCCCCCAGCCCCTGGCGATCGCGCGCCCCCAAAGCGCCAAGTGCCAAGCAGACCCCAGGCAGGGCGCACGAGCGCGCGCTTGGTGCCAAGGGAGGGTCCGGCCCGTGCGCCCTGGGCGCAAAGCGCGCGCTCGGGGGGCCCACGGCTTTCAAAAGTGGCTCCCGCCGGGCACCGAGCTCCGAACCCCGCAGCCAATCTCCGGCAGACGTGACGTCAGGCGGTGCTAGCTAATTGGGGGAACGCGCAAGGGGGGAGCCCGAGACCGTGGAGCTGCTGCCAGGGGGGGCTGAGAGGCCGGCCCTGCCCTGGGGGGTACCCACGTGCGCCCACCCCCTTGGAGAGGACAAAGAGGCAGGACCCTGGCGCAGCTGCCGCCACCACCCCCAAAACCCTGGGACGCCCCCTTTTTTTCCCCTCCTCTCTTGGGGATCCAAGAGTGTGGCTGGGGGTAGGCCTGGCACTGTCCTCCCACCTTGTGCCAACATTACGCAGAGATCAACTTGTGCCCCAGGAGGAGACCTGGAGCTGGGGGCGCATCTCCAGGGCGCTGCAGCCCACCCTGTCCCAGATTCCCCGGGCCTGAGCGAGCAGCAGAGGGCGCGCGCGTGGATGGGAAACCCTGGTTGGAATCTACCTAAGGAGGTGCCTAGGGCTGAGTAAAGACTAAGGGGGATCAGAGAGAGAGAAAGAGAGAAAGGAGGGGTCTGTGATTCCCCCCATCCAAATCGACGCAAGTGTTGGAGAGGAGTCAGAGCAGGGCTTTGGGCCCTGGAGAGGCCCCCCCCAATCACATCACAAGAGATTGCAGAAATTCTGGGGGTCATGAGGAAAGGGAGTAAGAGGATTTTCAAAAATAGGCAACAGCAGTTTATTTTATAAATGTAAAAAATAATAAGAGAGAGCCAAAGCGCAAGGGAGCGCGTACCCTGTTTTTTTCCAAGGCTTTGGGGACTCCGGCGTTCAGTCTGTGTCTTTCTTGCTTTGGTGGTGAAGTCGCTTGGTTAGCAGGTGAAAGATGGTTGCAGGGAAGGGCCAGGCTGGTGGATGAGGGTGCTGCCTTCCCTTCCCGAGTGTTCTCTGTATTTTGGTAAAGCTCCAGATTTTGGGTAGGAGGGGACCTGGGTCTGGTGCTCCCCACCCCACCCACAACCCCTGCCTCTGCTATAGTATCAGAAACCGAGTGTCCCACATCCACTTGCTTCTAACCAGAGTTGCACAGACAACCACAGCCCTGAGTCTGGAGTGTGGTCCTGTCTGGTGGTTAGGGGAGACCGGAGTAAACAAACAGGCTGCTGGAAAAATAATTCGAGTGGAATTAGGACATGTATAGCCGACCAGGTGTGTTTGCTGCCTGTGTGCGGCCCTTACTTCTGTCACCTCTTGGGGACATTCGTATAGAGAGACAAATTTGCTATCTGTAGCACATCAGCCTACAAAGAGGCTGTCTCTGTTAGAAAGAGCTGTGACCCCAGGAGCAGGCTGAGAGCAACTGGGGAGAGGGGGTCATCACGGGGACCCCCGCCTCTGTGGTGAAGATTGTAGCCCAGGGCTGGACTCTGCAGGTGGTTTTGTCTTTGAGCCTCAAAGGGGCTGGGAGGGGCTGAGGTTCTTGGAGTTGGGTTACAAGTGAGTGACCATCATCCCTCTCCTTGAACCTGCATAAAAGGTGTTTATTTTTCATAAGGGGGCCATACCCAGCAACGCTTAGCGGTTACTCCTGATTCTATGCTCAAAAAATACCCCTGGTGGGGCCAGCGAGGTGGCGCTAGAGGTAAGGTGTCTGCCTTGCAAGCGCTAGCCAAGGAAAGATCGCAACTGGGGTTCGATCCCCCGACATCCCATATGGGCCCCCCAAGCCAGGGAGGGGCAATTTCTGAGTGCTTAGCCAGGAGTGACCCATGAGCGGCAAACGAATGTGGCCCAAAAACCAAAAAAAAAAAAAAACCTGGCATGGGGCTTGAGAGATAGCACAGCAGTAGGGTGTTTGCCTTGCATACAGCCAACCCAGGACAGGTGGCTTGATTCCTGGCATCCCATATGGTCCCCCGAGCCTGCCAGGGGCAATTTCTGAGCACAGAGGCAGGAGGAACCCCTGAGAGCTACCGGGTGTGACCCAAAAACCAAAAACCAAAACAAAACAGAAGTACTCCTGGCAGACCCAGGGGCCCCTACGGGGTGCTGTGGATCAAATCTGGGTTGGCTGCTTGCAAGGCAAATGCCTTCCCCACTATACTATCAGTATGGCCCCAGGAAAAGGTTTCTTCCTGCTCAAGAGCTATCTTGCCATCTTCCTGCTGCTTCACCCACAGCAATACCAAGTGGGGACCGTACTCCACCTCCCCATCCCTTACTATCTGCCTTAGGCACGATTTTTGTGCACCTATCACGGGCTCAATGCCTGACACCAAAACTCAGGAAGTTATTGGCACCCCCCACAGGACTTCAATACAACAGCCCCTCCCAAAAGCATGTAATTGGTCCTTGCAGCATTGCAGAAGGCAGCCACCCCTGGTGACTTTGAACCAACTGTGTCAAGGTCAAAGTTTACAAGACCCTATTGATCTGGGTTAAGTGAGTGAGGACTTCCTCTGTGCACGTGCACACACTCGTGCGCGCGCACGCGCGCGCACACACACACACACACACACACACATGCACATATTAAGGTGGCAGGAAAAACACATCCCCAAACCCCACTGGTTTTCTAATCAGAGAAATGAGCAAAATCACTTTCCACCAAAATTTTATTTTATTTTATTTTTTTGCTTTCTGGGCCACACCTAGTGATGCTCAGGGGTTACTCCAGGTTATGCACTCAGAAATGGCTCCTGGCTTGGGGAGACCATATGGGACGCCGGGGGATCAAACCACTGTTCGTCCTGAGTCAGCCGTATGCAAGACAAATGCACTACCACTGTGCCACTGCTCTGGCCCCTCCACCTAATTTTCTTGAGGGTTATCTAAGTAGCAAGATAATCTTTGAACACTGTCCTGTCACCTTTGTCCTCTCATAGTGATGGTGGCTTGACTCTAAGACCAAATCTCTGATCTTCTGGAAGCCAAACTTCAGTTTCTGTCAGACCCAGGGCCAGGCCAACCTTACGGCCGAGCCGGCCCTGATCCCCTTTAAGGCCTTCGAATTGGGACCCGAACTCTCCTGAGTATCCAGGTCACCTTCTGGCAAGAGGCAACTTCCTGGTCCAAAAAGGACAAGTAGTCCAAAGCCGATAAAGATCTCATAAAATTCCTTGGACTTCAGATGGCTCTGACAAAACAGTCCTCAGATGAGCTAAGTGTAAATGAATCAGAAAAACAGGGTTGTGTTTCTCATAAAAACTCACGGAGGGGCAGATTAGGCGCAGAAAGAGCGCCGAGCAGATGCCAAGCATGGCCAGTTCCATGCAGGCCTTTGCCAGGCTGTAAACCTGGTTCCCCAGTCCTCGACTTTATGAGTGCTGTCACCGAAAATCTTCACTACAGCTTGATCCACAACAAATCAGCCCAATGTCTGCAAAACTGCTCACATCCCTATTTCCTGCCAGCTTCACCCAACCCCTCTCAGTCCTTGAGTTTTCTTGTTCGGTTAGTTTTGTTTCTGTTTTGGGGCCACACCTGGTGGCGTTCAGGGGTTACTCCTAGCTCTGTGCTCAGAAATTACTCCTGGCAGTCCCAGGGGATCATATGGGATGCCAGAGATCAAAGCCAGGTCAGCCACAGACACCCTCTCTACTGTTCTACCACTTCAGCTCACCCTGAACCCTTTTTTATTTGCACCAAATTTCAAGCTGGAGCCATAGTAAGGTGAGGAGTGCACTTGCCTTGCATGCAGCTGACCCAGGTTCCATCCCCGGCACCATTTTTGGTTCCCCAAATCCTGTCAGCAATAACCTCTGTAACAAAGTAAGCTTTGAGCATTGCCCAGTGTGACCCAAAACAGAAAAGAAAACCAGGAGGAGTGCAGGAGCTGGGAGCCTGTGAACTCCAAGTAGACCTGTGGAAACACGGAAAGCTTTCGCCAGTCGGTCTGGGAGTCTGTCCAGTTGTAAAAGCTACATGCAACCGGCCTATGAGGAAAACTAAGTGCACCAGGGCTCCCAGAGCTTCCTCCCCTCCAGGACCTCCACTGGAAAAGTCCCTTGTCTCGTGTTTGGCCCACCCTAGACCCCTACTGTCCCCTGAGGCCACCATATAGAGAGTGCAATGCGGCATTCAGACAGACTTCTGAGATGTTGAGGCCTGAAATCCTGCCGAGGCCCATGAACTTGGTCTCTAGGCTGCCCCTACACAGAGGTGGGGGTCAAACAGTTTTGTGAGTGGCGATGATTAAGGGACAACCAAGACAGAGAAAGGGCCGGGCAGGCTGCCTGCCTGGATATGTGAAAGCACCGACTCTAACAGGATTCGGTGTATAATCCAGGACCCCTTGGTTCCCCCAAACCCCCCTTTTTTCTTGTGTTTCACAAATGGAAAGTGAGTGCCACGAGGTCACCAGTGACCACACAAGGTCCATCTACCCGTCCACACCTACCGACCTCTCCCCATTTCCTGCCTGTCCTCGCCCACCACCCTCACCCCCTTCTCCAGCTGTTGCACAAACTTCATCCATTCACTGACTTCCCATGATGTCTTGGATTCTACTTTCAGCGCCTCTGAACAGTATCCTGGACCCTGGAACCACCCAATGGCAGACCAGCTGCATTTCCACCTGGGCCAGCCGTCCCTACTTAGGGCTCAGGTCAAGGGGGCTTCCAAAAACCCTGTAGCTGTCCCCCCCAGTAGTTCACATCTTAGAAAACCTTAGAGGTGACCTAAAGTGGATGCCTCATACTCCAATGCCAGGGAATTTGGGGAGATGAGGGTCTGGCAACAAACACTGACACAGGAAATAATCCACACACGATTAAGGGGATGAAATAGGTTCAGGAACTTTCACCATAAACCTTCCCACTCCTAACCTAAGACTAGCAAGCAGAATAGCAGAATAGTGGAAAAATGAAACCACAAGCAGTTTCTCCCTGAAACCCGGAGTGGGGGTTTTATTGGGAACCCAAAGACCACACCCTGGGATGGAGAAGGTAGGGGAAGGAACCAGCCCAAAAGGTGCTTCAATCCAAGGGCGTTTCCATTCAATGAATAACAAACACCAGCAAGAAAGAAATACCCTGACAGAATGGAAACCAGTTAATCCAATAGTTACCCATCTGCTCTGCACCCACAAATCTTCTCTCTGGATGGCAAAAAGGCTACCTTGGTTCCATACATCACAATAGGAAACCTCCAAGCCTGTTCTGTAGGACCCACCCTTTAGTTCCCTGCTAGCATTCAAGTTCAAAATTGCCCAGCAAATACCCCAGTTTTTCCAGGACCTTCTTGGTCTTCATAATTTCATAGGCTTGCTTCTTGCTTCTGATTCATTTGGTTTTTGCTGTTGCTGTTTCGGTTGGGTTTTGGTGCCATGCCTAGTGGTACTTGGGGACTTGTTCCTGCTCAGTGCATGGGTTGGGGGGAATCACTCCCTGAGTTTGGGGCGGGACACAAAATCAAACTTGGGCCTCCTGAGTGCAAAGCATGTTTTCAGCCCTTGGAGGCATCTCCCCAATTTCATGGTTTACATTTCAGGATGTTCATTAATTTAAATTCTTCTGGCTACCTGAGGAAGCTTCGCCTCTGCCATTGGAATAGAATATTGCATTAGTATAATATCTGATCCGAATTCTTCTTCACACTCACACACATTTGATCTCTCTGCCTCCCGTCAAATGGATAAAGATCTCACAGTGAATCATCAGCCCAGAAAAGACACAGACTGAGCCAGAAGACTCCACTGAGGACAAATCTCGCCAGCCCATGTGGTTTCCAAAAGGGAGTCCTCTCACTTCCTAACTGGTTACACACCCTCGATGCACCTGCTGCTCCAGATACATTTATCCACCTCATCTCATTTTCTCCATGAAGAAAAAGAAAAAAAGACACCAGTCAGTTACCAATCTGTAGCCACATGACCCCATATTTCTGCCTCTTTTCTCCTGTCACATGAGCCCTCCAGAAAATAAAAACCACCCTCAGCTCCCCAGCAAAGACCCCTCCTTCTCCTTCAAGATAGAATTTGGGACTGCGGGGGGGGGGGGGGTGTCACACAGCATTAAAGTGCTTGTCCTGATACCTAGGTGCAATCTCCATTTATATAAAAAGGGGGGATGGTGATAGTTCAGCAGGGAGGGCATTTGCCTTGCATGCAAGTTCAATCCTCAGCATCCCATATGGTCCCTGAGTCTACCAGGAGTGATTTCTGAGCACAGAGCCAGGAGTAACCCCTGAATACCACCAGATTAGTTGTCCCCGTCCCTCAAAAAAAAAATAGACATTTGTGACATTAAAATAGTCAATGGTTTTATACCATCTCTTTAGGGGAGGTAGGTGACCCTTGCAACTCACCCCATTGTTGGAGACCAACCCTGAGAATCCCCATGGGGAAATCAGCTTCTCTGCATGAATGACTACATCCTCCCCCCCCACACACACACACACCCCCAACAACAAGGGGCTACCTCAGGGCAAGGAGAGTTTGTAGGAGGAGCTGAGAGCTGGGAAATTCCACCCTCCTGGTTTCAAAGCTGGCTACCGCAGAGGAGGGTCAGGTTACATCTGCCAGCTGCTCCAGCTTTCCTCTTAACTCTTAGGGTTCCCTCTGTCTTTACCTTTTCCCTGTTTTCTTTGCTCCTTTCAAGGGACTAGCCAACTAGTGGGACAGGACCCAGTTGGCCAATCACTGGCAACTCCAGTCCCACCCTCCTTCCTGGGGGTCTGGGGCACCCACTGGGCAAGTCTCAACAGTGCTGGCTTCAGGGGTGCCAATTCTGCCCCTTCCACCCCAGCACAGTATGTGAACACATCAGGAGAAGTCTTTAATCAGCTGCACAAACATTACCCAAGATCCTTCATTGTTAAGAACCTAGAGGGTCACTCATTCATTTATTCACTCACTGCCCATTTTGTGGTTTGGTCAGGTTGGTGGCTTGAACATCACACCTGACAGTGTATGAGGGGACCTAGATGATGTCAGAGATGGAGCCAGGTTCGGCCACGTGTAAGGTAAGTGTCTTAATCCTGCACTATCTCTCCAGCTCTCACTTTTACACTGTCCTCTTTTTTATTTTTCAAAAATAATATCTTTATTTAAGGACCATGATTACAAATATGTTTGTAGTTGGGTTTCAGTTATAGAAAAGAACACCCCCTGGGCCCGGAGAGATAGCACAGTGGCGTTTGCCTTGCAAGCAGCCAATCCAGGACCAAAGGTGGTTGGTTCGAATCCCGGTGTCCCATATGGTCCCCCGTGCCTGCCAGGAGCTGTTTCTGAGCAGACAGCCAGGAGTAACCCCTGAGCACCGCTGGGTGTGACCCAAAAAAACTAAAAAAAAAAAGAAAAGAACACCCCCCTTTCACCAGCGCAACCTTCCCACCATCACTTTAAGATCAGTTATTTTTATTTTAGGGGTCTATCCAATGATGCTGGGGACCACCAGTGTTAATTCCTGGTGATACTGAAGAGGTGTTACCAGGTATTGAACCCGGGACCAAGAATATACTGTAAATCCTTAAGCTATGTCCTAGAGCCCAAGGAACAATTACCTTATTTTGGGGTATGAGGGGTTTAATAGGGACCCTTCCCCCCAAAATGCTAGGCCCAAGGATGCATTAGAGATTCCTAGCAGTGCTCAGGAGGCCCCAGGGTACATACAGCTGACAGTGTAGACGGGCTTGTGGCACAGGGCCTCAGAGCTTGATCAGCTCTCACCACTGAGCTATCCTCATGGCCTTGAATGAATTCCTTTTGTTTTGTTTTATTGGAGGGAGGGGTACAGCCAGCAGTGCTCAGGGGTTACGTCTAGCTCTGTGCTCAGAAAATCACTCCAAGCAGGCTCTAGGGGCCTACGTGGGATGCCGAGAATTGAACCTGAGATCAACTCTCCTGCAAGGCAAATGTCCTCCCTGCTGTGCTATTGCTGTTCTACTGTTGTGTTATAGACCCCAGACCAATTCCATTTTAACTAAGCAATAAGTGCAGAAATTCGTTGAACCAGGATCCAATTTTCCGTCTGGACCCAAGAAGGAACTTTTCTCCGGGGGGGGGGGGGCGGCATAGGACAGGGAAACCCTCACCCCCAATGTGTATGCAGGAAAGCATCGCTGTGTAGGGCTAAGGGCACCAAGTTGGAGCCAGCAACTAGGCTCCATGCTTAGCTCTGCTCCTAGGTTGCGGGTGGGCTGGACGGTTTCTTCCCTTATTCTGAAAGAATCTGGGAGACAGCCAGCTGGGCATTAAGGAAAAAAATAAATACTTGCATCTACTGATTTCTTTTAAGGGGTGAAGCTTCGACTTCACTTCCTGGGCCCCTCAGGTGTCCAGGTGTTCCTCAGACTTGAGCTCTATGATCTGCCCACCCTGTTTATGAGAGCCAACTCGGCCTCCTCCTCCTCTTCCTCTTTGTTGTTGTTGTTTTTCTTCTTCCTCTTCCTCCCCCTCTTCCTCCTCCTTTTTATCCTCTTCCTCCTCTTTTTCCTCTGTTAGGTTACACCTTATTTTACCTAAAACAAAAATCATCCCTGGTTCCTTTGTATGTTTGTTTACAACTTGGATTTACCCCAAAACAGAGATTGTCCCTGGGTGGGGCTAGCTCAGGATAGCCTGAGCTATCTAGTCTTACACTGTCCTTACTGCTTCATGTATGGGTGGTCTCTGGACTCAATCAAAACGGCAGTTCTGGCAGGCAGAAGGTGGAGATATGAGGTAGAAGACTGCCGGACTACACGTGTTTCACCCTCAGCTTGGTTTGGATTATTTCATGTACTACTCTGACTCAGATTCATTCACCTGGGGTTGAAGATACAGGGCATGAGGTGATTTTACATTCCTCTCCTCTTCTTCCTCCTCCTCCTCTTCCTCCTAGCTCTGGAGCTTCTTCAGAGGTTCCAAGGCAATTGACACCCGACACCCCTAAACATCCTAAGTTTTGAGCTCAGAGGTGAAAGAGAAGCCACATGCTTTTCAACATTTCAGGGGCTCTGAGCGTCAGAGCACAAAAGCAGGGAGGGAGACAGAGCCAGGACAAACAGGAGAGGAGCCCCATTCCTGCAGAACAGAGGATGGGGGATAGGGGAGCTGAGGAAGGGGATGCTGACACCCTTTCATCACCTCCAGAAGCCCGGAAGGTTCTGCCAGAACTACGGCAACAGAGAGCCTTTCTAGAAATGTCTGCCTGGAACAGAAGAGAGAGCTTGGGTGCTCAGCAGACCCTACACCCCTCTAAAATAAAATGGGAACAGTTTCTGACACAGGGTCAGGAGGTTCTTTGTAGTTGGGTGTGCCACCCAGTCTGCTAGCTAGGCTGAGCTTCCCTCCCTCCTCCAAGTGTGTCCGTCCAGATTCAAGGACATTCCCCCACCTCAGCTGATGACCAGATAGAACAGGTCCCAGGCTGGGGACCAGAGACCCTTTATTCCATTCTAACAGGGCTTATAGAGGACAAGAGGAACTGAGATACCTTCAGGGTGACAGGGCTCAGGACATCAGAGATGGACAGCTGGGACATAGGTGCCATTGGGACTGAGAATGTTTGGGAGCAACACAGCGGGTCTTAAAAGTGACCTTATCTCTCCCAACCAGAGCTCTGTGAGGGAGAAGAGATGGCCCAGAGTCAGGTCTGCGAGAGGCCTCTAATTATGGGGGGATGACACCCCTCTTTTTGCTATCCTTCCCCATCTCTGGAGCAGTGTCTCTGAGACTTCTGCCTCAAGGAGAGTCCCTGGGGCAGTTGTTCTACAGGGGTTCATCTACCAGGCAGTTTGGGAACAGCATTACTGGGGGTGAAAAAACCCAACAGGGGCCGGGCGGTGGCGCTAAAGGTAAGGTGCCTGCCTTGCCTGCGCTAGCCTTGGACAGACCTCGGTTTGATCCCCCGTGTCCCATATGGTCCCCCAAGCCAGGAGCAACTTCTGAGCACATAGCCAGGAGTAACCCCTGAGCGTCACCGGGTGTGGCCCAAAAACCAAAAGAAAGAAAGAAAGAAAAAACCCAACAGTTGGGGGTGTGTCTATCACATCACCCTCCAGGGGCAGCACCAGGACCCCCCCCCCAACCTGGAAGTACTCATTCTGGTGAGTACCACAGTGCCCCCTAGTGGGACGCACTCCCATGCCTCAAGTGGGAGGGTGAACCCCAAGAACATGTACTCAAGGCTCAGTGCTCCCCGGGTCAGATATGCCAGCACTCCAACATGAGGTAATACAACTGGAGAGAGATCTGTCAGGCCCACATTAGCACCAATGATGGAGATGGGAGACAGCATAACAAAATCAGTGAATTCAATATGAAAACAAAGAAGTAGGTCATGGTGGGAAAGGGAGGGAGGTGAAGGCCTTTGTCATGCATGCGATCCCCATGGTGACACTGTCTCAGAGATCCCAGCCCCAACTGTGGTCTCCCCAGTCACTGACCACCTCTAGATGAGAACAAATTAAAAAAAAAATGCAGTTGGGAGGACATTTGGTTGACCCAGGATCAATCCCTGGCATCCCATATAGTCCCCTGAGTCTGCTAGGAGTGATTTCTTAGTCCAAAGCCAGTCCTGGGCACTGCCGGGTATGGCTCCAAAACCATAATAAATAAGTAAATAAATAAATCAATGAAATTGTTCCAGAGCAATAGTACAAAGAGTAAGATGCTTGCCTTGCACATTGTCAATCTAAGTTCAATAACCAGCACCCCAGACATATAGTCTACCAAGCCCCATCAGTAGTGATCCATAAAATGAGGGCCTGGATATCACTGGGTGTGACTGCCCCCCCCCCAAAAAAAATAGTAATAACCACAATCCTCACAAAGGAAGCAATTCCTTTCCCCCACCCAGAGGTAATAACCACAAGCCAGGTCTCAAGCCTGTGGGTTGATTTACTCTTCACACCATGTTCAGCCAAAGGAAGAGATTGAAAAACAGTCTTGAGTTAGTAAGTAGTTCCCCAGGCACTTGGCAAACCTTAACACAAATGGAAGGATTAGCCTCTCGATTGTCTCACCAAAAGCCCACAGACAATGTCATAATCAAAATAACAAAATGAGTTTACCATGCAAATTACAGAATTGTGGGGAGCAAGGGTGGGAGGAAAAGCCTGTGAAGGAAAGTTTAGCAGACACCCCAAGGGCTTCGAGGTCTTTTGAGGTTAGGAAGATCAGGGCTTGACCCGCCTTTTCTCTTAACAACCTGGTAGGAGAGATTTCAGGCTTCCCCTATCCTGTCATCTCTCTCAGAAAAATACCTTCAACCAGCCATTAGAAAAGTGGGTCATACAGTGAATGAATCAGGGTCCTGGAACCTGGATTTATAAACACAGTGGCTGTGTTTAGGCTGGGCTGGTTGTCCTAGTTGATCAGGTACATGTATATATTCCATATTCAAAGAATTTTAAAAATGATGAAGGAACTACTGTGAAAGATTTGTAATCCACTTTGGTCAAAATAAAAATTATTAATTAAAAAAAATGATGAAGGAGGACCGGAGCAATAGCAAAGTGGGGAAAAAGAGTTTGCCTTGCAAGCGGCTGACCCGAGTTCAATCCCCAACATCCTATATGGTCCCCAGAGCCTGCCAGGAATGATTTCTGAGCACAAAGCCAGGAGTAACCCATGAGCATCATCAGTTGGATGCTCCAACAACTGAGCCATCAGCGCACACACACACACACACACACACAAAATCCCATCATTGCCTACAAAGCACTAGGTCCAGAACCAAAGCCCACCAACCACCACCAAGTAAGTACTAAGCTAGGAGTAGCCCCACAGCAATGCCAGGTGTGGTCTCCAAATTTAGAAATATAAAATCAAATCGGAGAGATAGCATGGAGGTAGGGTGTTTGCCTTGCTTGCAGAAGGACAGTGGTTCAAATCCCGGCATCCCATATGGTCCCCCGAGCCTGCCAGGAGCGAGCAATTTCTGAGCGTAGAGCCAGAAGTAACCCTTGAGCACTGCCGGGTGTGACCCCAAAACAAAACAAAACAAAAATGTTGGGCCCAAAAGAGAATCCAGCGGATATGCCTCTTGGCTTGCATGCAAACACTCCAGTTTTGATATAGGCCTGGCCTGGAGGGATCCCTAAGTGTAGAGTCAGGAGTGGCACTGCCAGGGGTAAATGCCAAACAAAACAAAACAAAACAGGGGTCAGAATGATAGTACAATGAAAAGGGAAGGCATTTGTCTTGCATAGAGCCGACCTGGGTTTGACCTAGCATCCCATATGGTCCCGTAAGTTCACCAGAAATAATTTCTGAGCGCAGAGCCAGGAGTAAACTTTAAGCATCACTAGGTGTGGCAAAAATAAATAAATAAATAAATAAATAAATAAATAAATAAATAAATAAAACAATGCCCATCCCACAGCAAAAATACCAGACACTTACGTGACTAGTCACTCCTTTTGTTTCCTCTGACTGGCCACGAAAGAACCTAGGTCCCAACTGCCATACAAGCAGTAAGGACTCAATCGAATTATGTTTCTGTGGGAACCTCACCCTGGGCCCTTTTCCCATCATGAAACTCTTTGATATTGAATTTTCTTTGTTGAAAAAGGAGAAAACTCAGTCCCAGGCAATAGAAGTAGGACGCTCAGGCCAGCAGGTGTGACCTGATCTGTGTTGTTTTCGGGCCTGACCTGGAGTTTAGCCCGGCAGCATGTTTTGTCTTAGTGTCTGGGCCGTCACTCTGAGGCCCAACTATTTGTCACACTGTGCAAGTGGCAGATTTGGGCCAAGGGCCTCCTGTATGGACCCAATAGGGTAGTCTCCACAGGGGGGCCCTCCATTTGTCATGCTGGACGTCGCATGCTCGTCAACAAGGCGGGTCTATGGAGAGTGGGGTGATGACCCCAATGAAAAGATGTTAAAGACATGTCCCCCACTCTCCCAGATCCCACAAAACCCACAGGGTTGTACTTCTGGAAAAACTGCCTTTGAAGGAACCGGACATTGTTCAGAGAGGCCTTAAAAATGCCCCTCTAGCTTCACCCCTACCCCACCCCTATTCAGTGCCTTTTCTCGTGAAACCTCTGGAGAGCAAAGTACAGGATTTTCAGGGTGAAGCCAAGGCCTGGCCAGGCCAGGCCAGCGGGTAACAGAGGCCTGTGAGTCACTCAGAGTGAGAAAGAGGTGACGTAGACATGGCAGCTTATTCTCCTGGGAAATAGCAGCCAACTGGCGTGTGCTTTTCTCACTCCACCAGAGAAAAGCCATCCAGAGGGGGGGGGGAGAGGGAGAGAGAGAGGGGGAGAGAGAGAGAGAGAGAGAGATGGGCAAAGCAACAGGCCTGCTGACCAGGAAGCACAGTGGGCAGGGTGGTGAGGCCTTAAAGAGAGGGTAGGACTATATAGGGCACCCTAGACATTTAAAAATGGCCAGAAATATTTAGACTGAAAACTCTAGAGTCCTTTGGGTGGGCAGCCTCCCTCTATCCCTGTACTTCTGGAAGCCTCACATCTCACAGCCAGGACCATATAAACAGCCCAGCTCCTCAGCTTCACAGAAGAGACACCAAGTCTACAAACTCCCAGGTCCCACAGTCTTTGAGCTGGAAAACTCCAGGCATTCTCAGGAGGGGGACAGGCAGAGAATTGTGCCAGTCCCAAAGGTTCTGGAACTCCTGGGACATGCAGTCACATTTGCAGCATTGCAACATCTCCAAATTCCACAATCCTGACAGCCTGGTAGGACCACAGCAAATTAGATGGGAAAGTAGCACAGAAGCCCCTAAACTCAATAATCAAAAATCAGCAACTCAGAACAACAAAAATCAGCAACTCAATGAGCAACAAACAGATCAGTAAACCCCTCAGATAATGACTTTAAGACTCCATCATGAGATAAACAATTTTTAAAAAAAATTTTTATTGAGGAGCCAAACAGTGGCACAGCAGTAAGATGTTTACCTTGTACGAGGCTGACCTAGTATGGACCACGGTTCGATCCCCCGGCATCCCATATGGTCCCCATGCCAAGAGCAATTTCTGAGTATGTTGCCAGAAGTAACCCCTGAGCATCACCAGGTGTGGCCCAAAAACAAAAAAAAAATTTTTTTATTGAGGGGACCAGAGAGATAGCACAGTGTTAGGGTGTTTGCCTTGCATGCTGTTGACCTGGGAAAGACCTGGTTCAATTCCCAGTTTCCCATGTAGCCTTCCAGGGGCGATCTCTGAGTGCAGAGCCAGGAGTAACCCCTGAGCACTGCTGGGTGTGACCCAACAATCAACCAATCCATAAATAAATCAATAAAGTTTAAAAATAAATAAATAAAAATAAAAAAATTATGGAGACCATTGTGAAGGCTTTCACAGTTGTATTTCAGGTATATGGTGACATTGGTGACATTGAATTAGGGCCATTCCCACCACCAGTGTTGACCTCTCTCCTCCATAGTTCCAGGCATGCATCTCATACCTTTGTTCCCTGGTCTTCTAGTGTAACAGGTCCATTTGGAGGAGATAAACAATTTTCACAATTTTTCTTGTACCAAACTATGTTTTTTGACAGTTCAACTTACCATTTCACTTTCCTTAACTATCCAAAATAAACAATATTGTGCTTTCCAAAGGGGCAAGCTTGTGGGGTATCAGTGGGAAATGGGGGCTATGGTGGAAGGAAGGTCACATTGGTGGTGGGACTGGTCCTGAAACACTGAAAGTCCTAAACAACTGTATTATGAACAACATTGTAAACTATGGTGTTTAAGTAAAATTAAAAAAAAAAATTTTGGTTTTGAGGCCATACCTGGCAGTACACAGGAGTAACTTCTGACTCTACATTCAAGAATTAGTACTGGCTGGCCAGAGAGCTAGCACAGTGGGTAGGGCATTTGCCTTGCACGCAGCCAACCCAGGTTCAATCCTCGGCATTCCATATGTTCCCCTGAGCCTGCCAGGAGTAATTTCTGAGCATAGAGCTAGGAGTAGCCCCTGAGCACCTCTGATTGGGACCCCCTCCCCCAAAAAAGAATTACTACTGGCAATGCCAGGGGGACCATATGGAATGCCAAGGCAAGGGGGGGGGGATTGTATCTGGGTTGGCCATGTGCAAGGCAAGATTTCTACCCACTGTTCTATTGCTTCAGCCCCTGCAAAAAAAATTATTTTAATGCCCTGAAATGGTGCCAGAAGTTAATTCAGCAGTTAGAGAGCTGCTGGCATGTTTCCTAAGCTGGCTCTATCCCCAACACCACATGATTCCTGCTGGGGTGACCCAGGTATTCGTATAGGACAGGGTCCTGGGAGCTCCCATCTTTAAGCCTTTGTAGCAAGCTGCTTGCTCAGTTGGTCTAGAAATTTCTACAGAAACCCTGGACCTTCTGAGCACCACTTGGAGGCAACTCTTCCCCTCACCAAAGCAAGCCAAACCCCACAGAAAAAGCTCAGAGAATGGAGAAAGAAACACAGCCCTGGGCCTGTGGGAATTCTCTCTCTCTTCCTGAGTCATAAAGCCCCTGTCCCTTCACCCACCCACTCCTGTCTGGAACCTGTGTCCACAGGGTGAAAAACAATGTGTTCTTTTTTTTCCAGCTTGAAAAGACAAAATAAAAACACAAACCCTGCAACAACAACAACAACAACAACAACAAAAATCAGTCCCCAACTGGCTTTAGTGCAGAGCAAAGCAACTTTTCTTTGTGCCAGTTACTGAGGCAGACAGAGAGATGGCACCAAGCCAGGTTGGGAAAGAATGACAAATGGGCCCCAGGAGCATCTGATGGTGTGCTGGGACAACACCAGGATACTGCTTCTGGGTGCCTGGAAGGCGAGGGGAGGGTGGGTTTGGGGCCCATGGGGGTGTCTGATCCACATTCCCCCAGCAGAATAGGGGAAACTCTAGGCTGAGGATTTCTAAGGCTGCACCGGCACTTTGATCCTCTGGATTTCTTACATCTGTCTGTGCCTCACCACAGCCTTGCCAAAACGTCCTTTGCAGGATTAGGGGGCAGCCATGGGAGCCCCAAACTTGTCCAAGCCTAGAGAGTGGAGATGTATTGTCTCAGGGTGCAGAGAATCAGCTTCTCCCAGATGCAGGGCCTCTGTCTAGGGGTTGGATGTGAAGATCTTCTCTGTGAGGTGCTCCAGGCTGGACTACACAAGGGACCCCAAGTTCCTCAGGCCTGAGAGAGTTGGTAATGGTTCAGCATCTTGGCCTGTTGAGACCTGAAGCTGCTGGGTACCCTTTTGTTAACCAGGGAGAACTGTTGAGAAAATGCGGCACTAGGAACCCTTGGGATTGAGGCCATCCTGTGAGGAGGTGTCCTGGGGGTAGAGCTGGCTGCAGATCGGGGTTTCAAGGATCCCACAAGCCAAGTCTGATTCTGGTTTCATCTTTTACACCAAGTTATTAATGCTTTGCAAGGGACAGATTTTCAGAGGGGCTGTGTCACCTCTCCTAGCTGTATGTGAGTTTCATTATTGCCACTCCCACCTCCAAAAAGAGCCCTAAAATACCCCATTCTTATGCTTTAATCACTGTTACCCCATTCCCCAACTTCCTGTGTAATCTTACCTGGTAGTAAGACCAGTCCATTTCTGGGAGAGTTTATGGAAGGTAACAAAAGGGGTTGCCTCAGGGGGGTCAAGGGGATTCAGGGAGATTCAGCAAGAAGCCTCAGGAGAGGAAGCATCATAGAAGGATAAGAGGCAGGTCTTATATGCTGGGCAGCTGTGGAGAGGCTACTTAAAAGGTTAGCTTAGGGGCCCGGAGAGATAACACAGCAGCGTTTGCCTTGCAAGCAGCTGATCCAGGACCAAAGGTGGTTGGTTCGAATCCCGGTGTCCCATATGGTCCCCCGTGCCAGGCGCTATTTCTGAGCAGACAGCCAGGAGTAACCCCTGAGCACCGCCTGGTGTGGCCCAAAAACCAAAAAAAAAAAAAAAAAAAAAAGGTTAGCTTAGAGCCACACATGGTGGCTAGGGACTAATAATAAAAGTTTCATGTCTCCTGACCTACTTATTGCCGCTACCTTGAACCCATAGACCAGCCGACTGAAAGGGGTTCCAGGCACCCAAGCTGGCCAAGAAGGGCCTCACCACTCATCCACCATCATCCATCATCATCCAGGACTCTTATTAATTTAATTAATTCTACAAACCACCAGGTCATTCCAGCAACTATCATTACTCAGCCTGGGCCAGATTCAATCCTGTTTCACTGTCAGTTTCTTTGCCTGAGTTATTTATGTTCCACACAGAAGCGAAACCATCTGAGTTTTACCCCCAGATTTAATCTATTGCACTTAGAAAATCACCTCTGAATTCATCTATATTGTCCCCCAAAGTCCATGTTCAACTTCTAGGTTCTGTTGCATTCTATGGCTTGACTGCTCCCACCAACAGGTAATGCATGGCTGAGGGTATCCCACGGGTCCCCACACTCCTATTTCAGGAGTCTCACAATAGTGGCATGAACCAGGGTGGCACCTGGCAAGGTGGGCTGATACCTTGCACATGTAAAGTAGGTGCTGTAGCACTGGACCAAACCTTGGACCGATGCCACCTTCTTTTCTCCCTGATGGCCAAGGAGCAGCCCAGGAAGTTTAAAACATGTGCATGGGGTTATCTGGTCGTGGGATAGCCAGATGCACAGGAATCCCACAGGAACCCAAGGGGGTGCACAGAGACACAGTCCTTTCAGAATCTTCAGGAAATGAAAGAACAGTTGACAATAAGAAGTAACAGAAGGACTGGAGAGATAGCACAGCAGTAGGGCATTTGACTTGCACGCAGCCAACCCAGGACAGATGGTGGTTCAAATCCCATCATCCCATATGGTCCCCTGAGCCTGCCAAGAGCAACTGCTAAGTGCAGACCTAGGAATAACCCCTGAGCACCACCAGGCGTGACAGAAGGAGGAAGAGGAGGAGGTGGAGGAGGAGGAAGAGGAGGAGGTGGATGAGGAGGAAGTGGAGGAGGTGGAGGAGGAAGAGGAGAAGGGACCGGAGAGATAGCATGGATGTAAGGCATTTGCCTTTCATGCAGAAGGTCGTTGGTTCAAATCCCAGCATCCCATATGGTCCCCTGTGCCTGCCGGGGGTGATTTCTGAGCAAAGAGCCAGGAGTAACCCCTGAGCACTGCCGGGTGTGACCCAAAAACCAAAAGAAAGAAGAAGAAGAAGAAGAAGAAGAAGAAGAAGAAGAAGAAGAAGAAGAAGAAGAAGAAGAAGAAGAAGAAGAAGAAGAAGAAGAAGAAGAAGAAGAAGAAGAAGGAGAAGGAGAATGAGAAGAAGGAGGAGGAGGAGAAGAAGAAGGAGAAGAAGAAGAAGAAGGAGAAGAAGAAGAAGGAGGAGGAGGAGGAGGAGGAGAAGGAGGAGGAGGAGGAGAACTAACAGAGTCCAGGGGTCCGAGTGATAGCACAACAGGTAGGATGTTTGGGTAAGGCATTTGCCTGGCATGCAGCCGGCCCAGGTTCAATCTCCGGCATCCCATAGGGTTCCCTGAGCTTGCCAAGAATGATTCCTGAGCACAGAGCTGGGAGGAATCCCTGAGCACCCGTTACAGGGGATAGGTGACAGAGATTAAATACTCAGATGTAATGCAATCCTGGATGGATCCCCTGTGGATGTGCCATTTCATTTCTTCCTCCATCTATGGTTCTGTGAACAGTTTTTGCTCCAAGGCTGTTCCTGCAGTGCAGGGAGAGTGAACTGTGTACCAGTTTGGGCCTGAACATATGTCTTCAATTCTCCCAAATATATACCTAGCAGTGGAATGTCTGAGCTCGATGGTAAAACTTTATGCTTAGCTTTTTTGAAGAGCTGCCAAACTGCTCTCCCGGATGGCTGCTCCCTCTTATTCCCTCTAGAAATATATGTGGGTTCCATTCTCTACAGTCACCACCAACACTTGTTATTTTCCACAAAAACATTTGATTGCAGCATCTTAGCAGACACAAAGGGGCATCTCAGGCAACTGGACTTGCATTTCCTCAATGGAATTAGAGGCAGAGCCTCTAATTCACATCCAAGAGGTTGAGAATGTTCGAGAAGAAAAGCCTCTTGGGTGGGGCTGGAGTGTTAGCATGGTGGGGAGGGCATTTGCCTTGTATGCAGTCTACCCAGGTTTGATCCCCAGCATTCCACAGGGACTAACTGCCAGGACTAATTTCTGAGCACAGATTGAAGAATAATCTCTCAACACCATTGAGTGTGGCCCCAAAACCTAAACAAACAAACAAACCAAACAAGCTTCTTGGTAAAATTCAATAATGGTGCTGAGAAAACTGAGCAGTCATGGGCCCCCCGAGATAGGTGTCTGTCTTGAGGCACCCACAAAAGCACATTCCACGTAGATGCAAATCCTGAAGGGAAAGACCCAAAGCCAAAGCACAGGGAGAAGAAAGCGTCCATAGGAAATGACTTGGCTTCAGCGTCAGTCATGTCCAACAGCAAGAAAAACAAAAGCAACATTGAGCAAATAAGAACCACATCGGACCAAAGGGCCAAAGAGGAAAAAGATCATCCTCAAAATAAATAAAGGACAATAGACATGGACTTTTAGGAACATTGTCCTCAGTAGCAAACCACACCAGGAGGAGGAAGACAAACACTGGTGTGATTTTGTTCACGGGGGAAAATGAAGATTCAAAGCAACAGAAGAAGCAAAAATCAGCCCTTAGAGTTAGCAGAGGGGTAAGGATTAGGGTTAGGGCTACAGTTATGGTTAGGACTAGGGCTAGGGCTAAGGTTAGGTTAATTAGGTTAAAGTTAGGGTGGTGGCTGGGATGGTGTTGGATGTAATGAGATTCAAAGCCACTGCCAAGGCCAATGTCATAAAATTTGTCTTCTTCAGCTTAACCCTAGAGCTCCAATTTTGAACTGTGTGTGTGTGTGTGTGTGTGTGTGTGTGTGTGTGTGTGTGTGTGTTTTGTATGAAGAGGGTCCCAACTTTATTCGTTTGGGAGCAAAGAGATATTCCAGCACTGATTCCTCTCCACTGACTGGTCTTTTTTTTTTTTTTTTTTTTTTTTGGTTTTTGGGTTATACCCGGCTATGCTTAGGGGTTTCTCGTGGCTCTACGCTCAGAAATCGCTCGTGGCAGGTTCGGGGGACCATATGGGATGCCGGGATTTGAACCACATCTGTATGCATGCAAGGCAAACGCACTACCTCCATGCTATCTCTCCGGCCCCAACACTGACTGATCTTGATTCTGTGACCTGACTCAGTTTCCTTCCCTAGTTCCGCTATTCAGCCTATGTTGGATGTGCTCCCTTGAGCATCAGGCTTAAGAGAAGGCCTCATGGGCCGGAGAGAAAGCATGGAGGTAGGGCATTTGCCTTACATCCAGATGAATGGTGGTTCAAATCTGGGCATCCCATATGGTCCCCCGAGCCTGCCAGGAGCGATTTCTGAGTAGAGCCAAGAGGAACCCCTGAGCGCTGTCGGGTGTGACCCAAAAACCAATAAATAAATAAATAAATAAATAAATAAATAAATAAATAAATAAATAAATAAATAAAAAAGAAGAGAAGGCCTCGAGATTCTGCAGCATGGGTCACCAGCCATGTTTTTTCTTTTTTCACGGTGGTTTTTGCTTTTCTGCCATTGAGAATTTACTTTGTTGTATTGGCTATGATGAGGGAGCATTTGGGCCACACCTAGCTTACTCAAGGGCGGTTATTGGCTCTATGCTCAGGAGTGACCCGTGGAGGCACATATGGGGTCCATATATGGTGCCACGATCAAACTTGAGTTGGTTGCATGCTCATTTTTTTTTAATTTACTCTTATTTTTAATCAATATCTTTATTTAAGCACCATAAATACAGACATGTTTGTAGTTGGGTTTCAGTTATAAAAAAGAATACCCTCTTTCACCAGTGCAACATTCCCCCGACCAATGCCCCCCATCTTTCCCCACCCCCTGCCAGTCTTTGAGACAGGCATTTTACTTCTCTCACTCACTACCATTGTCATGATAGTTGTCAGTGTAGTTATTTCTCTAAATGAACTCACCACTCTTTGTGGTAAACTTTATATTGTGGGCCGGTCCTTCCAGCCCTCATCTCTATTGTCTCTGGGTATTATTACAATAATGTCTTTTTTTTGGGGGGGTCACACCAGCATCACTCAAGGGTTACTCCTGGCTCTATGCTCAGAAAACCTACCTCCATGCTATCTCTCCGGCCGCTCTTAATTATTTTTCATAATCCCATAGATGAGTGAGACTATTCTATGTCTATCTCTCTCCCTCTGACTGATTTCACTCATCATAATAGTTTCCATGTCCATTCATATTTGGGAAAATTTTGTGACTTTTTTCCTGACAGCTGTATAGTATTCCATTATGTACATGTACCAGTGTTTCTTTAGCTACTCATTGTCGTGGGGCATCTGGAACTCTTTCTCTCTCTCTCTCTCTCCCTCTCTCACTTCTCCTCATCTTTTTTCTTATTGTTGTTGTTGTTATTGTTGTTGTTTTTCTTCTTCTCCTTCCCCTTCTCCTACTCTTTTTTCTTTTCTTTCTTGTCCTTCTACTCTTCCTCTTCTCTTCCTCATCTTCCTCTTCTCCTCCTTTTTCTCTTATTTTTCTTCTCTTCCTCCTCTTCATCATCATTATCTTCTTCTGTGTCTCTCTGTCTCTCTGCCAAGCTCCTCTCTGTGTCTCTCTCTCACTCAGGGTTACTTTCTTTGACATGCCCCAGGAAGAGAAGTAAAGAGACCAACAACCTCACCAAGCTTTCTCCCTTTATACTTTAATTTCTCTGAATTGGCTCCAGGCCTCGGTCTTAAATACAAAGGATCTTTCTCTTTCTCTAATTTCACCCCTCTCTTCCCTACGGACTTGTACAATATCTCTCTATTTGTAAAAACCCAGAATGCATGTCCGTGTAAATACGATAAAAGGGACCTATAGTCCCTCTCTGCCAATGTCATGCATCCTGGGCAAATTACAGGATGATTCTAGAAGGCTAGAATCCCTTTGCATCTCGTATTTCTCATAAAGAATAAGCTTAGGCCTTTGGCCAACTCTACCTATAAAGCTCTGAGCTCTTTCTGAAGAAGGGAAACAAATAGCTTACAGCAGTTACGAAGCGAAAGCCAGAAGAAATCTGGCACTTGCTATTTTAAGGAGAGGCAGTGCATGCTTCTGCAAAAATAAACAAGCTATTTCTTTTATTCTTTAGTTGAACTTGAAAAAAAAAGTAAGTTTTCTAATTGAGTTCTCACAGATAAAACTGTGTGAGACAGCTACCTAGTAGGAACTACGGAAGATTTAACTTGGGTGCTTTGGAAAATATCAAAAAATAGAGATGTGTCTTTTCATAAATCAAACTTACATCAATTCTCTAGCTCTGTGTGCATCTGGTCAATGTACCTCGATGAAGGTGATCTGAGAAGTATTCTTTGAAATGAATAAAAAGCACACAGCAGCATGACAATTACTCAGCCCTGGCCAACTCTAAAGGCAACAGCTAAGTCAAGGGCTGAGATATAGCACAGGGCTTAAGACATTTGCCTTGCATGTGGCTGATCCCAGTTTAAATCCTGACTCCACAGAATGGCCACCAGAGAGCTGCCAGGGGTCATTCCTAAGCATGGAACCAAGAAGAACCCTGAGTAATCCTTTTTGATATGACCCCAAAAAGCAAAACCAAAGAAGCAGCTACATTGGGGAGGTGACAGAGTTGGGTTCTAGAAGTTACAAATGCTTCATATCAGCAACTAAAAGTAAGGAAAGCATCAACCTGCTTCAACTGTTCACCCAAATCCTCCCATCTTTGACTGCTAACTTCTTCTCAAAGAAAGCAACTATCTTCTCATGTCAGTCCTGAATTTGAAGAGATTCTGAGTGCCCGGGATCTTTGCATTCAGAAATCATTCCTGGCAGACTCAGGGACCATATGGGATGCTGGGGATCTAAGCTGGGTTGGACACATGCAAGGCAAACGCCCTCCTCACTGTTTTGATACCCAGATCCTTTATCTTGTTCCATGGTTCTTAGAAGCAAGAGGTTTTTTTGTTTTTTTTTGTTTGTTTGTTTTTGCTTTTCATGACACACCTTGTGACGCTCAGGGGTTACTCCTGGCTCTGTGCTCAGAAATTGCTCCTGACTTGGGGAACCATATGGGGTGCCAGGGATCGAACCAAGGTCCATCCTGGATCGACTTTGTGCAAGACAAACGCCCTACCACTGTGCTATCTCTTCGACTCCATTGAGAAATACCCAGGAATGGAAGTAACTTCAGGACTCTGGTACTGAATGACAGTCTTAGACCCAAAAGCACATGTCCTAATAACCTCACAGAAAAGGGTGGCCTGGGATCAAAAGCAGGACAGAGTTCATTTTTAAGTATGTTCCTCTCATGTCCAGAGCAAACTGAGATGGGGAACTTAATATTATCTAATCCTTGAAGGTAGAAAAAGTAATAACAGCAGTACCCACGTGACCATTGCCACCCCAAGCATAAGGTTACGTATGCCTGATTTAGAGAGGAAATGCATATTTTTAGATTCTGTTTCATAGGCTATCCAATAATATAGCCAATGTGTGGGGGGGAGCAGATTTGGTGACAAATAATACTGGCATGAGAAGCAGCAGGTGGTTTGATGCTAAACATATTTTGGGTGTGTCTCCAGACTATTCTGGAAGGGCCGAGAGAGGCCAGTAGAGAGGCTGGAATAGCTCAGTTTCCCAGTAATCATTGGACCTGGGATTATGGTTCTAGGGCCTTCCAGACTCCTGAGCCTGAACTTTGTTTTTTAACTTTTTAAAAATTGAATCATCATGAGATACAGAATTAAGAAGTTGTTGCTAGTTGAGTTTCCATCATATGATGCCTCAACACCCATCCCTTCACCAGCTGAATTTCTCTTTTAAGCTCCTTTCTGCCTCTCAGCCTTACCCAAAGTGTGTGGCTGAGAGTCTGGAGACAGAATTTCTCTGCTTGAGGTACACCTCACCCTTGATCGGTTCCCACATGAGTTGGCTTTTCTTCATTCTTTTGAAACCTAAGCTCTGGGGGGACTAGTTCATAAGAACACGAGCCCATCCTTTCCACCCAAGGTACCCCCACAAGGGACATCCATCTTAAATGGATGGATCCAAACCAAGAACATCCAAACCACCACTCATGTCAGAGAAGGTTCTAGAATGCCTTCTCAAATCCTTGACACACGAGTGTGGCACCTCCAGAAGCGCTAGAGCTGTGTTGTTTCACACTAAGACTCCTTGTGGGAGTAGAAATGTGTCCTGAACTCATGCCAATCACTGTGTACAGAGAGAGAGAGAGAGAGAGAGAGAGAGAGAGAGAGAGAGAGAGAGAGAGAGAATGGTGTCATGGCTTCCTTTAAGGCCCCCTTCACCGTTCCTTTAAGACCACACACTCGTATGAACCACCATAGAGAAGGGTATTGGTGTCACAGGACATTGGCTTCACAGCCAGCACAGGAAGTGGTTTGGTGTTCACTAACAAGCTTTACCATATTGATCACATGTTGACATCATATTTTTCCCATGGGATGTGAAAGATAATAGTTAACCTTCATTTTGCCTCTTTCTTATGGGGGAGAGGCATTGGGGCCACACCTGGTGGTGTTTGGGGCTTCCTCCAGCCCTGTGCTCAAGAATCATTCCTAAAGGGACTTCAGAGGTAGGTTTAGGGTTAGGGGTTAGGGGTCAGGGTTTAAGGGTTAGGGGTTGGAGCCATGAGTCAAACCAGTGTCGGCCAACTGACACAAGTGCCTTCCTTGTCTTCCATCAGTTTTAATTTTAATTTTTGTGTTTTATTTTATTATTATTATTTTTTTAAGAAGGAGAGGGGTTCTCCCATGAGTGCTATGGGGCTCTAGGGGCTAGTTCTGGGAATATTCAGTCAAACCAAGCCAGATGCTTCAATGCTCCAGCCTAGCAATATGGTAGCTGCTTGGGTTTATCAAGGTCAACCTGTCAGCAGTCAGAGCCCCCAGTGCTCCACTACTGGGTGGTACTGGATGGTACCAGGTCCACTACTGAGTGGTTCTGGGCCATACAAGGGATGGAATGCAGATCCCCAAGCATGCATGGCAAGCCCACCAACCCCTGAACTCTCTCCCAGGCCCCTTCCTTCTTTCTGGCTGGGGCTCCTGGAGTATGGCTTTACCTAAATGACTTGCTGGTCCAGGAAGTGTGACCTGCTGGGTTCTCTGGATAGAGAAGATGAAGTAGGGGTGGACCTTGGGGGGGGGGGGGGCCAGGACGTGGCTCCAGGCCAATATTCCTACTTTGTCTCTTCTTCCAGATCTTCGTGACTTTCCAAAAACTGGAAAACAATGTGTTTCAAGTTTCAGTATTTTATTGTAAGATAATGTTTAAAATGTGCCTGTTGCCAACTGGCCCTCTGCCCTTTATAGACATTCTTCAAGGGGGATTGGGGAGATTTAAGTGTGCAATGGTCCAACCTTCAGATCAGGACTTCTGAGGGAAGATGAAATTTTCACACAGGGACCATGAGTCCACATAGGCAACACAGAGTCTGGGCTGAAGAAAAAGATCCTCAGACTTACCTCAGCTGTACCATTTAAAAGAAAAGTATAAAGAGGCCAAAGCAATAGCACAGCAAGGAGGGCACTTGCCTTGCATACAACCAATCTGAGTTTGATCCCCGGCATCCCAGAGGGTCCCCCAAGCCTGCCAGGAATAATTTCTGACTGCAGAGCTAGGAGTAATTCCAGAGCATGCCAGGTGTGCCTCCCCCCAAAAAAAGTATAGATATTGCTGTGATCAATGTCAGTCCACTTTGGGATTTGACTGGATCCAGAAGTTAAGGGGTGGTAGAGATATAAAGAGGGGGTTATGGTGCTGGCTTTGCAATGTAGTCAAATCCCTAGCACTGGAGTAATAGCACAGTGGTAGGGCATTTACATTGCACATGGACAACCCGGGACAGATCCTGGTTCGATCCCTGGAATCCCATATGGTCCCCTGAGCCTACCAGGAGTGATTTCTTAGTGCAGAGCCAGAAGTAACCACTGAGGGGCTGGAGAGATAGCATGTAGGTAAGGCATTTTCCTTGCATGCAGAAGGACAGTGGTTCGAATCCCGGCATCCCATATGGTCCCCTGAGCCTGCCAGGAGCGATTTCTGAGCATAGAGCCTGGAGTAATGCCTGAGCACCACCGGGTGTGACCCAAAAAAATCCCCCCAAAAAAGAAATAACCACTGAGCACCACTGGATGTGGCCCTAAAACCAAAAATATAAAAATAAAAAATAAAAGGAGTAAACTTACATTTGGGGATGTAGCCCTCAAACTAAAAACAACTTAAATGGATAAACAGTAGATAAGGGGGCCAGAGAATCAAGAGTTAAGGCACATTCTTTGCACACGGGGTCCCACAATCATTGCTGGATGTAGCCCGTAAGCGCCTGAACAGCTCTGGGTAGTCCTCCCAGGGCCTGAAGCATTGCTAGGGCAGCCTGAGGCGGCCCAGCACCCAGAGCCATGATAATGAAGAAAATGATAATGAATGGAGAGAGCTCTATGGAGGGAAAAGACAGAATTCTGCATGCCAGTGAAACTGCTGGAGAAGCGGAATGAAAAAAAGTTAAGAGACAAGAATGTGGTTGTCAAGGGATGTGTGGAAAGGCCAGAAATGGGTCTGAAGGAAATAAATTTGATGTTCTTTCAAGTAGAACAGAATCTAATAAATTGTTATAAAGACCTTAACATTCTGTCTTTATATCTGTGGTATAATTGAGTAAGAGCAGATTTTCATTTTTCTTAGCTAAAAGGGCAAAAGTATTGTAAGGAGACTGTTGTTTCCCCTCCAGACTGTAAATTTCTTACTTAGGCTGCATAGTAAATGAAGATAAGTATTTTAAAAACTTTTGGGGAGGGCCAGAGAGATAGCATAGAGGCGGGGCATTTGCCTTGCATGCAGAAGGTCGGTGGTTCGAATTCTGGCAAACCATATGGTCCCCCGAGCCTGTCAGGAGCAATTTCTGAGTGTAGAGCCAGGAGTAATCCCTGAGTGCCACTGGGTGTGAGCCAAGAACCAAAAAAAATTGGGGGAAGGGTGTAACATTTAATAATGTTCAGGGGTTAGTTACTTCTAGCTGTGCACTCAGGAATTACTCCTGGCAGCACTTGGGGGACTGTTTGAGATGCCGGGAATTAAAACTGTGCAATGCAAGTGCCCTGCCCACTGTACTATCACTCAGGCCTCCTTATTAAAATACTTTTATGTAAGTTACCCACTAAGAGTGACCCCTGAGTCCTGAGCCAAGCATAAGCCCTGAAATCAGCTGGGTATAGGAGGGAGGGAGGGAGGGAGGGAGGAAGGGAGGGAGGGAGGAAGAGAGGGAGGGAGGAAGGAAGGGAGGGAGGGAGGAAGGAAGGAAGGAAGGAAGGAAGGAAGGAAGGAAGGAAGGAAGGAAGGAAGGAAGGAAGGAAGGAAGGAAGGAAGGAAGGAAGGAAGGAAGGAAGGAAAGGAGGGAGGGAGGGAGGGAGGGAGGGAGGGAGGGAGGGAGGGAGGGAAGGAAGATGGGAGGGAGGGAGGATGGGAGAGATGGAGGGAGGGAGGAAGGAAGGAAGGAAGGGAGGGAGGGAGAAAGAAAGGAAGGAAAGGAGGAAGGGAGGGAGGAAGGAAAGGAGGAAGGGAGGGAGGGACAAGAGAGGAGAAAGTATCTGCTTATATCATGACAATCTGCATACTTTTTAAAATTTTTATTACAATCTGTATACTTTAAGCCTTTTAATATCTGTAAGATAAAAAAAAGAAGGGGGAATATATCTGTGAGATAACAGAGCCAAGAAATTGGGGCCCAAGAGATAGCATGGAAGTGGGGCATTTGCCTTGCATGCAGAAGGATGGTGGTTCGAATCCCAGCATCCCATATGGTCCCCCAAGCCTGCCAGAAGCGATTTCTGAGCGTAGAGCCAGGAGTAACCCCTGAGCGCCTTACACAGGGCTGACCCAGAATGAACCTGGGTTTGATCCCCGGTGTCCCATATGGTCCCCCAAGCCAGGAGCCATTTCTGAGCACAGGGCCAGGAATAACCTCTGAGCATCAACAGATGTCCCCCCCCCCCCCAATCTTAATGGTTTAAAAAGAAAGTAAACATCAACAGTTTTAGGAGATCTTAGGGCATCCCACAATAACTACTTTCTCCCCCTTTAGTAAAAGAAATACACTTGAATTAGGCCTACTGGATGCATTCAAGCTTCATTGTCACATAAGGAGAAAAGCTTCATTTGCTCAGCCTAAGTTGCAAACTTGAATGTGGGTATTCTAAAACTATCCTGAACTTCCTAAAGTTTGGCCAGTTCCGATTACTTACTAAAGTACTGCATGCCACAAAATAAAAGCACCCTTCCTTGTTGATTTTGTCCACTGAGATCCTAATTAGGATCCTTTAAAAGCCTTTGCCCTTGACAGCAACGATTGTTTATTTGTGTTTAGTGGAGTTCCAGGAAATGAGGACATAGATGATACAAGACTGACCCTTTGGTCAGGAGGCTGGTTAAGATCCAACCGAAAGGGCCTGAGTGATAGCACAGCAGAGATGATTTTTGCTTTGCAGGCAGCTGACCTGAGTTCAATCCTCAGAATCCCATATGGTCCCCGGAGCCCACCAGGATTAATCCTGGAATGTAGAGCAGGTATAAGCCCTGAGCACTGCTGGGTGTGACCAACCCCCCTCAAAGAAAAGAAAATCCCAGGATCATAAATTATAATGAAGACCCTTTCAGACACCAAACTGAAGTTGAGAAGACAGGCCCAATATTCAGATATAATTCAGCTATAATATAATAAAATTTAGGACCAGGAATGACAGTACAGTGGGTAGTTTGCCTTGCATGCGGTGAACCTGAGTTTGATCCCTGGCATCCCATATGGTCACTTGAGCCTTCCAGGGTCATTTCAGAGCAATAGAGCCAGGAGTTACCCCTGAGTGCTGCCAGTGTGGCCCCAAACCCAAAATAATAATAATATTATTATTATAAGTATATAACATATATAATAATTCAGGTATTATTATTATGTAATGAGACTCTCATGAATATGCATGAGCATTCAATCCACAGCACCCATGTGACCCCTCTGGCTAGTAGCAACCCCTGAATGCAGAGACAGGAGTAAGCCCTGAGCCACTGCTGAGTGTCACTTTCAAATCAAAGTCTGTCACCCTAAATTTCCTGATCCAAGTCACTGCTTCATATCTTCACTGTTCCACACGTATTTTGTGCTCTGAACAAAATCCAAAGACTGTTAGAAATATATAACTACCACACCTACTGACTCAGGTATCCCCAAGGAAATAAAATATTTTCCTTCCTTTGAGAAATCCTAGCCTGAAAATTGAACAGGATAGCAAACTACATAAACCAGCTTCCTGGAACAGCTCCATTTTAACTCTTGCCTTCCTTCTCTTTGATGGATGGACAGACAGAATTTCCACAGCTGTACTAGGTCACACTACAAAAACTCTACAGTCGAAAAAAAAAAATAATGGTTGCCGGGGCCGGAGAGATAGCATGGAGGTAAAGGCGTTTGCCTTTCATGCAGGAGGTCATCGGTTCGAATCCCAGTGTCCCATATGGTCCCCCATGCCTGCCAGGAGCAATTTCTGAGCCTGGAGCCAGGAATAACCCCTGAGCACTGCCGGGTGTGACCCAAAAACCACACACACAAAAAAATAATGGCTGCCAATATTTTCCAGGTAGCCCAGTCTGGGCTGATACCTTTGTGGCATCCTCAGAAAGATTCCCCTTTCTGCATGAACTACAGCAGCCCAGTTCCACACCCTCTGTTCCTATACCCTCTGACAGAAATGGCCCAGCTCCATGACTTAATCGTATCAACTTTCAAGCCACCATTTTTTTTTCAGATCTATAGATCCTGAACCATGCAGTTACCTCAATATTTTATAGTAGTGTCATCCCAGTAGTATCACAGGAAATCTGAAGTTCCAGAGAAATCTCCCGAGCCAAGCGAGCCTAAACAGTAACACAGAGGCTCAACTGGCACCAACGACAGCCAAGTAAATCCTCAGACATTGACTGTAGTAGTACCATGGAGAGAGAACAATCTTTTCAAATTGACCCTTGTTGGGGGCCTGAGAGATTTCTGAGTACAAATCCAGGAGTAACCCCTGAGCACCACTGAGTGTGGCCCCAAAACAACAACAACAACAAAAACCCAAAAACAAATTGACCCTTGTTGATCTAAGTTTTGAACATTCCACTTGCCTTTGTATTAGAACAAACAATATGAAGGAAATATGTGCTTACAAGATCAGGCCAAGCTGGTGGGTGGGAAATTGGGGACATTGATGGAGGAAGGAAGGATTGGATGTTGGCTTATTTAATGCCTGAAATGACTGTATTATGAACAACTTGATAAATCACGGTGTTATAATAAAAATTAGAAAAAACAAGACAGGGACTGGAAAGATAGCATGGAGGTAAGGCTTTTACTTTTCATGCAGAAGGTCGATGGTTCAAATCCCGGCATCCCATATGGTCCCCCGAGCCTGCCAGGAGCAATTTCTGATCATAGAACCAGGAGTAACCCCTGAGCGCTGCCAGGTGTGACCCCAAAACAAAAGAAAAAAGAAAAACGAAACAAATTCTGAAGTCACCCACATTGCATTCCTTGTGGTACAGTATAAAATAAATCCCCAGGGTTTTTGAGATTAAACCACACACTGTATTTCCAACCCCAGGCGGATGGGTCTGAAGAAGCAGGGTAGCAGTGAAAGATTAATAATCCAAGCCAGTCAGGAGAGAGTCATGGAGTCAGTCTGCTTTTCACTTCATGGTATCTTTGAGTTCACCAAGCTCAAAACTGTCCCGTTCTTTATCCAGTACAAAAGGTGGAGCAGGGTGGACTAAGATCCAGGTGGACTTTTACATATCAAAGGAAGGAAGAGGTTTAAGGGAAAGAGGAAGATGGGGGAACACCTTTGTTTTGGGTTCATAGCTGGGTGTAACCTTCCAGTACATTATGGGAAAGTGCCCAAAGACAATGACTCTCAAAGTGGTGATTTCAATTAGGTTCCTCATTCCTCTTCTTCCCAAGAAAGCACTGTGGGAGGAGCATCATGTGTTTTTAAGCAGGTGACAGTCTAGAGATAAATTAATGATGGATTCATGGAACCGACCAAGAAGACTACAATAGTCTAATACATCCAGGCCTTCAGCAACATGTCCCAGGACACCCTCTCACACTCACTAACAAGCCCTTTGCCATTGAATACTTTTTTTTTGGGGGGGGGGTTGGGTCACACCCAGCAGCACTCAGGGGTTACTCTTGGCTCTATGCTCAGAAATTGCTCCTGGCAGGCTCGGGGGACCATATGGGATGACAGGATTCAATCCACCGTCCTTCTGCATGTAAGGCAAATGCCCTACCTCAATGCTATCTCTCCGGTCCCGTTGAATGCTTTTTTTGTAATTTCTCTCAGGGAAAATCTTCCAAAGCCTCTGCAAGACTCTGTTTAATAAACCTGAGAAGCAGCTAATCCCACTGAGAGTGATTTAAATCTGGGAGGAGAAACCTTAGAGTTCCAATCTGAAGCTCAAATATTACAAAGGCAATTATAGGACAAGAGAGAGATTTATGGGGAGGGTGTATATGGCATGGAAGGGTCCCCCTGAATTCAGTCCCTACCCCTCCCATGGTTTCCCTTGCACTGCCAGGAGTGATCCCTGAGCACAGAGCCAGGAGGAAGCCCTGAACACAGCCGAGTTTGACTCAAAAGCAAAAATCAAAGAAATGTAATTAGAGAAGGGCTTGTTCCAAGTCATTCCAACAGCTTGTAAACATAGTCCCAAATTATAACTGGGTGACTAATTCTTTCAAGGTCACAAAAAGGCTCCCATAAACATAGCAATGAAATAGCCAGTGGGCATATTGCTGAGCCTAGTATCAAATGATCTGAACTGAGGTGCCTAGAGTAAGCTCAAAGATTCAACCCCCAAGTCCAGGGCAGTCATTTGTAACCCAGAGAAAGAAGAGAGAGGCCCCTTGGGTTTCCATCACCCCCATCCATAAGGCAGCAACATTCTGCCCTGCTGAGCTGGGTTCAGCCACAGAACCCCAAACAGAGTCCAGAGGAGCCAGACAGTGGTGTGGTGTGAGACGTGGACATGACAGGTGGTCTAGCTGCCTTGGTCCATGTCCTGCATTGAGGGACCACACCTAGTCTTTGAGGCCTGTTTAACAGTCTGAGAAGACTTTGGCAAGTTTGACAGGTGATGTCTTTGGTTCTTGCTATAAGTTCCAGATCAGTAAACCTCAGGCTGTCCTTATTACACATAGGAGAGTTTCCAAACAGGGGCTGGAGTGATAGTAAAGCAGGAAGGGCGTTTTTCTTGCATATGACTGACCTCAATTTGATTCTTGGTATCACATCTGGTCCCCCAAGACCACCAGGAATGATTCCTGAGTGCAGAACCAGAAGTAACCCCTAAGCACTGCTGGGTGTGGCTCCTTCCATCACCACCCCAAAAATAGAGTTTCTAAATATTCTTTTGTTTTGTTTTGTTTTGTTTTTGGGTCAAACCTGGCAGCGCTCAGGGGTTACTCCTGATTCTAGGCTCAGAAATAGCTCCTGGCAGGCTCGGGGGACTATATGGGATGCTGGGACTAGACCCACCGTCCTTCTGCATGTAAGGCAAATGCCCTACCTCCATGCTATCTCTCTGGCTCTGAGTTTCTAAATATTCTAACAAATTCACTTACACAAAAGGAGAAGTCTCTGAAGGCACTGTGGCTGGAGAGTGGGTAAGGTACCTGTCTTGCATTGGAGACTCTCCAATTGGTATGACTCTCCAAAAAAATTAGTGTGAAAATACGGTTGTCCCAAGATAACTATATCTGTTGTTTAACAGGGGGACTGTTTTTTGTTGTTGTTGTTGTTGTTGTTATTTTTTGTTTGTTTGTTTTTGTTTTTGGGTCACACCCAAAAGCACTCAGGGATTACTCCTGGCCCTATGCTCAGAAATTGCTCCTGGCAGGCTTGGGGGACCATATGGGATGCTGGGATTTGAACCACTGACCTTCTGCATGCAAGGCAAACGCTACCTCCATGCTATCTCTCTGGCCCTGGACTGGTTTGTAGAAGCTGCTTCTTTTTATTATTTTTAACTTTGGGGTCATACCTACCAGTGCACAGGGCTTATTATTCCTGGCTCTGTGCTCAGGGGTCACTTCTGGGTTTGTGCTCAGGGAACCCTTTGCAATGTCAAGAGTCAGACCTGGTGCCTTTCATTCACACCTAAGCCCTTGGGGTATCCCTCCAGGTCCCAAAATTGCTCCATTTAAAAATTAGAGTTTGGGGGACCGGTGAGGTGGCACTAGAGGTAAGGTGTCTGCCTTACAAGTGCTAGCCAAGGAAGGACCGAGGTTCGATACCCTGGTGTCCCATATAGTCCCCCCAAGCCAGGGGCAATTTCTGAGCGCTTAGCCAGAGAAAGCTCAAAAATTGAGTGTAGGGGCTGGGCGGTGGCGCTAAAGGTAAGGTGCCTGCCTTGCCTGCGCTAGCCTTGGACAGACCGCGGTTCGATCCCCCGGTGTCCCATATGGTCCCCCAAGCCAGGAGCAACTTCTGAGCACATAGCCAGGAGTAACCCCTGAGCGTTACCGGGTGTGGCCCAAAAACCAAAAAAAAAATAAAATTGAGTGTATATATTGCATGCAGGAACCCTGGGTTCAATCCCTGGCACTACATGTCCCATGGGCACCACTGGGAGCAAACTCTGAGCACTGAGACAGGAGTAGCACTGCTGGTATTGACCGCAGAATGAGTTAAAATATGAATATGAATGTCTGCAACATGGAGATATATTTTAAAACTAGAAATAAAACTCCAGGGACCAGAGCGATAGCACAGCAGTGGGGCATTTGCCTTGCACATGACCAACCATGTATGGACCCAGATTCAATTGCCGGCATTCCATATGGTTCTCTGAGCCTGCCAGGAGCAATTTCTGAGCACAGAGCCTGAAGTAACTCCTGAGCATTATCGGATGTGGTCCCAAAACCAAACCAAAACAAAACAAAAAGAATAAATAAGTAGAATAATTGAACTCAAGCTGACCCAGAAATACTACTACTTGGCTTCTATGCCCAAAACAGAGAAGCATTTGTTAAAGAAGATAAAAGAACTCCTGTGATTATCACCACATTTTATAGGACAGCTGAGATATGGAAAAACCCCAAATGTCCAACTATGGGTGACTGGTTTGAGACGTTATGGTATATACACAAATGGAATACTACACAGCTCTAAAAAATGAAAATTTTAGTGCCATGGGTAGATCTAGAAGGTATCATGCTGAAATGAGTGTCAGATGGAAAGGGGTAGCTACAAAATAATCTCTCCCCCATGTCCAATTTATATGTTTTTGTTTAAAGGGCCACACCTTATGGTCCACAAGGGTTACTCTTGACTCTGTGCTCATAAATCACTCCTGGCAGTGCTTGGGGGATCCTGTGGGTGGGATGCCGGTGATAGAACTTGGGTCAGTCACATGCAAGGCAAGTTTCCTCCCCGTTATAACATCTCTTTGGCTCCTCTCCTATGTGGAATTTAAAGATGCCTGATAAGGTGGCAGCAATGGGAGAAACTGAGCCCAATGGGACAACTGTGTTGGGGTGGCAGGGGTGAAAAGGAGGGTGCTGGGTGGTCCTAGTGGGAGAGAGATGGATACCCTGGCGGTAGGTGTTGTATTGGAGTTGGGACCATGGGAAACTATCATTAGCAATATTGTACAAAACAAAACCTCAATCTATTAAAAAAATAAGTTCCCTGTGCAAACCCCCCAGTCTTGAAATTATTGTTGTTGTTGTTGTTTTGGATTCTGAGCCACACCTGGTGGCACTCAGGAGTTACTCCTGGCTCTGCACTCAGGAATCACTCCTGGCAGACTCGGGGAACATATGGGATGATGAGGATCAAGCCTGGATCTGCTGCATGCAAGGCAAATGCCCTCCCAATGTGCTATTGCTACAGCCCTGAATTTGTTTGTAGCTCAGTGGGATTTTAGAACTAGGGAAATAATTCCTGTTGCCTGAAACTAAGAGCCCTCATGATGCTCTCACACTCAGGCAGGAAGCGGCAAAGGAGTTTTTACCTGAGCCCAGAGTCAGGCAGAAGCAGCTGCTATTTCCTCTCTACGCTTCTTGGCACAAAGCCCGTTTTCAATCAGCCAGCGTGGGGCTGGAGCGCTCGCATAGCAGGCAGTGACTTTGCCTTGCATGCTGCCAACCTGGATTCAGTCCCTGGTATCCCATATTGGTCCTCTGAGCCCCTCTTGGAGTGATCCCTGACAACAACTGGTGTGGCCCCAAAAATAATAAAATAAAAATAGTGTTAAGATTTGATGACAAGGGGCTGGAGAGATAGCATTTCATGCAGAAGGTCATTGGTTTGAATCCTGGCATCCCATATGGTTCTCCGAGCCTGCCAGGAGCGATTTCTGAGCATAGAGCCAGGAGTAACCCCTGAGCACTGTCGGGTGTGACCCAAAAACCAAAAACCAAAAAAAAAAAAAAAAAAGATTTGATGATAGTAGCCTAATTTTTTGTTTGTTTTTGGTTTTGGGTCCCACCCAGCAATGCTCAGGGGTTGCTTCTGGTTCTGTGCTCAGAAATTGCTCCTGATGGGCCCAGAGAGATAGCACAGCAGCGTTTGCTTCGCAAGCAGCTGATCCAGGACCAAAGGTGGTTGGTTCAAATCCCGGTGTCCCATATGGTCCCCCGTGCCTGCCAGGAGCTATTTCTGAGCAGACAGCCAGGAGTAACCCCTGAGCACTGCCGGGTGTGCCCCAAAACCAAAAAAAAAATATAAAAAAATAAAAAAAAATTGCTCCTGACAGGCACGGAGGACCATATGGGATACTGGGGATCAAATCACCGTCGGTTCTGAGTTGGCTGTTTGCAAGGCAAATGCCCTACTGCTGTGCTATCTCTCCAGCCACAACTGTAACCTAATTAAAAAAAATCAGAAATCATAAAATATGTATAGAAGAGATGAGGCACAGGTTAGATAGTGTTTTAGAAGTACTAAACCTGGAACCAGAGAGATAGCACAGCTATAAGGCATTTGCCTTGCACCTGACTTACTTGGGATGGGATCCTCGACATCTCATATGGTCCCCTGAGCCTGCCAGGAGTGATTTCTGGAGTAACCCCTAAGTGCCACTGGGTGTGGCCCAAAAACTAAATTAAAAAAAAAAAAAAAGCACTAACCTTGGGGCCCAAGTGATAGCACAGAGAGGAGCATGCTTGTCATGTATGTGGCCAACCTGGGTTTGAACCCTGGCATCCCATATGGTCCCTTGAGCACCACCAGGAGTAATTTCTAAATGCAGAGCCAGGAGTAACCCCTGTGAACCACAGATGTGGCTCCCAAACCAAAATAAAATAAAATAAAATAAAATAAAATAAAAATACTAACCCATAACCATGCCTTTGGGCCCACAACAGCTAGTCTGGCTGTGTTGCGTTTAGTGCGGCTGAGAGAATTCTGGCTCCTTCAGTCTACAGAGATGGCATCATCTCCTCCAGTTCTTTGCTTCCCAAGACAGGGTACCTGGCGAGGAGAACAACTCAGTGTTGACAAACCCTAGGATGGCCTCTCTCTACCGGCAGTCAGTTCCCTCCTGGCTGCTTGCTCTCTATGGAAACACCAGTCTGGCCATCTGGTCTACCCTGGTGCACTCAGCATTACCTGCTGCTTTCCTTCCACTGTTCCCTTCCTCACACCTTTTCAGCGACCACATGGTGTGAATCTATGAACTGTGAAGAGCTCCAGCCCAGCCACATAAGAGTTTTGCTCCACGCTTAGCATCTGTTTCTCCAAATCCACTAGTCAAAGGCTCCAGAAAGGTAATAAGGTAATCCTGCTTTTTATTACGATAGCCTATCACCTGGGAAAATGGCTCAGAGATGGCTGACTACTGCCAGAGAGAGAAAATAAGTTGTCAGACCTCCCCATCAGGGTCCAAACAGCCGACAGAGTATGGGATTTTATGCTCCTTTCCCACATAAGTTACTTTCCCGGCTGAAAATTGTTCCCAGCTGTTGGGACCCAGATGTGTTGGCAGCCAGGCTGTGAGGACCACTTTGCAGGTGACAAAGCTCCCCACAACCATTGTGTTGACATGACTCACATATAACTAGTCTCACACACACAACTTCGTCTTCTTTTGGTTTTGGGCTACACCTAATAGCTCTCAAATATCATTCCTGGAGGGGCCGGAGAGATAGCATGGAGGTAAGGCATTTGCCTTGCATGTAGAAGGTCGGTGGTGTTCAAATCCCAGCATCCCATATGGTCCCCCGAGCCTGCCAGAAGCGATTTCTGAGTGTAGAAATGGAGTAACCTCTGAGTGCTGCTGGGTGTGACTCAAAAACCAAAAAAAAAAAAAAAATCATTCCTGGTGGGGTTCAGGTGACCATAAGGGACTACTCTGAGAATTGAACCTGGATCAATTGCATACAAAGGAAGTGCCTTTCCCTGCTGTGCTATCTCTCCAGAGATAGGTAGATTATTTTATTTATTTATTTATTTATTTATTTATTTATTTATTTATTTATTTATTTATTTATTTATTTATTTTTGGTTTTTGGGTCATACCCGGCGGTGCTCAGGGGTTACTCCTGGCTGTCTGCTCAGAAATAGCTCCTGGCAGGCACGGGGGGGGGGGGGGGGGACCATATGAGACACCGGGATTCGAACCAACCACCTTTGGTCCTGGATCGGCTGCTTGCAAGGCAAACGCCGCTGTGCTATCTCTCTGGGCCCATAGGTAGATTATTTATAGAAGGTATTCATATCCTGCACACAATATATTTAACGTGTTGTGGGAGAGCAATCAGAAAACACAAATGAGTTGACCGTGGAACTGGGGTCCAGCTGAGTTTTCAATGTTGACAGTTTTCTAAAAGTTAAAAGGTGAAAACTGGAATTACACATAGACGCATGATTTTGAAAGTAAGCTATGTTTCACAGACCAGCTAGCTCCCCAGACCATACTACACCGGACACACTACACAAATCTCACCCCACAGACCACACTACACAGGACACATTACATAGACCACAATATATGGACCACACTACACAGACCACACTACACGGACCACACACCACAGATTCCATGTCACAGACCATGCTCCACAGACCACACGCCACAGGCCACACTCCATAGACCAGCGCTACAGATTCCACAGACCATGCCCCAAGATGACTGATACAAGCAGCTGCAGAGATTATCTGCCCCCAAATTGCTGGTTTTAGTTTTGGTTTTCGGATCACACCTGGATGTGCTCAGGGATCACTCCAGGTGGTGTTCGCTGGGTAATGCTGGTATCAGGATCAAACGTGAGTTGGCTGCACGTGAAGCAAGTGCCCTGCCCCTTGGACTATCTCTCAGGCCCTAAGTTGTGTCTATGTGTAATTCCAGTTTTCACCTTTTAAGTTTTAGAAAATTGCCAATATTTAAAACACAGCCGGACCAGACGCCCATGGTTTAAAAGGCCTAGTTAGAAACAATGATTCAGAAGAATTTCCTGGTACATGGAAGACAGACGGTGCACTGAGCAGCAGAACAGTGGGGCCAGGGCAGAGCCCTTCCATTCTGCAGACCAAGAAACAACAGGCTGGGGCCAGAGCAATAGCACTTAGCACAGCAGGGAGGACATTTGCTTTGCATGCAGCCGACCCAGGTTCGATCTCCAGCATCTCATATGTTCCCCCTGAATCCCTGCCAGGAATGATTTCTGAACTCAGAGTCAGGAGTAACCCCTGAATGTCGCTGAGTATGGCCCAAACACACACACACACACACACACACACACACACACACACACAGTCCACACGCCTCGGGTCAGCTCCACACAGAGGGAACCACTGAGATGTGGCAGGGGAGGTGCTTGGGAGATGAACTGGATGGGCTTAACTGGGCGAGGACACTTGGGTGGTGCAACTATTTCTACCTTAATTAAATTTAGATTCTGTCCCCGAATGGCACGTAACTGAGAAGGTCCCTAGGCTGAATCCTCTGAGGGTGGTGAGCCATTCAGGGGCAACACAATTTATTCATCCAGTCCTCTCACTGAAAATACAGACCCTGGGGGCAGAGAACACAGCAGGGAGGGTGCTGGCCTTGAAAGTGGCCGATCCGGGTTTGATCCCATCTGGTGCCCCAGGACCATCAGAGTGATATCTGAGTGCAGAGCCAGGAGTAATCCCTGAGTACCACCAGCTGTGGCCCCCAAACCAAATGTTCCTCCTGGCTTTGAGCTCAGAAATCACCCCTGGCAGGCTCAGGGGACCATATGGGGCTGCTGAGATTCAAACCACTATCCGTCCTGGGTAGGCTGTGTGCAAGGCAAACACCCTACCAATGTGCTATCTCTCTGACATCCCTGTCTCTGGTTCTTAGCATCTGTGAGAACTTAAGCAGGATTGGGCAGAGGGAAAGTCAAGGTGGGAGTGAGGTAGTTTAGGGGCTTTGGCCTGCCCCAGCCCTCCTGACTCCCCCCTTCCCACCTGTGTCCCAAGGCTTCCCAAGAGGACATTATTGAGACTCTGCAATTCAGAGTCCTACGCCGAGGTTGATAGACATGGAGCTCGTTCCTGCAGCTGGCCCGTTTGTTTCCACTCTCCAGCCAAGCACGGGTGGAGGGGGCACAGGGAGGCTTCTTGAGGAATCCAGCCTTCCACAGGTCAGAAAGAGATCCCCAGGACATTCTGCAGCATTCTAACATGCAATCCATACATGGGTTTGCACACAGACGCAGACACACACATGCACACAGACACACAGGCAGTGTTGGGTGACGGGCTGTCCTGGGGTGTCAGGGTCTGTCACTAGCTCTGTCTGCCCAGTGAGTCGGGGAGCCGGAAGCTGCCGCCACCCTGTGTCTGTCCTAGTTGGGAGGCTCCGAACACAGAACCCTAGAACTGCACTGAGTGTCCCTTATCGCTGAATAAACCACAGGGCATGGATACAGGGCAGAGTCAGGGGTCACAGGGCACTGGGCAGCCCCAGAAGACTTGGGGGTTAAATCTGATCCTGCCACCACCCTGGCTGAAAACTCTGGGGGTCAGTCCACAGCCTCATAACTACCTTCGTTCCCTAGTCACCATCCTGCTGTGCAAGTTCTGGTGGTGTTGTGACCACAGTGAAGGCTCACCCGATGCAGGGTATATTTGTGATACAGCTGTCTGAGGGCCTTTCTGGCACCTTCGCTTCCCTCCAGGCTTGGCAGGTGCCTTTCTGCCTGGTGCCCAGGGGAGAGAGTCTGCAAGACAAGGCCCTGTCTCTCTTCTAGCAGTGCCATCTTGCCTTTGGTTTAGTTTGAGGGAGCCACACCCAGTGACACTCAGGGTTCAATCCTGGCTGTCCTCAGCGATCCCATCTGGCAAGGCTCTGAAATGGAACTCAAGCCAACCGTGTGCAAAGCAAGTGCCCTAACCATTGTACTATCTCCCTGGCCCCTAACCTCATTATAGTCTAGTCACAGTTGAAGTGATCTATTCAAGGGGGTGCAGATCAGCCAAGACAGTGAACCCCAGGAGGCAGACACAGCCAGCCACCCACTAGAAGGCTACGTTGGTCCTTTACGAATTTCCCAGCACAGAGTGACTTCTGAGAAACACATGCTTCCATAGTCATATTCCAGGGAGCTTAGAGAAGCGGTAAGATAGGCTTGGACATCACCCCTCTGCTCTTTTTAGCTCTTCTTAGAACCCCCCCCCCCCAACTCTGGCCTCCTGCCCCTCACCCTGCAGGGCCCTGCCTGGCTGATTTCACTCAAATTCGCAGATCAGCGTTGATGGGGCAGAGGAAAGAAGATACTCCCCACTCTGCTCCGAACCCCGTGGCCCCCTTGCTCTGTGTGCAGAAACAATCTCCCGGCCACATTCCTGCGGTGGGCCCCGCGGTCAGGCTGATATGTGCTGAGGGAGGAAGAAAGGGAGGCAGGGAGGGAAGGTCTGAAGTTCTGTACAACAGACTCACAAAATTCTCCTGCTCCTGGCTGGTATCGATGAGACCCTGCTTGCCTTAAGTCTCCCTCCCTCCCTCCCTTCCTTCCTCCTTCCCTCCTTCCTCTCCCTTCCCTCCCTCCCTCCCTTCTTCTCTCCCTCCTTCCCTCCCTTCCTTCCTCTCCCTTCCCTCCCTCCTTTCCTTCCTCTCCTTTCCCTCCCTCCCTTCATCCCTCTTCCTTCCTTCCCTCCTTTCTTCCCTCTCCCTTCCTTCCCTCCTTCCCTCTCTCCTTCCCTCCCTTCCTCCCTCTCCCTTCCTTTCCCCCTCCCTCCCTCCCTCCTTTCCTCCTCCCTCCCTTCCCCCTCCCTCCTTTCCTCCCTCCCTTCCTTTTTTCCTTCCTTCCCTCCCTCCTCCCCTCCCTTCTTCCCTTCCCTCCTCCCTTCCCTCCCTTCTTCCCTTCCCTCCCTTCTTCCCTTCCTTCCTTCCTTTTCCTTCCTTCCTTCCTTCCTTCCTTCCTTCCTTCCTTCCTTCCTTCCTTCCTTCCTTCCTTCCTTCCTTCCTTCCTTCCTTCCTTCCTTCCTTTTCCTTCCTTCCTTCCTTCCTTCCTTCCTTCCTTCCTTCCTTCCTTCCTTCCTTCCTTCCTTCCTTCCTTCCTTCCTTCCTTCCTTCCTTCCTTCCTTCCTTCCTTCCTTCCTTCCTTCATAGCTCTATGGCCAAACCCCACCCCACAATTAACAACACGGAGAGCCAAAGATCCAAACACCTCAACCAAACTAAAAGAGGAGCTGCCCACAAAGGCAAGCCGGGCAGGAATTCTGGTCAGAGCTAAAACACCGTGATAACACTCAACAGTGCTATCGCTCCAGCCCCAAATGTGCACAAGTTTTAATGGTCACTTGGGCATCTTCGTTTGAGACAGAGTCTTTGACACTTTCTCCACTAACTGTACTTATATTTTGCAAATATCAGCGTTCCTAGCTCTCTGGACTGCAAACACATACTTTTCAGTTTCGTTCTTCTTCCTATTATTCTTTTATTTGGTGGTGACTTGATTCCTTGTTATATCTTTAGACAAATAAAAGCTTTCATTATTATTATTATTGTTGTTGTTATTATTATTAAGATGATTTGAGCCATACCTGGCAGTGTTCAGGGTTCCTCCTGGCTCTGCACTTGGATATTATTCCTGGTAGGCTCAGGGGAACATATAGGATGCCAGGGATCAAACCTAGGTTGGTTGCAGGCAAGGCAAAAAAACTTTCCTCCTGTGCTATTGCTTTGGCTCCTATTTGTGGGGAGTAGGGAGGGTCACAACTGTCGGTGCTCAAGGCTTCCTCCTGGCTATGCATTCAGAGAGCAGATCAGTCCTGGTGGGACTTGGGGAACCACATGGGATGCAGAAGATCGAATCCAGGTTGACTGTGTGAAAGCCAAGTTTCCTACCCTCTGTGCTATCACTTTGGTCTTTGTCTTTGATTATTTTTGTGCTGATGCTTCTACTTGTTGGATCTCTCTGTATTGCTGTTACCAAACTGCCTGGCAGAGGGGATCCAGTAGAGCGACTGCACCAGGGGATCCCATAGAGTAAGTGTTCTGGGGATCCTCCTTGAGGAAAGTCTTGGAGACACTGCTCCAGGACAGCACAAAGAGGGGCGCCATCTCCCCATGATCAGTGGTCACTCACTAGTTGGATTTGAATCTGGGCCATCCCTCCTCCCCTACAGAGGTTAAGGGAGATAAAGCCTATCAACACTGGGTTGCTCCCCAACATTCCTAAGGCCCCAATGTTTATGCTTATCTTCTCCCTGGCGCCTAACTCGCCCCTGCTTCTGCTGTGCTTTTCTGCTATGGCCTGCCACCCTGCACGTATCCCAGTTCCGCTTGTCCTATATAAGCATAGTTGGAATGGAATGAAGTGTCTCTGGTCATTAGTTGGGGACCCGTTCTTTTTCGGTCATCAGCTTGGGGGGGAAATTCTTATCCCCCCCAAACCCCAGGGGGATGGAAGCTGACCCTTGCTGGCCTACTGGGTCAGCATATAATTCCAAGAAGTCTGATATTAAAAATATCTCCCTGAAGTAGAATGCCTGTCTTGAATACAGGCAGAGGGTGGGGGAGGATGGGGGGCATTGGTGGTGGGAATGTTGCACTGGTGAAGGGCAGTGATCTTTTTTATAAGTAAAACCCAACAACAAATATGCTTGGAATCATGGTGCTTAAATCAAGATATTATGTTAAAAAATAAAATAGAAGCTGAGTGATAGCACAGTGGTAGGGCGTTTGCCTTGCACATGGCCGACCTGGGGACAGACCCAGGTTTGGTTCCCAGCATCCCATATGGACACGTGAGCCTGCCAGGAGCAATTTCTGGGGGCAGAGCAAGGGGTAACCCCTGAGTGCTGCTGGGTGTGCCCCCAAAACCAAAATAAATAAAAAAATAAAAACATCCCCCTGCGGGGACGGAGAGATAGTATGGAGGTAAGGTGTTTGCCTTGTATGCAGAAGGATGTTGGTTCGAATCCTGGCATCCTATATGGTCCCCTGAGCCTGCCAGGAGCGATTTCTGAGCATAGATTCAAGAGTAACCTCTGAGCGCTGCCAGGTGTGAGCCCCCAACCCCCCCCCCCCCAAATACCCCCCTGCTCCCAAAGGTTTACGCCACTTTTTCACTCTGTGTCGTATTCAGTCTCTACCTCATCAGCATCAGGAAGGTCTTTCCATCCCCACACATAATTTTTGTTTTGGTTTTTGGGTCACATCCAGCAGTGCTCAGGGGTTACTCCTGGTTCTGCACTCAGAAATTGATCCTGGCAGTTACGAGGAATCATATGGGATGCTGGGATTTGAATCACTGTCCATCCTGGATTGGTATGCAAGGCAAATGCCCTACTGCTATGCTATCTCTCTGGGCCCTGCCCCAGACATAATCTTTTGAGAAGCTTTGCTGTTTTACACACGAACTCACTTGGAATTGAGTTTTCTATATGGCAAGAGGTAGGGGGGCAAGACTCACTTTGTTGACCTGGCTCTCTCTGTAGTCGAGCACAGCTGGCTGAGCTCAGCTTGTTTCTGCCACATGCTTTGGTGCCTCTGTCTATATCTCAGAGTCACACAGCTGGCGCCCTGGGTCTTCAGCAGTTTTGGGAGAGTATTCTGGAAGCTCAGACCTGGTTCTTCTGCAGACACTTTACCATTGTGGTTTTCTGTTTTTGTTTTTCGGCCATACCTGGTGATGCTCAGGGTTTACTCCTGGCTATGCGCTCAGATATTGCTCCTGGCTTAGGGGACAATCAGGATCGCTGAGGGATCGAACTGTGGTCTGTCCTAGGCTAGTGCGCCACTACTAGGTTGGGGGTTGGGGTGGAAACAGTGGGGCCTCCAGAAGCCACTGGTGGAAATACCTGGGAATTCTCGGGGGTTATACCCAGTGAAACTGGGAGTGGGGAGGCCCCACAGTTGAATGAAAGCAAGGTCTCTGCTTCTCAATGCAGTCTTGTAGCTAGTGGCGCCACTAGCTTGCACCACTGCTCCAGACCCCATTGTGTTTTTTTAATTAACAGAACCAAGGGGCTGGAGTGATAGCACAGTGGTAGGGCATTTGTCTTGCGTGCAGCTGACCCAGGATGGACCTGGGTTCGATCCCCAGCATCCCATATGGTCCCCAGAGCCAGAAGAGCTTTCTGAGCACATAGCCAGGAGTAACCCCTGAGCATCACTGGCTGTCCCCCCTCCTCCCCCCCCCAAAAAAAAAAAAAAAAGAAAGAACAGAACCATGAGGCCACTGGGATTCGACTAAAATTCTCTGGAACCTTGAGGCAGCACCTTCCTCCTGGTCTGCCCTATGCCAGCTCACAGGTTGCAGTTCCATAGTGCACCTGGCCCTCTGGACATGCCCCACACTAACATGCCCACACGCCTCCTGCCTGATCCTGCCAGAATGTCAGTGGCGTGGACTGTGGCAGGATCTGAGCTAGAATGTCAGTAACCTGGAACATGGCTAGGTATAAACTAGAACATCAGTGGCCTAGACTGGGTCTGAGCTGGAATGTCCGAGGCCTGTGTCATGGCTGGGCCTGAGTCTCTGTGGCTTCCCCCAGCCCCAACCACCTCCAAGCAATACTGTGGTGGCTTCTTTGCTATCTGAGCATTTCCCATCCCTCTGTCTGGGAAGCGTTAGCTGGGTGGACCCAGTGGCGGGGGGGGGGGGGGGGGATCCAGGCCATTATCTAGATTTCTGGCCCCCAACAGCCCTGGCAGTTGCTTACCACAAAAGGCTCCTAACTGGCTGGAGCATTTCATTCCCAGGAGCTTTGTCAGCATGAGTGAGCATAGAGCCTGGGCTCTGGTGGGGCACACAGGGGACCACCTGGGGCTGGGAGAGGTGGTGGCCCACAGGTCAGCAGCCATTTTGTGGAGGCAGGATGGGGGGAGTGGGTGGGACTGAGGTGAGTGGTGAGGGGGGTAGTCAGGTGCACAGAGCTGGTGCGGTGACAACTGCTGAGTCCTGCAGGCCAGAAAATGTGGGTGTGCCCCCAACAGTACTTTGCTTCTCTTTTTTTTTTTTGGTTTTTGGGCCACACCCGGTGACGCTCAGGGGTTACTCCTGGCTATGCGCTCAGAAGTCGCTCCTGGCTTGGGGGACCATATGGGACACCGGGGGATCGAACCGCGGTCCGTCCAAGGCTAGCGCAGGCAAGGCAGGAACCTTACCTCTTAGCGCCACCGCCCGGCCCCAGTACTTTGCTTCTCAATGTGGTCTTGGGGAGATCTTTCTTTCATTCAACTGTGGGGCCTCCCCACTCCCAGTTTCACTGGGTGTAACCCCCCTAAACCCCCAGTGTTGCAAGTCAGCCCCTGAAGAACACAACACTCCAGGTATTTCCAGCAGTGGCTTCTGGGAGGCCCCACTGTCCCCACCCCAACCCTAAAAAGGAACGTTGTCTTGTGACCTGCCCTGGCATCTAAGAAGAAAACAAAGTGAGTTGGTGGGGACACTCCCAGGCAGCTGCGAAAGTCGCTTATCAGGTAACAATCACAAACGCACACGCACACACACAGACACAAGTACTCATATGCACACACACACACACACACACACAGACACAATTACTCATATGCACACACACACACACACACACACCCCTAAAACGAGTCTCCAAATTAACTTTGCTGCAAGCTGAGAATTCAGAGCAAAAAGCACCTCTTTGTCCACTGCACAGCAATTTAGAACCAACAAAATGTTCCCACTGGCTGGGCTGTCACTCAGCGAAACCCTGACACAGCGACGATCTTTATCAGGCCCTGGTCTGGGCGCCCTGGGATTGACAAGCCAGCCAAGCACTGCTTGAGCCACTAGGATTACCCCTTTGTTAGTGTGGTCCTGGGGTCCTGCTGAATGCAGCTACTATAGGGAGTCAGACTTGAAGAAGCTGCTTTTGGTTTGTTTTTTGGGTCACACCCGGCCGTGTTCCGGGGTTACTCTTGGCGCTGCACTCAGAAATCACTCCTGGCAGGCTCAGGGGACCATATAGGCTGCCGGGATTTGAACCACCATCCTTCTGCATGCAGGCAAATGCCCTACCACTGTGCTATCACTCCAGCCCTGAAGAAGCTGCTTGTGGACCAAAAAACCCACTTCTGAGCATTCCCAGGAGCTGCCCGCCTGGCATGGTGGCCCCCATTGGTGAGACTCTAATATTTCAGGGCTGGGCAAGGAAAGGCGCCTCACAGGCCTCGGCCCCTCACTCCCCGCTTCTGTGCTGCTCTTCAGCAGACAAGGAAGAAGAAATACTTCCATCAGATTCACCTTGTAGACTTGCCATACCTTGTGCCAACATCGTAGTGAGCAGCAGACTAGAGAGCTCTTGGCCTCAAGAGTGGGAAAGTGAGCAATACATACCTCAGGAACTCACACTCCTAAACCTCGATGCACCCAACAATGGACCTTCCAAAAATAAAATTGGGGGTATAGGCGAGAGAAATAGTATAGGCTAAGGCATTTGCCTTGCATGGGGGGCAGACCAAAGTTGGATTCCCAGCATCCCATGGGGTCCCCAGAAAACCACCAGGAGTGGTTCCTGAGCGCAGAGCCAGGAGTAACCCATGACACAGCTGTGTGTGACCCAGACAACAAAACAAATTGTGTGTGTGGGGGGGGGTTAGTGGGGGCCATGTCAGGCTTATCATCCATCCACTGACTCACCCACCATCACCACCCATCTACCAACTCATATTCACAGACCCTCAATCCACCACCCATTATCCATCCATCCACCATCCATCCACTATCCATCCACCAATTCTCTGATTTCTATAAAATATCTGGACAAGCATCCACTCAAGGTACTGCCTCCTTTTACACATCCTTCTCGATTAATATCCCTAATGACCTTTTTTATTTAAAAAAAAACAAACCTGGATGATACTAGGAATAAAAGCAGGCAGTTCTGGAAAGGAAGCACTAGAAATTCATAACCCCAAACTCACCAAGGCATTAACCTCATTAAAGACACTTTCTCATGTTGGATGCATTTTTATCGGTTAAAAAGTTCCAAGAGACCTTGAAACTCACAAAAGGGGGGGGGGGGCTAGAGATGATCTAGAATTGATAAATCAGAACACAGAGCAGAAAGTGAGGCTCTGGGACTTGTATGTGCCACCCAGGCTTATGATTCCACTGCTGCACGGGCCATGGCAGGACTGTGAGGGTCAGTCACTGCCTCTAAGTCCTAGATCCAGACTCTGGGATCCTTGACACATGGCACCATTTAGCGCTGTCTTCACCCATAAGAACCTTTTCAGGCCTGCTTGCTAGTGGCTATGATGCTTGCTTGAGTCAGAATGTGGGTTCCACCCCATTTTCCCTACTTGATTTGGTAGTTACGCCCTGCCCACATCCCAAATTTCACCAAGCTTCTATCTTCCGGACAGTGGTATTGATGTTTCCATTGCCAAATGGACTTTGTTTTTTTTTTTAACTCACTTTTAAAGCAGCTAATCTAATGATCCCACAAATGTGGAATGGGTGAGGTTTTCCAGCTATTTCTTCCCCTCCCCCCCGAAAAGGTCCTAATGTATATCAGGTTGCATAAGATAAAACAGACGAGGCTAAAAAGACAATGATGGCTTTCATGCCTTTATAGAGGAATGACTCAAGATGAAGAGATTGATGGTGAGGAAGACTTAAGAATTTGGGAATTTATTAAAATAAATAAATAAACCTGATTCAAAAAAAGAAAAAGAAAAAAAGTTGGGAATTTGCGTCTAGCGGAAAGTTGGAAAAAATCACAAGACCAAGAATGTCAACTATAAAAGACATTTATTTTTATTATTTTTTGGTTTTGTTTTTTGACCACACCTGGTGGCATTTAAGGATTACTCCTGGCTCTGTGCTCAGAAATCACCCCTGGCAGGCTCAGGGGACCACATGAGATGTCAGGAATCGAAACCAGGTTCATCCTGGGTTGACTGCATGTAAGGCAAATGCCCTAGTGCTGTGCTATCTCTCTGGCCCTTATTATTATTATTATTAAAAAATTACTCTGTGGATTTTTTGTTTGTTTGGAAGGGAGCCACAACTAGCAGTTGCCAGGGATCTAACCTGAGTTGACCACATGTAAGGCAAACAAACGTCCTCCTTGCTGTGCTACCACTCTGGCCCCTACTCTCTGGTGTTTCAGAGATGCTGGTGTCAAGAGAAATTCCAGAAGGCAGCAGCACTTTTCAGGGACCTGTCCGGGCTGCTCAGTACTGATTTCGATACTGATTGCTCAGGTCCTGCAGCTCCGTGACTAAGGCGTCCATGGCAGCCACATCCTCTGTCAATTCTGCAGCAATTTCTCCGGTTGCCACATCTGTAAAAAGTTGCTGCAACACAACACAACACAACACAACAGGGGAGACTGTCAAAATGGCAACAAGCTCCTCACAGTCAAACAGAGAACAGAGGTGCAGGGAGGGAATACTAAACTAGGGGGGCCTGGGCCTTCTGCGGTGTCCTGCCAGGTCTAGTCTGGGCCCCCACTTAATCACTTGAATGAGGAGACCACCGTTTCTTCCCATGCGGGTTGCTGAGATAACAGAACCTCTTTCTCCCCCTGAACTCACTGTCTTTTTCCTTTCCCTTTGAGAAGGTTGATGAGGCCCCTCCCCCCATGTCAGTGGCCTGGGGTGGGGTCACTCATGGAGATGCTCAGCCAATCAAGCCCAAGGGTTTGACGCTGGGTGGCATTTGGGGCGGAATGGTCACAGTGCTGGAGATGAAACCAAAGGCCCCTCAACAAGGCACCCCATCCTAGAGTCTTCTATAAAGAAAAGGTGGCAGGTCACCACTGTGGATGGAAAACAAACAAGAAGCCACACAGAACTACTGCCTGGTATTGGCCACAGCTTTTCGTTTTGGTTTTGGAGCCACAACCAGAGGTGCTTAGGATTTACTCCTGGCTCTATGCTCAGGAATCACCCTAGCAGTGCTTGGGGGGATCATATGGGATGCTGGAGAGTGAACTGGGGTTGGCCATAGGCCAGGCAAGTGCCCTCCTCTTTGTGCTACTGCTCCAGTCCCTAGACTGAGCTTTTTTTTTTTTTTTTTTTCAGTTTGTTTTTGGTTTTTTGAGCTACACCCAGTGACGCTCAGGGCTTACTCTTGCTTATGTGCCCAGAATTTGCTCCTGGCTCGGGGGACCATATGGGATGCGGGGGGATCGAATCATGGTCCATCCTAGGTTAGCAAGGCAAATACTCTATAGATGTGCTATCACTCTGGCCCCAAATCTGAGTTTTCTTTTTTTCTTTTTTTCTTTTTTTGGGTTCTTCGATCACAGCAGCACTCAGGGGTTAATTCTGGCTCTACAATCAAAAATCACTCCTGGTAGGCTCGGGAGACCATACGGGATGCTGGATTGGAACCACCATCCTTCTGCATGCAAAGCAAACGCCTTACCTCCATGCTATCTCTCCGGCCCCAAGTCTGAGCTTTGGGGTCAGGGAGAATGAATGAGGCTTCGAGTTCTTGCGAGTTAAGATGGCAGGAAGGTCCCCATCCAGCCTGCAACCGACCTGCCTCAATAACTCTGGGTCCCCAGAGCCCACCTACAAGGGATCCTTGAGCACAGAGTCAGCAGCAAGGTCTGGGTACTGCCAGATGGGACCCAACCATGCCCTTGACCACCACGAAGAGAAGCAGGCAGGGCTGGACACATATCCCAGAACCCTGTACATCCATAGGGCACTTACCTTGGCCTTCGCCAGCAAGCCCCGCAGGTTCAGGCGGACGCCCGAGAGTGTGTGCACGGCCTCCTGGGGGTTGGCTCGGGTCTTGCTGCAAGCGATGGCCACTGTAAAAGAAACGAGGTGCACGTCACACCACTGAGGCTGCATAATCGGAGCTGACCTGCACAGTGTCCGAGGTCACGTCAAGGTCCACCCAGACCTGCGGCCATGGCCTGACCCACTTGGTGATGATTGGTTCCTAATTCCTTGGTTGCCACCAAGGAAGGATGCATCTGGGCTGTGGTCACCCAGCGGGTAACTGGCTTTCCAAGGTTGGGCCTTGGCCCTACCACTGTCCTTGCCTCATTTCCCAGAGCTCGAGGTAAGGTTTCTATTTTAGGGGGCCGGAGAGATAGCACAGTGGTAGGGCATTTGCCTTAGATGCAGAAGGACAATGGTTCAAATCCCGGCATCCCATATGGACCCCTGAGCCTGCCAGAAGCAATTTCTGAGTGTAGAGCCAGGAGTAACCCCTGAGCGCTGCCGGGTGTGACCCAAGCCCCCCTCCCAAACTTCTATTTTAGGAGGATTTTGGGCCACACATGGCAGTGCTCAAGGAACCAACACAGGATACGTGGGTACCCTATGTAGTGCTGGGGATCAAACTTGGTCAACCACAGGCAAAGCAAGCGCCCTCCTGCTCAGGCCCATGGGGATTACGGGTTTGGAATCCGCAAAAGGACCCGAGGACGAACAGAGGGCATGAGGGTAAGATCACATACCTCGTGCCAGTTCCACAGCATTCTCGACCATGGTCCGGAATGACTCCACGTCCTTCTCCCAGCCGGCGGACTGAGTGTCACACTTGTAGGCTTTCGACAGACACTGGAACGCCTGGGGACGGGGAGGAGAGTTGCTGCTCAGGGGACATGCAGAGGATGGGAAAGAAGCGAGCACTGACCCCAGAGCCTCACCGGACTCTAGCAAGTGCTAGGAAGAGACTGTCTTTCTTCTGACCATCAGTCAGAAGTGGGGGGGAAGAGGGTTCCAAGAAGGGGTGTGAACTGCAGGGGAACTGGGTGTTGCAGTTGGGAGGAAAAAAAAAAAAGAAGGAAGGAGGAAAAGAAGGAAGGAAGGAAGGAGAAAAGGGAGGAAAGGAGGGAGAGGTAGGGAGGAAAGGAAGGAAAGAAGAAAAAGGGAAAAGGGAGGGAGGAGAAAAGAAAGGGAGGAAGGAAGAAAGGGAGGAAGGGGAAGAAAGGGAGAGAAGAGAGGAAGGAAGGAAGGAAAGAAGGAGGGAAAAAAAGAGGGAAGGGAGAAAGAAAAGGGAGGGAAGGTAGGAGGGAAGGAAAGAAAGGAAAAGGAAAAAAGGAAAGGAAGGAACCAGAGGCTCCCCCTCCCTCAGCGATCTTCTTACCCCTCAGACCCCAAAGCCGATCTCTGATCCCCCAAACCCCAACCTGCTTTCCAACTCTGCCAGCTAGGGGCGCCAAGACTGACCTTTTCCATGTCCTCAGGCTGTCCGCTGTGCCCATTGCCACAGAGCCGGGCATACAACCTCCACACGGCTGCATCTCCGGGTGCCCGTGTGCTCACTCGGCCCAGCAGCGTCCGGAGCTTTTCCCGGAGGCCCGAGGCGGCATCTCCACTGCGGTCAGCCATGTCACCATCCACTGCTTGAACCAAGATGGCCAGCACCTGAGAGGGAGGCATCAGGGAGCGGGCGAGGTCAGCAGTGCCAACCCCAGACACTGTCACCCCAAACAGGGGCCAATTGCCCAGACTCCTTCAGCTGTGGTGGCCACAGAAGGAGGTTCAGAGACCTGCCAGGAACATGCTGGACACTTGTGGGGGACTTGGAATTGAACCCTCAGCCCTACGCTTGCCAGCATGGAGCCACCTCTGGGGTCCTGCCAGGCCGATGCAGACTCTTCAGTCCCAGGGTCCCCACTTCCTGCCCCCCACTCCCACAGGGTTCCCACCAGTTGTCCCCGAGTACCCTGCAGGATCCTGTGCCCAGAAAGAAACCAACCAGGCTGGGCAGGAGTGATAGTACAGTAGTAGGGCATTTGCCTTGAACGTGGCCAATCTCGGAAGAACCCAGGTTCAATTCCCTGCATCCCATATGGTGCCCCAGGCCTGCCAGGAGCAATTTCTGAGCACAGAGCCAGGAGTAACCCTTGAGTGCTGCTGGGTGTGATCCAGAAATCAAAAAGTCAAAAGAAAAAAAGAAACCAACCAGGCACATTCCCCAGGTCCCCACGGCCACCTGTAGACCCCCTAACACCTCCATTTCCATGAGTTTACAGTCAGATCTCTGACCCCCCCCCCACCTCTGCCTGGGGATGCTGGACCCTCCCGAATCTGATCACACTGACAGGTGCACAGAGGCTCCATTTCTTGTTCTGGTGCTCCAAGGCTGCCTGCCCACTGGGCCCTGGGGCCGATCCACTGAGCACATGGCTAAGAGACCAGCATAGGATCTAGTGGGCAGCACAAACTAGTTGCCAATGTGACGACAAAGCCCATGAATCTCTGCTGCATGCAGCAGGAACCTTCCCTGCCTAGATAAGACCCAGGACACCTCCAAAAGTCACAGCCAGCCTAAGTACTACAGGTCTGTGTGTTAGCAAGGAAGGAAGGAAGGAGCCATGTGCAGTGGGATGGTGCTGGTCTTGCATGTGCTGACCTGGGTTCGATTCCCACTGTAAAATAGATCCCCACATTGTGAAATCACTCTACATATCGTATTTCCAATCCCAGGCCAATGGGTCTGAAAAAGCAGGGTATCCTCGAAGAATTAATAAACCAAGCCAGTCAGGAGAGAGGCATAGAGTTAGTTGGTTTCTCACCTCATGGTCCCTTTGCGCACCAAAGCCAGACTGACTTTTCTTTATGAACCCAGCACAAAATTCACCAGGGCAGGGGGAGGTTGAGTAAGAGACAAAGGTACCTACCCCCAGGTGGATTTTTACATAGCACAGGGGTAGGTTTACAAGAAAGAAGAAGATGGGGGAATGCCTTTGTTTTGGGTTTATAGGGTTCCCCAAAACAATGATAAAGACTCCGCAGGCAAGGCCACATTCCTGGTACCACAGAAGATAAAAGTGTTCTGGGAGGATGGCACCTCTCAGAAAATGCTGCTCACACAGGGTTGTGGGACCCCTCCAACACTGAAGAGTGTGAGCCCCAACTTCAGGGCTGATGGCAACCAGGATGGTGGCAGACAGGGCCACTCTCTCTACCTGTCCATGACCCTGTGTCACCAACCAGGAGAAACATGAATTTTTTAGCGCCCAGGATGAGTCTGTGTAAATAGTTGGGGATGGTGGGTTCCGATTGGGGTAGACTGGAGTAGAAGCTGACTCAATAAGATTAAAAAAGTGGGAAAGGAGAAGGAAAGGCCACCAAGCGGCAGGACAGACAAAGTGACCAGCTGCTGACACTGGGCCCCTTCCCCCTTGCATCCCCAGAGCTCCAACTTCTGGCCTGCACTGAGGGAGAGAAGACACTTCCTGTTTGAGGTGGGAAGGCCCCCAGGGTCCCCAGGGACATGGTCGGTCAGCTTGGAGTCTTCACCTCTAATCTCAGGCCAAGGGCAACATATGAACGGGGCCTGCCTCACCCTGTCAGGGGTGAACTGGACAGTCTGAACTCCACTTCCTGTTGGCGCCATTCCTCAGGGATGGGAACTCCCAGCATCCATATTTCTGGGTCTTTCTCTTCCTGGTGTGCAGCTTTGCGGTCCTGCTGAGACTGTCCACTTGGGGTTCCCCCAGCAAAGCTGATGCGAGTCCTCACCAGCCTTTCCCCCTAAGTACACGTGTAGATGCTGTCAGAGTGTAGAAGTAATGGAGAAGCAGCAGCGAAGAGGCCCTCCATGTGCCGGGCTCTTTCGGGGACACTGACGCCTGTGAGTTCCTTTACTCCCACAGAATGTGGTGAGGAAGCTACTGGGATGGCCCCATTACACCAAGGATGAGGCCCATGTCCAGAATATCCTACTGTTCTGCACCAACTCCTGCCTTGGACTCATCTTTATTTTATTTATTTATTTTTTATTTTTGGGCCACACTCGGTGATGCTCAGGGGTTACTCCTGGCTTGGGAACCATATGGGACACTGGGGGATAGAACCGAGAGGTCCGGTCCATCCTGGGTCAGCCACATGCAAGGCAAATGCCCTACTGCTGCGTCATCACTCCAGTCCCAACGTCCTCATATTTTTTATCCAGTCAACTTGATTTGGGTGGAAGGCAGGGGACAGAGCTTGATTTTCTGGTCCCCAAGTCCCCAAATGCTTGGCCAATCCCATATATCCAACCCGTCTTGAAAATCCTATTTTTAGCCCCACAGAGTGAGGCAGCCACACTGTGGACTGAATTCTCGCTCCTACATCTGACCGGGAAGCCTCCACTTTGGTCCCGTTTCATTCCTGAGGCAGATGTTAACTCTTTATATCATGAGGCTATTATTAGCTTCTTTTTTTTTTTCTTTTGACTGTACAAATATTTGACTGCATACTTTTTCGATCTGATCATAAAATTCCTTCCAGTATTTTTTCTTTTATTATTCCAGTATTCAGGAAGTGTGGCAACGTTCCATTTCCATTTCCTAACTTTTCTATGAGGCAAAAACATCTTCGACATATAATTGGTCCACTAGGAATCCATTTGAGGGTGTCAGGGAAAAAAAAAATCTAAGTCTATTTGTTTGAGTCTGGAGACTTAAGAAGGATTTGATTTTAATCCATGGAGGCAGCCCTGCTGGCCTGCATGGGCCAAACAAGACCCCAGCCCAAACTCTGTGCCAAAGAGCTTCCTCTCCTGCTGTGCTCAGGTGACAGGAAAACTGGGCTTCGTTCCTATCCCAAAGCTTCTCTCGGGGTGAGACAGAGAATGATCACATTCATTTGTGGAATATAAAAGATAGTACAGTAATAATATCCAGAGACAATAGAGACGAGGACCATGAGGGCCAGTCCATGGTAGAAAGCTTGTCACAGAGCAGTGAGTGCAGTAAGGGCAGAGAAGAGACCACTAAGACAGTGAGAGTTGGGAATGATCACTCTGGACAAGGACTAGGTGCTGAAAGGGGATAAAGTGATAGGCATGGTACCTCTTCAGTAATAATAGTGCAAAATAGTGTTGAAAAGGGAGAGAGGGGGCCGAAAAGATAGCATGGAGGTAAGATGTTTGCCTTTCATGCAGAAGGTCATTGGTTTGAATCCTGGCGTCCCATATAGTCCCCTGAGCCCGCCAGGAGCGATTTCTGAGTGTGGAGCCAGGAGTAACCCCTGAGTGCTTCCGGGTGTGACCAAAAAAAAGAGAGACAGACAGACAGACAGACAGACAGACAGACAGACAGAGAGAGAGAGAGAAGAAAAATGTTTGTTCCAGAAGCAGTCAGGGGAGAAGACAGGAGAAGGGCAGGAGGAAAACTGAGGCCATTTGTAGAGGAAAATGTGCACTGGTGAAGGGTGTTGGACATTGTATAATTTTAACTCAATCCTGAACCACTTTGGAGCTGTGGGAAGAAAAGCCAACTGTAATATGAACAACCTTGTAGCCACGGTGTTTAAATAAAGTAATTAAAAATTTTTAAAAGCTCTTTCTCTCTTTGATGCTTATATGGTGCTTCAGGGAGCTGCAGAGAAGTGTCGGGGAGCCCCAGGGCCCCGAGAGAGCTGGTGCTTCCTGCCACAGGAGCCAGCCACAATTCCAACTGTCCACCAGGAGAGAGCGTGGCTGCCTTGGCCCGGGGCCCAGGGAATAGAATGGCTGGGGGCACTTCCCCGAAGGCTGGGCAGCAAGTCGGCCCCTCCTCCCAGAGAACAGTCCCTGGCCCGACAGCCCTACCCTCCTTGCAGCTCCCCCAAACCCCAGTTATCAAAAGGCCAGCATTGCAGCCTTTTCGGTCTCACTCTTTGGGGCGCGAGAGAAATCTGAGCATGTGAGGGCAGCAGCTGAGCTTCAGGCCCAAGTCCCATTGCAGTGCCTGTGGCCTCTGAATTAGCCATGGGCATCGCTCCCAGTGGTGCTCAGGGGTTGTTCCTGGCACACTAATGAGATTCCATCCAGGTTGGTCCAAAGGATCTACTTCATTTTTTGGGCTGAGTAATCCTCCATTTTCTTCGTCCACTCATTCCTCTACAGATGGATATGTAGGCTGTTTCCAGGTCTTGATTACTATAAATAATGCTGCAATGAACTCAGGGCCATGTATTTGTTGTTTGTTTGTTTTGGGGCCACACCTGGTGATGCTCTGGGGTTACTCCTGGCTCTCTATTCAGGGATCACTCCTGGAGGTGCTTGGGGGGATTATATGGGATTCTGGGGATCAAACCAGGGTTAGCCATATGCAAGGACATCTATTTACTGTGCTAGCACTCTGGTCCCTGAATGAAGATTATATTACCTTTTTGAACAGAATGTATTCCTTTTCTTCAGCTCTTACCAGAAATGGCACTCCGGATCATATAATTTTGATAACTTTTTTTTTTTTTTTTTTTTTTGGTTTTTGGGTCACCCCCGGCAGCGCTCAGAGGTCACTCTAGGCTCTATGCTCAGAAATCGTTTCTGGCAGTCTGGGAGACCATATGAGATGCTGGTATTCGAACCATCATCCTTCTGCATGCAAGGCAAATGCTCTACCTCCATGCTATCTCTCTGGCCCTTGATGACATAATTTTAAGTTTTGTTTCTGTGTGGACTCTGACGTTTCCTGCTTCCCACCGTAGTTGTACCAACTATGGTCACACCAACTGCATACATGCACCTCCTTTTTCTGGACATTTGTGCAAAGCTCGGCGGCTCTTGCCATTTTTGTTTGATTTGTTTTTGTTTTTTTTTTTTGGCCACATCTGGTGGCACTCAGGGGTTACTATTGGCTCTGCATTCAGAAATTGCTCCTGGCAGGTTCAGGGGACCATATGGGAATGCCAGGAATTGAACCCCGGTTGGCTGTGTACAAGGCAAACATCCTCCTCGCTGTGCTATGGGGTTTAGTCTGTAATATGTGCTTGATTTGAAAATGTGCTTTTTACCAGGAATCTTCCCATATACTTGAGTCAAGGCATGACCACAGAGAAAAACAACAGGGGTCAGAGTGATAGCATAGCGGGGAGGGTGTTTGCCTTGTACTCGGCTGACCCAGGTTCTATCCCCGGCATCCAATAGGGTCCCCAGAGCCTGCCAGGAGTGATTTCATAATGCAGAGCCAAAAGTATTCCCTAAGCATCTCTGGGTTTGGCTCCAAACCCCTCCCCCCCCAAAAAAAAAACCCAAACAAACCCAGATGCTTAAATGTGACTCAAGTTTCATAGCCTTCTGGGTCTCACAGCCAGCCACTGTAGGAAAAATACTCACTGTTCATTTTAAATATTACTGAGCCCCCAAAATGCTAATCCGTGTTCAAAATCAGAACCATCATAAGGGCTCTCAGTACGAGCGAATCCATCTGTCCCTCCGTTTATAAACAGCAAGTGTGAGTGATAATGCAGCATGGACATTCTTTCCCCAAATGAGTGGGCCAATTTATCCAAGAAGGAGAGGGAGGAGGAAGAGAAAAAGGAAAGGAAAAAAAAGGAGTCAACATCAGAATGCACCCAAGGAAAGGTAGATATCTACACGAACACTTAGGAGTTTGTACAGAATATTATTCCAACAGTAGATAGAAAGTGAAACAAAAGCAAGTGAGTTTTAGCATTAACAAAAATGTGCCTGGTCCCAACATGAATCAATCAATCAATCTATCAATCATCTATCTATCTATCTATCTATCTATCTATCTATCTATCTATCTATCTATCATCATCATCATCATCATCATCTATCTACATCTATCAATCTATCATCTATCTATCTATCTATCTATCTATCTATCTATCTATCTATCTATCTATCTATCTATCTATCATCTATCTATCTATCTATCTATCTATCTGTCTGTCTGTCTGTCTGTCTGTCTGTCTGTCTGTCTGCCTGTCATGCCCGAGTTTTATTTTATTTTTTAAATTTTTTTTGAGGGGTCACATCTGACAGGGCTAAGGGGTTACTCCTGGCTCTATGCTCAGAAATCATTCCTAGCAGGGTTGGGGTACTATTTGGGATGCTGGGATTTGAACCACCATCCTTCTGCATGCAAGGCAAACGCCTTACCTCCATGCTATCTCTCCGGCCCCTCATGTCTGAGTTTTACTTGTCTACATAGCAGTCAAAATTTGGGTATAGAAAGGGAAGAAAATATCAATGTTAGGACACTCAGTCATTCTTTTCTTACAAACAGGAAAAGGATGTGGAATAACTTCCAACTAATTCATCCTGTGCCTACATTAAAATGAGCACAAATCTCTGTACTTTCACACAGATCCACACAAAAAACTTGACATGAGAGCCACCCCACTTACACACCAGTAGAAAAGTGCCAAAAACAGAAAATCCAGAAGCCAATGAAAATAGACCAGGGTCGGCTCACGGTCAGCATTAAGAATATCAGGGTTATTTCCAAAGACACCTGTTGCTGAACATGGAGAGTCAAATTAAGCAAAATCATTTTTAGCCGAGATAAAAATATTCCAGACAATCTATCCATTGTCTGGTCCCTACAGCCAGGGATGGGATGCCCTGGGCCTGGCCTGGCCTGATGCTCTGTGGGACTCGACAACACCAGTCAATAAACATCCCTTTCCCTGGGGACAGGCTCACCAAAGCCATCTCTTAGGGCCCATTTCCTTCAAAGCCACTGTGTCTGCTGTATGGGGCTACACTGATTTTTGAGCTCAGAGCCAGGAGTAATCCCTGAGCACCACTCAGGTGTGACCCACAACAAAACAACAACAAAATCAAGTTCAACCAAGTCATTACTATTCACACCAAAATATTTTTTTTTGTTCTTTCTTTTTTTTAGGTTTTTGGGCTACACCTCCTGATGCTCAGGGCTTATTCTCGCTTTTCACTCAGGATTTACTCCTGGTAAGCTCCGAGGATGCTATTGGATACTGGGGATCAAACTCCTGTTGACTGAGTATAAGGCAAACACCCTCTCTGCTGAGCTATTGCTCTGGGTCTTCATTTTTAGGGCTGAGTAATCCTCCATTTCCTTTGTCCACTCATTCCTCTACAGATGGATATGTAGGCTGTTTCCAGCTCTTGATTACTATAAATAATGCTGTAATGAACTCAGGGCCATGTATTTGTTGTTTGTTTGTATTTTTGGGCCACACCCGGTCATACTCAGGGGTTACTCCTGACTGTGCACTCAGAAATTGCTCCTGGCTTGGGGACCATATGGGACGCTGGGGGAACAAACCTCGGTCTGTCCTAGGCTAGCAAGCACAGGTAGACACCTTACTGCTTAGCACCACCACTCCAGCCCCATCCTTCCCCCCTGTTTTTTAAAGATATTTTTCCCCGTGCCAGAGATAGTATAGCTGGTCAGGCATTTGCCTTGCATATGGCCAACATGGATTTGATCCCTGACATCCCATATGGTTCCCAGAGTCCACCAGGAGTGATTCCTGAGAGCTAAGCCAGCACTGAGCAAGGCTGGGTGTGGCCCCAAAGCCAATAAATGAAACTGAAAATAAGGCAGCTTGCAGAAACAAGATAGAATGGTATTTGTTTGTGATTCTGAGTATCTTGAGTTATCTGGTGAAGTGTAAGAGCTGGAGTCAGGCCCAGAGTCCTTCACACACTCACTGAGCAAGCATCTGCCATGTGTCTTCAGATGGCTGGAGCAATGTCAAAACAAACACTTGCATTTTCTTCTGATCCTTGTGTTGTGGGCCACATTACATTATCTCTCTGCCACTCCCTCCCGCCTTGCCCCTACAAGTTGGCTTTTAATAGTAAACCTGTGTACAGGCGAGCAACAGAGCATATGAACCGTATATTATTCAACCTACAGTGGCATAAACACATTGGAATGTCAGAATACAAGTGCAATATTAAATATTAAACCAGAGAAAAGGTATTTTTTTAAACATGACATCTGATTTTTTTTTGCAACTTTTTTTTGGGGGGGGCCACACCCGGCAGTGCTCAGGGGTCACTCCTGGCTGTCTGCTCAGAAATAGCTCCTGGCAGGCACCGGGGACCATATGGGACACCGGGATTCGAACCAACCACCTTTGGTCCTGGATCGGCTGCTTGCAAGGCAAACGCCGCTGTGCTATCTCTCCGGGCCCAACATTTGACTTTTGTTGTTTTGGGGGAGCTGGTGGCACTCAAGGGTTACTTCTGGCAGACTTGGGGGACCATATGGAATGCCGGGGATTGACCCTGGCTATTGAATCCTGTGCTATTGCTCCAACTCATTTTTTTTTTAAACACATGTGTTTAACATAAATTCCTGGGTATATTCAAAGAAACAACTTAGATCAGATAATTTAGTGCTAGGGGCCAGAACAATAGTACAGTGGTATGCCATTTGATTTGCACATAGCCAATCCTGGACGAACACCGGTTCAATTCCCAGCATCCCATATAATCCTCCGAGCCTGCCAGGAGCAACTTTTGAGAGCAGAGCCAGGAGTAACCCCTGAGCGCCTCCAGGTGTGACCCCCCCAAAAAAAAACAAAAAACAAAAACAAAAGATAATTCAGTGTAAGACTTAAGTTAAGCAAAATGGAAAAAATAAAACACAAACATCCTACCTGGACATCTTTGTATTTATCCCGTAAGTCCATGAGCCGGTGGTAAGCCTTAATGGCCTCTGCGAATTCCCCTACGTCGGTGCTGGTGAGGATATAGTTCTCCCAGATCTGCCAGTGCTCATAGTTGCACTTGAGTGCTTCTTGTAAGGTTCGGAAGGCTTTGGTCCTGTGGAGGGGACACCGTGGAAAGAGGACAAAGATGAAGAATTGTAGCTAAGTGCACAAACTGCTCATGCAGCCTTCCTGTCTGCCCCACGAATCACTCATGCTGATCCACAGAATTAGGTCCAGACAGCACAAAACTGACTCTTGATTTCTTAGCAACATATTTTTGTTTAAATTTACGAATAAGGGGCCGGGCGGTGGCGCTAAAGGTAAGGTGCCTGCCTTGCCTGCGCTAGCCTTGGATGGATCGCGGTTCGATCCCCCGGTGTCCCATATGGTCCCCCAAGCCAGGAGCAACTTCTGAGCACATAGCCAGGAGTAACCCCTGAGCATTACCGGGTGTGGCCCAAAAACCAAAAAAAAAAAAATTTACGAATAAGGAAATTACAAAACAAAATAACAAGAAGAATTAATATGGGGCAGGGGCAATAGCACAGCAGTAAGGCATCCCATATGGTTGAATCCTGGCATCCCATATGGACCCCGAGCCTGCCAGGAGTGGAAGAAATAATATAAAAATAGGAGGGGGCTGGAGAGATAGCACAGCGGTAGGGCATTTGCCTTGCAGACATCTGACCCAGGACACACCTAGGTTCTATTCCTGGCATCCCATATGGTCCTCCGAGCCTGCCAGGAGTGATTTCTGAGTGCAGAGCCAGGAATAATCACTGAGCGTAGCCTGGTGTGGCTCCAAAACTAAAAAATAATAGATAGGTGGAAGAGAAAAAAATGGGAATGTTGGACTTGTGGAACATACTAATGGTGATCAAAGCTGGCAGAGAAGTTGTGAGCTGAAATCGATGATGAGAGTGAGTGAACCAGTGACATAGAATTCGGACTCCAGAGGGGAAAGCAGGAGATGTGCAGTTCAAGCATATGTCTGGCAGATTAAACCACCACAGAAAAATGTCAAGATGCTATAACTGAAAAGACAAAGTGAACATGTTCCATTCCTGAAGACAATTAAATTCTGTGTTCAACAGATATTTTGGGGACTGGAGACAGGCTAGCGGATAAGATGTTTGCCTGGAATCAACGTAGCAGACAGAGATTTGTTGTTTTTTGTTTTGTACTCCTGGCTACACACTCAGAAATCACTCCTGGCTTGGGGGATAGAACCGCAGTCCGTCCTAGGCTAGCACGGGCAAGGCAGACACCTTACCCCTTGCACCACTGCTCCAGCCCCCAGACCAGAGTTTGATCTGGGGTACCACATTTGGTTCTGTAAGCGCCCATGCAAGGGAGTGATCCCTGAGCATAGGCCAGGAGTAAGCCATGAGCACCACCAAGATGTGTCCCCCAAAACAACAAACAAACAAAAAGAGTACACTTTGTGAACTAAATACTATTACAAACATAAGCTGATCCTATTGAAAGTACAGAATATAAAGATAAGCCTACCAGAGAATGGCAGAAAGCCACACACTCAGTTTCCACAATAAATGAAAATCCAATAAATATCGAAGACACAGAATACCCACTTCCGGGTCCAGAACAAAATAAGAGCCTACATTTTATCATCAGCTAAACTATCACTCAGGGTTATGTGCATGCAGCAAATGTAAGTAGAAGCACAGAGACTAAGGAGAATATCATCCACTGACCCAACTTCAAAGAACTGTTGAAGGATTTCCCTCTTGCAAAAATTAAAAAGGAGAAGAAGTGAAAAAAAAAAAGGAGAAGAAATGAGGTTCAACATAGAAACGATGACCAGAGAAGAAATAAATGAAATGTGTTTAAGTTTAATTGTTTTTAACTTTTTTTTTGAGGGGGGTGGCCCACACCTGACAGTGCTCAGGAATTACTCCTAGTTCTGCACTCAAGAATCACTCCTGGTTGGCTTGGGGGGCCAGATGGGATGCTGGAGATTGAATCCGGATTGGTGGCATGCAAGGCAAATAAATGCCCTTGTACTATCACACGATGCCCAAATGTGCTATCACTCAGCTGTTTAAGTTTAATTTAATTTATTTTTAATTTCTTTTTTTTTGTTATTTTGTTTTTGTTTTTTTGGTTTTTTTTTTTGAGCAAACCCATTTGACCCTCAGGGGTTAATCCTGGCTATGTGCTCAGAAATCACTGCTGGCTTGGGGGGGACCATATGGGACACCGGGGGATGGAACCACAGTCTGTCCTAGGCTAGCACTTGCAAGGCAGACACCTTACCACTAGTGCCACCTCTCCGGCCCCTATTTTTAATTTCTTAAAAAAGAAAACTTATTTATTTAGGTTTTTGGACCACACCTGGTGGTGCTCAGGGGTTACTCCCAGCCTGTGCTCAGAAATCACTCCTAGCAGGCTCGGAGGACATGTGGGATGCCGGGAATCAAACCCTTGTCCATCCCGCCACACGCAAGGCAAATGCCCCACCGATGTGCTATGATTATTAGGGGCTGGCGAGGTGGCGCCAGAGGTAAGGTGTCTGCCTTGCAAGTGCTAGCCAAGAAAGGACTGCAGTTCAATCCCCCGGCGTCCCATATAGTTCCCCCAAGCCAGGGGCAATTCCTGAGCACTTAGCCAGGAGTAACCCCTGAGCATCAAATGGGTGTGGCCCGAAAAACCAAAAAAAAAAAAAAAAAAAAAAGAAATGATTTTAGTTATCAATGGTTATCAAGTAAAATTAGAGGCCTAGGGAGAGAGCTGGACTAGTCCAGCAGACAAAGCCCTTAGTTTTACCCCCAACAATGCACTGTTCCCAAGTGCTGACCCAAGTGGCTCTGTGGTACCAAGCAATGCTGGTTTTGAGCACTGTGTTTCTGGCTGGAATGTCTAGGTCTAGGATAACCAAGAGTGTCCCCTGGCTGGGGAGACCAAACTAACTATAGAGACAATAATATTATCTGCAATTAAGAAAGGAATAAATGATAGTGTTAGAGATATGATCTCTGGAAATTTTAAAATATACTCCTTAAAAAAAAAAGAAAAAGAGGGTCCAGAGTGGTGGCGCTTGGGGCCGGGCGGTGGCGCTAAAGGTAAGGTGCCTGCCTTGCCTGCGCTAGCCTTGGACGGACCGTGGTTCGATCCCCCGGTGTCCCATATGGTCCCCCAAGCCAGGAGCGACTTCTGAGCGCATAGCCAGGAGTAACCCCTGAGCGTTACCGGGTGTGGCCCAAAAACAAAAACAAAAACAAAACAGAGTGGTGGCCCTAGAGGTAAGGCGTCTGCCTTGCAAGCACTAGCCTATGACGAACCGCAGAGGTTAGATCCCCCAGCATCCCATATGGTCCCCCAAGCTAGGAGCGATTTCTGAGCACATAGCCAGGAGTAACCCCTGAGCATCACCAGGTGTGACCCCCCCAAAAAACAAACAAACAAAACACACACACACACACACACCACAAAGAAAAAGAAAAAGAGGAAGAAAAATCCATGTCAGAGCTCAATTTAGAAAGTAAAAATTAGGGGTTAGAGTCATAGTAGAGTGGGTAAAATGTGTGCCTTGCAAAGGTCGACCTATATTTGATCAAGGCACCATATATGGTCCCCTGAGCCTCATCAGGAATGACTGATTCCTGAGTGCAGAGACAGGAGAAACTGCTGAGCATCGCTGGGTGTGGACAAAATCCAACTAAGCCTGCTTTCCCCCTATCCCCCCAAAATAAGTAAAAGGTAGGAACTAGAGAGATAATACTGGCCTTGCATGCAGTGGGCCTGGTTTCGATCCAGGCACCATATATGGTCTCGTCCCTGCAGGAGTGACCCACATACTTACTGGGTGACTCCAGGGACCTACACTAGGGTGGAAAGGAAGCCCTTGAACAACAAACACATGTCCCTGGGTTTTTGGGCCATCCCCCACCCCTGTCCAGGCACATGCCTTTGCCTACAAACTGGCAGTGGTCTCTGATTCCCACCAGCCTCTGCCTGGCCCTGTAGCACCACAACAGCGGCCCCTGGTGGTGTCTGGGGCCATCCTCTCCTGGGCAACTCTGTCACAAGGTGGGTGGTGGCTGAGAGAGACCAATGAGATGTAACTTTCGGGTGCATGGGGTCTCAGCCTACAGACTCCACAGTCAAAGCTGAGGGCCGCAGCTTGTTCCTCCATGCAGCGCTCAGGGAACCATAAATGGTGCCGGGGACTGAACCTGGGTCACCTGTGTGACAGGCAAGCACCTTAACTCCAATACTCTCTCTATTCTATGACCCGGGACTCTATTTGAAGAGAATGGATTATATTCATCGTGCTCAATAATAATGCAGCTGATAGAATCCATCACTTTAAAGTGATAGGATACCTCTTCACTAACAATATTGCAAACTAGTGTCTAAAAGGACAGACAGACAGACAGAGATAGAGAGACAGAAAGAAGAAAAATATCTGCACAAAGGCAGCAGGGGGAGGGGAGGGGAAACTGGGGACATCAGTGGCAGGAAACATGCGCCGGTGAAGTGTTGACATTGTATGACTGAAACTCAATTATGAACAACTTAGTAACTGGTAAAAAAAAAAAAAAAGTCCTGTATTACAAACAACCTTGTAAGCACAGTGTTTAAATAAATTAAACAAACAAATAAACAAACAAAACAGTCCATCAAGGCAGAGGACTGATCTATTGTCATGCTTGCTATGATCATGGAAAGACACTAAACTGCAGTCTCAGAGACAAGTCTCAAACCACTGTATTACCTCCATCCACCATTCTTCCTGTGTAACCTTACCTGCCCATTTCTCGGAGGGGGTCTTTGGATGGTAACAAAAGGATTGTCTGAGGGGCAGGAAGGGGATTCCGCAAGAGAGAAGGAGAAGGGGTGCTGGCAGGATGGAGAGTTACGAGAGACAAGTTTAGCGCAGGGCTGACTATGGAGCCAGAGTAAAAGGTTTTAAAGCTTAGGAGCCACACGTGTTGGCCAGGGCCTTAATAAAGTTGAAATCTCCTGAAACCTGACCCTGTGGATCATTTCCTCAAGGCTATCCTGAACCCTCAGACTGGCCAGCTGGAAGGTGTTGCAGGTGCATGGACCAGGCCGGCAGAGAAAGGCCTCACTCTCCATCCAGCCCTTCACCATCCATCACCATCCAGGACTCAATAATTAATCTGTTTTTCTACATCACTAATCTGTCCAGAGAGTCACTCTGGGAGCTAAGGTGTTGCCTTGCACGTGACCAACCCTGGTTTGACCCCTGACACTGCATATGTCTCCCAGGAACACCAGGACTGACCCCTGAGCACAGCTACAGGAGTATGGGATAAGTACTGCTGAATGTGAGCCTTTCCCCCACAACAAAAAAAATCAAAGCCAGTGATTCTTCTTTCATTGCAAATTAAATTCTTCAAGAAACAAACTATGCTTGGATGTGTGCAAAAAGCCACTTGAACCCAGTGACATGAGAGTAAGAACAATTGACGGGAGGGGACCATGTCTGCATGTCCTTCATTTATCCCGGAAGCCGACATCTCCACTTTTGGCTGGGGCACTTACTTTTGTTTCAACCGGATGTAGGAAGTTGAGAGATTGTTCCAGGCTTCAGCATTCTGAAACGAGAGAGAATCCATGAGGCCCTGCTCACATTGCAGTCTGCATGGCACAGACTGCCCTGCCCAGGGTGTGTTTGCATATAAGAACCACTTCCGATAAGGGCAGGCATCAGCCTAGAAAGGCACATGAGAAAACCAAACTTTGTGATTTAGAACAAAGAAACTATAAAACAAGCACTTGAGTCCTGGCTAGGAATTGGTTTTCCCATTTAGACGGGCAAAAAAGGCTGGACAATGAACAACTTAACCTCCCCAATGTACTGGCTGCTCACAGAATTGAGATCGCACAAAATGTTCTTTTTTCCTATTTGCAAAGGCTGTGAGATGTTGCCACCAGCCTTTCCCAGGAGAAGAAAGGAGGATGTGTCTTCCAGGGCTATTTCTCAGGATTCTGTACTATTTATTTCTCTGTCTGTTCTGCTATGCCATGACAATGTAGCCCAAAGTCTCTAGACACGTGGTTCTGATGAGAACAGTCTGGATGATGCAGATCTTGGTTCCACTTGGGCTACTGTCCTGAGCCTTCGGGCCCTCCATATAACTAACACATGGAGAAGCAATGAATCCAGACTGGCCTGATCACCTCAAAAAGCTGTGGACAAAGTGGACACACTCTGAAAGTGACAGTTGTCAAGAACTGATTCCAAGAGAAGGGGACACAGTGGGGCCTTGCCACAATCAGACCAGACTTCTCCAGACTTGGTCCTTCCAGCCACAAGGCAGAAAGGCTGGACTCAGACCCAGAGCACAGTCTGGCCTAGCTGGAGGGAAAGAGGAGTGCAAAGAGGGCAGCGAGTTTTGAAGAGAGAGGGAAGGAGAGAGAAGGCAAGAGGATGAGCCCAAGTCATGCTGGGCACTTGACTGCATGAGTGCTGGGCACAGCTCAGGAAGGCCTAGCAGAGGGCACAGGCAAGAACCTATGGAGGCTGGGGAGTGGGGAGTCCACACGGACACCCTAGTAGAAGCTTATACTTTCCAGACAAAGAACCTCCAAGCTGAGCCGAGCCAAGGTTCAAATCAGGTGGATCCACCAATGAACTTTATGCCAAGAAAATCCACTATTTTCCTGAAGGGAAGAAAAGAAAATCTAGAAACCAGCACAGTGTCCACAGTATCTATGTGGGAAGCAATGAAGACTAAATAAATAAATGCCCCATGGGCAAACCAGCTGCAAAAGCCATCCACAACCAAGAAAAATCAGCTGGTAAAAACAGGTTTAGAAATGAGAGTCAGAGTGATAGCACAGCAGGGAGGGTGTTTGTCTTGCAAGCGGCCAACCTGGGTTCAATACCCGGCATCCCATATGGTCTCCAAACCTGCCAGGAGCAATTCCCGAGCAGGAGTAACTTCTGAGCACCAGTGGGTGTGGCCCAAAAACCAAAAAGAGAGAAATGAAATTATTGTTGGAATAGGCAGAGGCATACAAGGGACTGAAATAGCAATTGTTACACGTATGATCAAGGATATGAAGAAAGCACAAACGTGAAAGAGTTGGGAAACTGTACAAACAAGGAAATGGCACAAAGAACCAAACGAAAAGACCTGAACCCAACAAATAAAAACATCAACTGCCTCTGCTGAGCGAAAACTAGCATTGCAACAGTTTAGGGAACAGACCGAATGCTTGGATTTGTCTGTGAGTAAGATGACCACCATGGTGAACTTAGCTGCTATTCCTCCCCTGCACAGAGAGAGATGAGATAGCGAGTATGTTCAGCAGCTTAACGGAGACAGCCAGGGGGAAAAATATGTCTGAGAAAGAAGGCAGTAATAAAAAAAAAGTTAAACTGAAGTACTTAACCAAAACAGAACACAAAAACAAGAACAAACACAGCTTCGGGGGCTGCTGGGACATTAGAGATGGCATAAAATACTTGAAATTAGAATATAAATAAAATAGGGGTATGGGGCCAGAGCAATAGCACAGCAGTAGGGCGTTTGCCTTGCTCGTGGCTGACCCAGGATGGACCTGGATTCGATTCCCGGCATCCCAGATGGTCTCCCAAGCCAGGGGCGATTTCTGAGTGCATAGCCAGGAGTAACCCCTGAGTGTCACCTGGCATGGCTCAAAAAATAACCACACACACACACAAATATATTTTAGCCAAAGGGACTAGGAGGTAGTACAGAGGATAGAGTACTTGCCCAAGCACCTCATATGGACTCCCAAGCACTGCTAGGAGTGAACCCCTGAGTATGACTGTGTGAGGCCCCAAAACCTTCCCATAAAGAAAGCCCCAGAACCCAAAGACTTCACTGATAAATTTCACAAAGCGGAAAATTCCTTTACAATGTCTTGTAAAACACAGAAGAGGGAACAGTTCCTAATTCATTCTATGAGACGATTACTCTGAAACTAAGCCTAGATAAAAGACATCATAAAAAAGAGAATTATAGACCAGCGTCTCCGAAGAATTTAGATGGAAAAATCCTTAATAAAACAAATACTTGCTGGGCTGGAGAGATAGCAGAGGAGATAAGGTCTTGAATGTGGTCGATCCTGGTTCGAGGCATATGGTCCCCTCAATACTGCCAGGGGTCACTGGCTTCTGAGCATAGAGCCAGGAAAAGCTGGTGTGCTCCAAACTCTAATAATAATAATAATAATAAATTCTAGTAAACTAATTCCTGCAGCAAATTAAAAGTTGGACCATGTGGAATTTACGCCAGGAATGTGAGGATCAGCCAACAACCAAAGTCATTTACTATATTAATAGAATGAAGGCTGAAGAAACCACACAATCATCTCAACAGACACAAATGTGTGTGGCACATTCCAATACCTTTTTATTACAAAAATATTCAACAAATTAGGAAAAGGGGCCGAAGCCAGAGCACAGCAGGGAAGGCGTGTTTGCCTTGCACATGGTCAACCTGGTTTCTATCCTCAGCATCCCAGAGCTTGCTGGGAGTAATTTCTGAGCATAGAGCCAGGAGTAAGCCCTGAGCATCACCAGATGTAGCCCCAAAACCAAAATCAAAACCAAACTAGGCATTGAAGGGAACTTTCCAGCCTGATAAAGAGCATGAGTGGAAAACCCATGGTTACAGCAATTTCATGCTTAAAGATGAGAACCAAAACCAGAACAAAAGCCTTCCCCCAGGTCAGCAATGAAGTCCTGCCTGCTTCTGCTCCTGATATTCAGCCCTGACTTTGGAGGATTAACCACAACTAGTGGACAGGGACAGGAAACAACCAAAGCATCTCTTTTTGCAGGGAAAGGGATCTGTCAGACACAAAGAAGAGCCTGATGAATTCACTGTGGACAAACAATGCCTGGAACTAATGAGCTCAAGGCTGCAGAATGCCAGCTGAAGAGATGAACCGTGTTCTATACGTGAGCAAAGAACATTCTGGAAGGAACACTTGGAGTACAAGGAACCAAGAAGGGATTGAATAGGACTAACATAACCAAAGATGTATCAACACAGAGGCTGGAGAGGGAGTACGGCGAGGTGGGGCACATACTAAGTGAGCCAGGTTTGATCTGTGGAGCCGCATAGGATCCTTTGAGCCCTGCCAGGAGTAATCCCTAAGTGCAGAGCCAGCAACAAGTCCTGAGAACCACTGGGCATGGCCCAAAACAGAAACAAACAAAACAATAAGTATAAAATGTATACACATGCTATTGAAAGAAATGAGGGGAAATAAAACCCTGAAATCAAAGGGAAAACATTACATATTCATGGATCAGGTTTAATACAGTTAAAATGGTGCCAAAGATACTTCCCATAATGATCTATGAGCTTAAAATTGCTGTCACCATGACACCATAAGGCCGAAGCAAGAGTCTGGCTCCATCATTCCATCCCTGTGCATGGCTGGGAGAAACCTTGACCACTGCTGAGTGTGGGCCCCAAATCTACCTCTCCCCCAAACCACTGCTATCTATATGCCAAGTGTTTCATTTGGGATATAGGGGTCCTGAATGGAGCTCAGGATGCCTGGAGGTGTGTGTGTGGGGCCGTATAAGTGCCTTAAACCAGGGTGTCACCGAGAATGACCCTGACTGCAGAATTTTTAGTCACGAAAAATGAAGTCACGAAATTTGCTGATATATGGATGGATATGGAGAGTATTATGTAGAGCGAAATGAGTCAGAGGGAGAGGGACAGACATAAAATGATCTCACACATTTGGGGAATATAAATAAAAATGTAGATAGTATGGTAATAATATCCAGAGATAATGGAGACGAGGTCCAGGAGGAACCAGTCCATGGTAGGAAGCTTGTCACAGAGAGCGGAGACTGCAGTGAGGACAGAGAAGGGACCACTAGGATAGGGAGAGCTGGGAAGGGTCACTCTGGACAGGAACTGGGTGCTTAAAGGAGGGAAAGTGATAGGCAAGATACTCCTTGGGAACAATAGTGCAAACCACAGTACATAAAATGGAGAGGAAGGGAGGGAGAAAGAGAGAGAAAGAGAGACAGAAAGAAAGACGGGGGAAAGGGATGGGGAGAAGAGATGTGGAAGGGGGAGAGAGAGAGAGGGAGAGAGAGAAAGAGAGGAGGAGGTGGAAGAGGAAGAAGAGGAGGAGGAGGAGGAAGAAGAGAGAGAAAGAGAGAGACAGAGAGAGAGAGAGAGAGAGAGAGAGAGAGAGAGAGAGAGAGATAGAGAAATGTCAACCTCATAGGCAGGCAGGGGGAGGGCAGAAGGGAAACTAGGGACATTGGTGGTGGGAAATGTACAAATGTACCCCGGTAAAGGATGTTGGACACTGTATGACTGAACACAATCAGGAATAATCTTATGTTTGAAAAAAAAAAAAAAGCGGGGCCGGAGAGATAGCATGGAGGGTAAGGAGTTTGCCTTTCATGCAGAAGGTCATCGGTTCGAATCCCGGCGTCCCATATGGTCCCCTGAGCCTGCCAGGAGCGATTTCTGAGCGTAGAGCCAGGAGTAACCCCTGAGCGGTGCCGGGTGTGACCCAAAAACAAAAAAAAAAAAAAAAAAAAAAAAAAAAAAGCTGTATTAAAACAACCTTGTAGACCATGGTGTTTATAAATAAAGTCACTAGAACAAAAAAGACTTCTGGGGTGGGAGGGGACTGTGGTTGGCCCCAGGCTGAATCCTCTTCCTTCACTCCACTGGGAGCTCCAGAACCCAACTGGGACAGACAAGGTGTAAGGAGAGGCTCAAGTCTCTCACACCGGCACACATTCTGCAGCAGGAGATTCAGAGTTCATCCTGGCACCCCACGGGCCCCAGAGCAACCCCTGCACTGCCAGATGTGACAGAAAGAAACAGAAAGAAACAACTGGACTTGTTATAAATACACAAATAGCACCAACATAGCTGGGATGGGAGAGATGCTTCAGTGGAGCAAGCATTTGAATTTATTAATTCTTTTCATTATTAAGAACTGGGGGACCGAGTGACAGCACAGCAGGGAGGGCATTTGCCTTGCCTGCAGCTGACCCGAGCACTATCCCCAGCATCCCATAGGGTCCCCTAAAACTGCCAGCAGTCATTTCTGAGCAGAGCCAGGAGTAACTCAAGTGCTGCTGGATGTGATCCCAAAACAAAAACAAAAACAAAAAGCCCTGAGACCTGCTCTCTTGACAGCCCTGAGACAAACCCCACACATCCTTGGGGGTGCACACAGGTCCCCAGAAGGCAGCGTTCTCGCCTGCCTGAACCCAGACCCCAACAAGCAGCTGCTGGAACCAACTAGAACTCCATGTGGACAGCAGCGAGAGACTGAGGATGCAAGACGAAAAGCAGTCACTTACATCAGGCTCCAGTGTCACGCAGCGCTGGAAGGCTCGAGCGGCCCCCGCATAATCCTCCAAGGCCAGGTAGGCGCAGCCAAGCGAGAACCACACCCCGAGCTGCAAAGACCAAAGGCAAAGTCACTGGCATGTGGGGACAAGGCAGGGCACCCCAGAAATTTGAGTCCTGGGTGGCTGTGCACTGCATGTCTTACACAGAGCTACTGAGGTGCATTTACCCAGATAGGGTTGGAGCTGACTCACAGCAGAAATGCCCCCGGGAATGCCAGTGAGAAGCCAAGCACCTGGCCTGGAGAAGTGGGGAAACATGAGGTGATTCTGCAAGTGGGGTCTGCCAGACTGCTCTTCAATAACCCGGCTTCCAACAAGGGAGGGAGCCCTGTTTCATAGAACAGCTGATGGGGGTCAGGGTGCCTACAGGCAGTGGGCAAAGGCACAGCGGACCTTCCTGAGCATGTCATTGTGTAGGTCAGGGAATGGAGCACCTCAAGGGCATAAGCATGTTTGGGATGGTTTCCAGGTCGCCAAGGTGACAGACAGGGCCAGGGCCATCGCAAGGACACCCCGAAAGCTCTTCTGGTTTATGTTGCGTCTCCCAGACTCAGCTGCCCTTGGCCTGTCTGAAATCTGGCCCAGAAGCATGGGCTGTGCAGATATGTGGGGAGATGGAGGGGCGCTGCCTGCTTCCGAGGCCTGGGGGGTGGGGGATCACCCATGTGAGGTCACCTACACTGCATCGAAGAGTAGGGCTGCCCCATCTCTGTCTACCTGGGACCCCTTTCTTGGCAACAGAAAAATCGGATTCCAAGTTCAGGCTCTGTATGGGACTGACCCAGGCTTGCTCCCTGGCACCACTTATGGTCCCCTGAGCACTGCCACACGTGGTTTGCTTAACTGCCCCCCAAAAAGGAGGCCATTAACCCAACAGAATAAATGAAGAGTCGAATAATTTATTTATCGCTCGATATCAAGCATGCTTTGTGCAATGCCCACACTCAGGGATAAGGGGCACTGGTGGTGGGAATGTTGCACTGGTGAAAAGGGGGGTGTCTTTCTATATATAACTAAAACCCAACTACAAACATGTTTGTAACCATGGTGCTTAAAAAGATATTAATTTTAAAATATAAAAAAATAAAAAATTTTAAAAAGGAAAAAAAAAAGAAAGAGGAGACTTTCATTTCATGAGCATGCTTTGTTTAATGCTAGTGATGTAAAATGCCATCACTGCAAATAGGTACATGATAGATATTTTATACTTTTTTCTTTTTATTTGTTTTTTGGGCCACACTGGTGATGCTCAGGGGTTACTCCTGGCTATGCGCTCAGAAATTGCTCCTGGCTTGGGGGACCATATGGAACTCCAGGGGATGTCTGTCCTAGGCTAGCATGGGCAAGGCAGACGTCTTACAGCTTGTGCCACCACTCCGGCCCCCCTTTATCTATTTTTAATCAAGCCTTTGAACTGTGCTGTCAGCATAGTTCAAGTACTCTTGCCCACTTGGGTGACGGCAGCCACATGGTCTGGCTCAGTTCCACCTGAGGAACCTCAGCATTAACCCTGGTTTCCCTGCATCCTAAATGGGCTCCTCTGGCCCAGACCTTCCCCATTCCTGAGCGAGGTCACTCCTCCACCATCTACTCAAGGATAACTTAGGGAGGGCTGGTGAGACAGTGCAGTGGATTGGGAACTGGCCTTGCATGCTGCTGACCCTGTCTGGATTTGGGGTATGAATATGGTCCCTAGAGCTCTGCCATGAGTGATCCCTGAACATAGAGCCAAGAGTAAGCCCTGAGCACCGCCAGGTGTGGCCCATAAACAAAACCCAGAAACAAACTTGCCAATTATGAGCAAAGACCAGGTCCAGTTAAGAGCCTGCTTTCAGCCTGTATTTCTTCAGAGAGAGAGAAGATGGGTAAGTGGGACTGAAAGCCTGTGTGACCCTGGCTAAATCCCTTACCTCTCTGCATTTCGGTTCCCCAACTTTTGCACGCCTTGGTTGAACTAAGGAAAATTTGTAAAATTCCCTTGGCCAGACTATAAAACTTCAGGCCTAGGGCTCAAAGGTCCACGCGCGCCACCTACTGGCCCACACGGCACAGGGCAGCTGGGCGGACCAAGTGGTGAATCCCCAGGTAAAGGCGAAGGGGAAACTGATGCCTTTGGAAGGAAGCAACTACATAGTCCAGGAAGGACGGGCTCTGCCCTCAGGTCCACGATGGTCCTGCGTCCTAGGGAACCACCTGAGTGACATGGAGAGTGACCCCAAGGCTTCTGAGCCCTCTCTGACTAAAGTTGAGCTTGCTATGAGGCTGAGGGCCTGGGCTACACTGACACAGGTGAATTCTGATAACTTCTAAGTGCAATCTTCTGGGGCCAGATAGATAGCACAGTGGGGAGGACTGTGCTACCCGAACAAAAAACAAACAACTAAAAAAGCAAATGCCTAGCCTGCTCTGGCCCTCAACAAGCGTTTTTAATACGACCAAACTGACCAGGAAAAAGACTAGGGACTAGACTAGAGCGACAGCACTGGGAGGTCACTGGCCTTACATGTGGGAGACCCAGGTTCAACCCCTGGCATTCCATAGGGTCCCCCAAGCCTTCCAGGAGTGCTCTCTGAGTATGGGAGTGTGGCCCCAAGCCCCATTCTAACCAGGTAACTTGATCTTACCTGCAAGACCCGGCCCATTCCTGGGAGGAGTCTTGGAAAGGTTAGATAAGGCTCTGACCAGAGAGGATTAAGGGCTTTTGGCCTTTTGGCCTTTTGGTCTTTGGCCAGGAATGGAGAGGAATTGGCATTTACCTAGATGGAGAGCTATGGCTGAGAGAGAAGCGAGAATGCAGGGCTGAATGCGTAAATGGTTAGCAGCCACATCTGTTGGCCAGGGCAATAAAGATGTTATCTCGAAGCCTGCCTGTGAGTGAGTTCAATACCCATCGCTTTCCTGGACCCAGACCGGCCGGTTAACGGGGGAATGGAGTCACGTGGCCGGGGCCTAAGGACAAAGGCCTCCTCCACCATCCAGCTCCATCCTAAGGGCTGTTTTGCTACACGGGAGCAGAGCTGAACCCTGAGCATCACAGGATGTGGTCCCCAAACAAAGACAAACCGAAAACATAGCCAGCACACTAACATACATGTGCAAAGAAATCAGAGGGCTAGATTAAACAGTGGTTAGGGCTATTCTCCCACCAGGACCTGAGCACAGAGCCAGAGACACTCTGGGAGGTAGCCCCAAACCAAACTTATCAACATGTAAAGCCCAATAATAACAATAGCTTTTACAGAAACAACTTTCTGAAAACTAAACCAGTTCATGAAATGAGTAGCAAGTAAAGAGTGTGCGGCCGGAGCAATAGCACAGCGGGGAAGCCACTTGCTTTTGCACGCAACCAACCTGGGTTCAATCCCTAGCATCCCAGATGGTCTCCTGTGCCCTGCCAGGAGTGTGGTACAAAAACAAAAACAAATAAACAAACAAAAACAAACAAAAGAATGAAATTGGTCTCAGGTCTTTCATTTGCTCTGATCCCTGTGAGAGCGAGCATACCTGTGCGTGTTTACATGTGCGTGTCTGTCTGTGCCCGTGCCTGAACTCTACAGGCATGCACTTTATAGCTGCACCACATACCTGGCCCCTTCCTAATGTTAAAGATCCACCCTTGTGCAGATCTTTTCCCTTGGTTTCCTTCCTTTGTGGCGCTCTCCTGGCAGTACCGGGGAACCATATGGAACTGGGGCTGAACCTAGGTTACACTCGCTAGCAAAGGTCCTTGCAGCGTCTCCCCAGAGCTGAGACATTCTCCACCACTTACTATTGCTGGCGTGTGTGTAAGTGAAGAGGCTGTTCTCTTCCCTTTACACGGGGTGGCAGTCACCCTGGACATCACCCAACACCCAGGTTGTCCCTTCTGGTGACTCAGTCTTTCTCTCTCTCTCTTTGGTTTTTGGGCCACTCCCGGTGACGCTCAGGGGCCTGGCTATGCGCTCAGAAATCACTCCTGGCTTGGGGGACCATAAGGGATGATGGGGGATCAAACCATGGTCTGTCCTGGGTCAGCCGCGTGCAAGGCAAATGCCCTCCCATTGTGCCATAGCTCTGGCCCCTCCTTCTCTCTCTTCCCACTTCCTAGCTCCCTGGCCTCCCAGAACCTGACTGCCCAGAGGTGCAAGGGGAAGAGGGAGAAGCAGAGAAATGGTGGGCAGAGCCCCACTACCTGCATGGGGTTGATCTGCAGCGAGCGCTCGAAGCAGGCGGTGCAGTCTCGGAACTGGCGCTGCCGCAGGTGGAGGAGGCCCTTGCAGCGCTGGGCACGAGCGCTGCGCCCCCCTGACAGCTCCCAGGCGCGGTCGTAGCAGCTCTGGTCGCCCAGTACGTCACCCAGCAGGCAATACAGCCCTGGCGTCTCCTTCTTGGCCAGCTCTTGCCTCAGGATTTCTTCGGCCTGAGAGAGGAACAGAAAGACCAGAGGCTCAGGAGGGACCAAAGGCCTGTCTTCCAGTTCTGTATGGTTGATTTTAATTTTTTTTTTTGCCACACCCAGCAGTGCTCAGAGGTTCTTCCTGGCTCTGTGATCAGGAATCCCTCCTGGAGGGCTCGGGGGACCCTATGGGATGCCAGAGATTGAACCTGGTGGGATACATGCAGGGAAAATGCCCTCCCCACTGTGTTATCGCTCTGGCCCTTTTGTTTTTTAAAGCACAAGTTCCACTTGTGGTGGTTCGAAATGCTGAATGCAAGGTCTTAGATGGTACATTTATTATTTCATGTGCCTGGGCCACAGATGAGGGAAAGGGGGGGAGAGGGCAAGGGCAGGCCAGCGTTTCCTTTCCCAAAAAATGATCCATTTGGGGGCTGAAGAGATAAGACAGGGGATACGGAACTTGCCTAGAACCCACTGACCTTGATTCAATCCCTGGTACCATATAAGGCGTGACTATGTGACTATGGGGGTCAGAACCAGAAATAGTCCCTGAACACTGCCAGATGTGAATTCAAGACAGACACACACACACACACACACACACACACACACACACACACACACACTAATTGGTTTTTAAAAAATAAATAAAATAAAATAAAATAAAAATAAGTGGAGGGGCAGAGTAATAGTACAGATAGGCCATTTGCCTTGCACGAAGCCAACCCAGATTCAATCCCCAGCACCAGGAGTGATTCCTGAGCACAGAGCCAGGAGTATCACCTGAAAACCCGCAGGGTATGCTCCCCTAAAAAGAAAATTTGAGCATCACCAGGCATAACCCAAACAAACAAACAAACAAACAAACTGGTAATGGTACATTTGGCCACTGACTTAAAGGATGAAGAAAAGGCAGAACATCCACTCGGTGGAATCCTTCTCTGCTACAAAAAAGGTGGGACTCTGCCACACTGTGGACCCTTAAAAAGACCTGGAACGGGGACCGGGCGGTGGCGCTAAAGGTAAGGTGCCTGCCTTGCCTGCGCTAGCCTTGGACGGACCGTGGTTCGATCCCCCTGTGTCCCATATGGTCCCCCAAGCCAGGAGCAACTTCTGAGCACATAGCCAGGAGTAACCCCTGAGCATTACCGGGTGTGGCCCAAAAACCAAAAAAAAAAAAAAAAAAAAAAAAAAAAAAGACCTGGAACTTGGGGACAAAAACCTCTATGTATACTCCGGCATGGGAAGGAGGAGCACAGCAGATT